>NC_081354.1:180710289-181016605 GCF_030684315.1 Stegostoma tigrinum | reverse complement strand
ACAGGCTGCTTTATTTTCAACTACAACCAATCACTTAAGGTCATTGAATCGATGTGAAAGGTGGCGGTGAATAATAAATGATTGTTCATCTCTTAAGTGCAGTGAACAAATACAGTTAAAACTTCTGAAAAAGATAGATCTTTTGAAATTTCTCTGAAATCCCTAAAGTAATGGTGTAAAAACTGCAAGGTATTGATTTAGTATCAGAATGTTCAGTTCCGGTTGGTTGCATTCCAGTGTTGACATTCCCATGATAGCAGACCATTCTTTTCCATTGACTACTGGATCATTTCAGTCTATTTTGAAGTCTGCACCCTTCATTTCAAGAACTGGGAATCCATCAGTCAATGATTTTTGTGTCATGGGCTATTAGAGCCCAATCGTCTCACGCAAACAGTAAAATCACGAGTCATTCAAACACTCGCTCAGTTCTCATCTCTTTATCATGCCAATAAACATCATGTCTGTAGCGGCTCAGCTGATTGTTCCCCTGCTCAGAGCCAGAAGATTGAGGGGTTCATAGACCCATTAGGAGCATTAACATGAAGAGAGATCTGGGCATACAGGTCTTCAGATCCCTGAAAATGGCAAAACAAGTGGATAAGGTGGTCAAGAAGCCATAGAGCATGTTTGCCTTTATTGGCGGGGGCATCAAATGTAAAATTCGGCTAGTTATGTTACAGCTATACAAAGCTTTAGTTACAATACCTAACATCGGACTATTGCATGCAGTTCTGCTTGCCACACTACCAAAGGGATGTGGTGCTTTGGAGAGAGTACAGAAATGTTTTACCAGGATGTTGCCTGGTCTGGAAGGTTTTAGTCATGAGGACATGTTGGACAAACTTGGAATGTTTTCACTGGAAAGACAGGGGCTGAGTGATGACTTAGTAGAGGTCTACAAAGTTATCACAGGCATCGATATGTTGGATAATCAGAGACCTATTCCCAGGGTGGAAAGGTCAACTACAAGAGGGCACAGGTTCAACATAAGAGGGGGAAAGTTAGGGGAGAAGTACAGGGAATATTTTTCACACAGAGGATGGTGGGTGCCTGGAACGCCCTGCCTGTGGAGCTGGTGGAAGCAGGCACGTTAGCAACGTTTAAGGCTTATCTTGAAAGATACACAAATGAGGGATGAACGGAAGGATGGAAACTGCGTGTGGGCAATAAATAGCAGGTCTGAATATGGATTCAGAATTGGAACAAGCCTGGTGGGCCAAAGGGCCTGTTCCTGTGCTATATTGACTTCTATATCTGCAGACTTTGAAAATAACATCAAGTCTGTCACCTTAGCGTAGTATTGGGGGAGGCCTGCATGAGTGGGAATTGGGGGGCTGCCACTCTTCATTTGGCACGAAGCTCAGGCCTTTTCTGTGCTGTGTGAGCATGCCAGCTCACCATACAGTATTAGCTGCCGCTTATGAGGGTGAATGCTGTTGTCACTCAAGTTACATTTGAGAATGCCATGGGTAAACCACTTCCTGATCTAGCTAGAAGAACCTCTTCTCTAGCATGATTGCTCTCCTCTACGGGAACATTTGGAACAAAACTGTACAGTCAGGGATTCTTCTCGTGCCAGTGGTGAGGAAATTACCAGAATGTATCTGAGACAATCCCAATGAAGGTCCAGGCAATTTGATCTCACAGGACAATATTGTTTGGATCCTGACACTCAGCAGGGAATCTCTCTTGGAATGACTGGGTGGAGATTTTTTCAATTTTTTTTATCCATTAACAGAGTGAGGGCATCACTGGCCAGGCAGCATTTATTTCCCATCCCTGATTGCCCAGAGGGCAGTTCAGAGTCAACCACATTGCTGTGGGTCTGTAGTCACATGTAGGCCAGACCAGGTAAGGATGGCAGTTTCATTCCTGGAAGGACATTAGTGAACCAGATGGGTTTTTCCCAAAAATCAACAATGGATTCGTGGTCATCATTCGATTCTTAATTCCAGATACTTTTATTGAATTCAAGAAGCCAGGACACCTGAAAGTTTTCTGGGTCTCTATATTAACAGCTCAGCGATAATAGTACGAGGCCATCACTTCCCCTTAATAAAAATGCATTGTGGTAATTTGGGACAGGAATGGAACATTCAATGAGGTACTTTTTTATAAAATAATTCACTTGCAGGACTTGGATGTCACTGACTGGGCTAACATTTATTGCCCATTCCTAGTTGCCTCTTGACAAGGGGTGGTGAGCTGTGCTCTTGAACTTCTCTAGCCTATGTGCTGACCACAATAGTGTTAGGGGGGAATTGCAGGATTTTAACCCAACAACACTGAAGAAATGATGCTTCCAAAATCAGGATGGTGAGTGGTTTGGAGGGAAACTTGCAGGTGGTGGTGTTCCCATGTATCTCCTGTCCTTCTCCCTCTGGATGTCAAAGTTGAGGACACCCAGAGCAGCTCCCTCCCGATTGTATACCACTGTGCCCCCTCTGCTGGATCCGTCCTGCCAGTGGGACAGGACGTATCCAGGGATGGTGACGGTGGTGTCTGGGACATTATCTGCAAGGACTAATGCATGAGTGTGACTATTTCAAGCTGTTGCTTAATTAGTCTATGAGATAGCTCTCCCAATTTTGGCACAAACCCCTAGATGGAGGCCTCTATAGAACTGACATGGTTGTTTCTGCTAATAAAATGTGAGGCTGGATGAACACAGCAGGCCCAGCAGCATCTCAGGAGCACAGAAGCTGACGGCCCGAAACGTCAGCTTCTGTGCTCCTGAGATGCTGCTGGGCCTGCTGTGTTCATCCAGCCTCACATTTTATTATCTTGGATTCTCCAGCATCTGCAGTTCCCATTATCATGGTTGTTTCTGCTGTTGTCTTTTCCAGTGCCTAGGTTGATGCCAGGTGGACTGTCTGGTTTCATTTCTTTTCAAAACATTTGTGTGATTGTTACAACTGAGTGACTTCTGAGGCCATTTCAGAGAGCAGTTATGAGTCATCTACATTGCCACAGGTCTAGAGTCACATGCAGGCCAGACCAGACCTGGGCAGGGTAATAGTTTCCTTTCCTAAAGAATATTAGCAAACCAGTGGATCTTTTTTTCAACATTGACAATGACTTCCTGGCCATCATTAGGTTCTCAACTCCAGCTTTTTAATTGAATTCAAATTCCACTCTCTACCATGGCAGGATTTGAAACCAGATCCCCAGAACATTACCTTGGTGGTTTAATTGTCTTGTGATAAAACCACCGGTGAGGAGCAGAGGGTGGGGATGCATTCCAAAACAAGGGTGCAACAATCTCATGAGTCTGTTTCTCTAACTGTGGCTCATCCATACCTTAACATTTACTCACCTTGGTTAGTTTCTCTTCATTGCTTTCTCCAACAAGAATCTACCAATGTTAACTTTGAAATTTACTACAGTCTCCAACCCACTCTGTTTTGTGGGGATGGGCAGCATGGTTGTTAGTAAAGGGCTCTTCATGCTCAGTGGTGGAGTCCCTACCTATGAGCTAGATGGCCTCCATTCAAAGGTGATTCAGTGGTAAGCACTACAGCCTCACAATGCCAGAGACCTGGGTTTGATTCCACCCTCGGGTGACTATCTGTGTGGAGTTTTTACAATCTCTGTGAGTCTGTGCGGGTTTCCTCCAGGTGCTCCAGTTTCCTCCCACAAAAATATACAGGCTCGGTGGATTGGCCGTGCTAAATAGCCCATAGTATCCAGGGATGTGTAGGATGGGTGGTTTAGCTGTGGGGAATGCAGGGTTTACAGGGACAGGGTAAGGGAATTGGTCTTGGTGGGATGCTGTTTGGAGGGCTGAGGTGGACTTGACGGGCCAAATGGCTTGCATTCATGCTGCAGGAGTTCTATGATTCCACATTCCACCTGCTCCCGAGGTGTGTAACATGGTCTCTGATCAGGCTGATGTAGAAAATATTAAAAAGGATTGATAATGTCATCTGAATGAGTGCAAACCTTTGAAGACAACTGCAATGCATACATGCAAAAATAGCACTCAGGAATAAAAAGCTATCCTTGGAACAAAATAAAATTTCAAGGTTTAAAAATGTACAAATGGTGTAAAACATACAGGGAGAAGATGCCATTCACTGTACCTATCTATTCTTTACTGGATTATTTACAACCCACTCTGTCACAGACTCAAATAAAATCATTTGAGGCAAGTTTCCTGCTCCCTTATGTCTAGTGTACGAAGGAGAAAACACGCCCTTCACAGCCTAGGTCTACTTACGCTTTCCCACCCAATTTAATCTCCCTTTTCTGTCCATGTATAGTCAATCAGAGGAGTGGGATTAATTGAATAGCCCCAGAGAAAGCTGAGGCCAGCATATCTCTGCCCTAATATGTACTCTTCCCACTCAGTAACTCAAGGAAGATCTTCCAGTGGCCGATATGTAATTAGCAACATCCCAGAATACTCAGCCACTTTTTGTTCCTCAACTCTGATCTTTTCACTAGAGTTGGCAGCATGACCTAGCAGCTGCATCCCAGAATCCAGAGCAATCAATGTGGTTCAAGATTTAATGCAAACAGTGTGATTGGACATTCATCTACTGCAGGATCAAATCATCCCGTTGAGTCACTGTTTGGTTTGCCAATGCATTCTCTCATTCAGCTTATTATTCAAATGATTAGTTGCATGTTACTTAATGAGATTCCTAATGAATGAGTATGTGTGAGCAAGTGTGTGTCTACACAGCACCTTCATTTTTTAAAATTAATGCACAAAAGAATCATTAGCTTTATGAGGCAATGCCATGCATAATTAAGCTGATATCCATCTGATTTGTGATTTCATAGAATTATAGAATCATGGAGTTGCACTAAGCAGAAGGAAGTCATTCAGCCCAACAGCTCTTTCTAGAAATAATCCAGTTAGTGCGTTCCTCTCACTTTTGCTTATATTTCCTGTAATTTCTCTCCTTCTGGTAATTAAGTAATTCCCTTTTGAAGTTGACGATGGAATCTGTATACTTCAACCCAAGAGGGAATGCAGCCCGAATTCCAACCCAAGCCCTGTGTCAATGTGTTTCATCCTGACACGTCACCTCTGTTTCTTTTGTCTTTTACCTTAAATCCCCGCCCTTCAGTCACTGCAGCATTTTCTCCTTGGTTTACTCTCTCCAATACATTCATGAGATTAATCCTCACTGTTGAATCTCCTCTCTGATGAAGGGTCTGGGCCCGAAGCGTCAGCTTTTGTGCTCCTGAGATGCTGCTTGGCCTGCTGTGTTCATCCAGCTTCACACTTTATTACCTTGGATTCTCCAGCATCTGCAATTCCCATTATCTCTATTGGATCTCCTTGTTGCCTTCTGTCCTCCCAGTTTCTCTGCTCTATTCATATGAACCTCATCCCTGGAACATTCTACGATATCTGTTCTATACTCTAGAAATATTGAAACATAAACATATGGGAGCAGGAGTAGGCCTGTGCACCATTTGTCATGATCACGGCTCGTCATCAAACTCAATAGTCTGTTTCTACTTTCTCAACGTATCCTTTGTTCCCTTTAGCACCAATGGGTGCATGCAACTCATTCTTGAAAGCAAACAATGCTTTGGCCTTGACTGCTTTCTGTGGTAACGAATTCCACAGATTCTGGGTCAAGACGATTCTCCTCATCTCAGTCCTTAATGTTTTATCATGTCACTTGTGACTCGTAGTTCTGGATTCCTCTGCCATTGGGAACATTCTTCCTGCATTTACCTTGTTAGAATTTTATAGGTTTCTATGACATATCCTCTCATTCTTCTAAACTCAAATGAATAAAGTTCTAACTAACCATAATCTCTCTTCATACATCAGCCCTGCCATCCCAGAAATCAGACTGGTGAACTTTCATTGTATTTCCACCACAGCCAGAACATCTTTCCTCAGATAAGGATTCATGGCACAAACCCATGGCCCTGAGGAGTGATCATCTTTGAATCAAGGAACAGTTGATCAATTCTTTGAATGCTCCAATCTTCTATGCTTTCCTCCTCCTGTGTTTAGTTCCACACATATCCTATAGTTGCCGCTGTTCCTGCCTGAACTACAATAATAGCCTTGTTTTCCTAATATTAGCAGTTGTTGCTGTTTGCACACTTCTGGCAGATGAAGATATCATCGATGGATTAAGGTTGTCAAGAGAAGTGTCTACTCGGAAACATCTATCAGTTCTAAGTTTATTGCTCTCCAACTATTTGATGCATAAAGCAGCACATCAGCAATTTGATGTTTTGTGTCTTGTCAACAGTTCAAATGTATCACATTGACTGGTCTGCCTGAAGACTTGCTTCAGATAGCTCCTGATTCCTATGACTGACTGGGCGAGGGAGAACATGAGTGTGGAGAAGAATTTTCCATAAGGAATTTTCGGGAGCATCTCTTTTCCTGCTGGCTTTTACTAGGTTGTCCTTAGTCACCTCTCTCAGGATATTTACACCAGCTATAAGTGTAAAAATTATTGGAGGCTGAGAAAATGGTTTAAAGGAGTCATAGTATCCTGAGTTTTATAAATAGGCACATCAATTCTAAAAGCAAGGAAAAATATTTATTTTTTAACAGATCATTAGTTTGATCTCAAATGGTGTATTGTGTATAATTTCGGGTACAACACTGTAGAAAGGATGTGAGGTTCCCAGAGATGTGTACAGAAGGTTCCAGCAATCAGGAATACAGCTAGATTGGAGAAGCTGAGGTTGTTCGTGTTAGAGAAGGATGACGAGAGATTTGATAGAGTTGTTCAAAATCATGAAACTTTTAGTTTATTCATTAGATGTGTGCATCATTGGCAAAATCTAAGTCTAAAGGTATGATGGTGGGTCATTTAGGGCTAAGATGAAGGGAAATTTCTTCACTTAGTGAATGGAGAGCTTCTGGAATTTTCTGACACAGGAGTGGGGAAGGCTAAAACATCGAATGCTTCCAGGGAGGAGTGAGATGTAGTTCTTATGGCTAAAGGGATGAAAGGGTATGGGGGAAAAAGTGGGAACAGGGGACTGGGTTGGATGATCAGCTGTGATTGCACTGAATGATGGAGCAGACCTAAAGGGCAGAATGACCTACTCTGCACCCTATTTTCTATGTTTCTATTGTCTGTCCCTAATCATCCCTGAGAAAGTGGATGGTGAAGGGAGGAATTATTTCTCTTGCTGGAAGCCTCAACTGATTTAGGTTGAATGTCCAAAGTTGTAACAACAGCATGTGGAAAAACGTTTCCACTCATCAACTGGTTAGGATCTGGAATGTGAAGAAGGCAGGCTCAAGCATTTGCTGTCAGACGGGAATTGGATAAGCTCTTAAAGAAAGAAAGACGTGCAGGGTGATGGGAAAGGCCTGGGGAGTGGGAGCATTGAATTTATCTAACATGGATGGGCTATAAGGTCTTCTTCTGCGTTCTGACTGTTCTATGATTGTAGGAGGTTGCGGGCCTTGGGCGGGACATGATTTGCCTCGACAGTCCACCTGTCACTGGGCAGATCAACTGGTGGTTGTCATTTCCTGAGTCCACTACAACCGTCTGTAACCTCTACTGCTCTGAGCCATACCACCAGCACTGCTCGCTTGATGAGTTCATCCCGTCTCCTCCCCCAGGGATCTTCTAGCCATTCTACTTCATAATCCAGAACAATCAGAAAATCTCCGAATGATACACAAACTCAAGATGCAGGCGATGCCTATGCTGCTCAGTTTTGGAACTTGTGGCGACTTGTGCTGTGTGCAAAATGCCTAGAACACAAAAGTGGGCACACCATAGAGTAACCCTAAAGTATTCTGAGAAATATCTGAGAAAATGGATTGTGTAGTTCAATGGTTATTATGAACATCATGGCTCAAATACGCGAGGTGCTTGCAAAGAATCTCAATTTAGCCGTACTAAAGCTTCCCAATTCAGAGTCATTGAAAAGGAAATAAAGTCAGACACAGAATACCAATGACATTTCTTTGAAAGAGCTACACAATTAATCTAACTGACTTCCCACCCGTCCCCTATGTTTAAGAAATGATAGCATACACAAGTCATATACTGGACTAGCAATCCACAAATTTTGGTTAGTAATCTGGGGATATAAATTTAAATGTCAGCTTCTCAGTTGGGGATCCTGAAGTCAGTTTTTATTCACATGTTTCTTATTTACCAATAATAGTAACCACGTAACTACAAGACCAAGTAACTACTAAAAACTGATGCATTTATCTGTTCCAACCGAGACGTAACTCCTTGCCCACAGCAACAGCCTGCGCATGGTATCCTCAATTAATCCAAAAATAAAGGTCCTCATTGACCACTTCTGTAAACGTCACAGGGCACAAAACATGAACTCTATTTTCTCTTCACAGGTGCTGCCAGGCCTTCTGAGTTTCTTCAGCAATTCCTGATTAGACACTTAACTGAAAAGGCCACTTGCTTAAGGGAAACTAGGGAAGGGGAAGTTATGCCCTCCTCTCTAGCAATGTTTAAGAGGCATTATGGTCAAGACAGACATGCTGGGCCGTAAGGCCTGCTCCTGTGCTGTAACATTCTATGATCTATGATTCCGTCATTATTTAGGGGAAGAGAGCACATCCATGAGCAAAGCCTGAACAATATTCTTACCCGGATGAAGGTTGGGAAGCCTTGTCCATAGTAACCGATTGCAAAGTAGTCAGGCTTGGGCCTCAGCACTTTCATGATTTTTTCATAGAACTTGGCTTGCCGTTGCTGCGGAATTAAAAACAAAGTAAGTTTCAAGTGTGAGAAACAAATGACGCAGGACTGTTCCTGTAAAGATTCTGTGTTTCCCACTAGCTCTGAAATGCGTGTCGTCTGTACTTTCCTCTCTGCCTGGTGATATGGGATAGCCCTGCTCCAGAGCTGCTGGTCAACCTCTCACTCTGAGCACAACAGGATGATACTTGTGGAGCTGGATGAACACAGCAGGCCAGGCAGCATCAGAGGAGCAGGAAAGCCGATGCTTTAGATAGAAGGGTCAGCTTTCCTGCTCCTCTGATGCAGCCTGGCCTGCTGTGTTCCTCCAGCTCCACACTGTGTTACCTCAGACTCCAGCATCGGCAGTTCTTACTATCTTTGGGTGATATTTGTACTTTGGTGGATGAGCCATTCTCTCCTCACCTAATGTACTCTCAAGCCCTCCTCTTGGCACTACACAATGGATAGCAATGCTCATTTCTCTTCTTGACCATTCCTGCATTTACCATGCCAGCCATTGCTCCGTGACTCCAGCAGGCTGGCTTCTGAGTCAGAAGGTTGTGAATTCAAGTCCCACTCCAGAAACTTGAACACCAAGTTCCAGGCTATCATTGTAGTGCAGTACAGATCTGAGGCAGCATACACAGTCAGCCCCGATCTGCATTGATTGGAATGAGGTCAGCCAAGTGGACCTCTGAGAATATGAATTCCCTGTTTGGGGATGTTAGCCTGGTCTAATCAGGGAGCTTCGGCTGACAGATATAAACAGTAGTGTCAGGGGTTCAGCTCACCCTAGCGGCCAACTCTGAGCTAGCGGTGTCAGTGTCATGCACTCTGCTTGTGCAACTGAATGGTGACTTGGTTACAGAATACCGACCTTCATGGAGTTATCATTTGAATAAAACATCAATGTGAGGCTCAGTCTCGGTCAACATCATAAAAATTGCATCATTACATTGTTGTTTGTGTGCAGTCTGTCAGTTACATTGTAGCAGTGACTCAACTGGGTAGCTCAGTTGGCTGGATGGCTGGTTTGTGATACAGCATGATGCCAACAGCACAGGTTCAGTTCCTGTGCTGCCTTATGTTACCAAAAATGTCTTCCCATCTCAACATTGTCCCTCATCTGAGGTGCAGTGACTTTTTTCTCTCTAATGAGAATGGGACTACAGTGAAGTTACCTTCACCTTCAAAAAGTGTAAAGCATTTTAGAGCATGCTGTAGCTGTGAAACATACTATTTAAATGCGAGTGTATTTCATTGACCAGCACCTCAGGATGAATTCGGAAAAAACCAGTACCAACAGGTGTTAAATTTCCCAGCAGGAGGCAGAGGACTCAGAAAGTTGAGGAGGGAGGAAGGGGACATTTACTGGATCAAATATGAGGACCCTTTATTTAATTCTCACATGAGACGTGGGCATTGCTGGCTGGGCCAACTTTATTGCTTGGCCCTAGCTGCCCTCAAAGAAGTTGTGGTGAGTTGTCGTCTTGAACTGCTGCAGTCTGTGTTGTGTAGGGAAACCCACAAAGCCCTTAGGGAGAGAATTCCAGGTTTAAAATCCTGCAACAGTGAAGGAATAGCGATATATTTCCAAGTCAGGATGGAGAATGGCTTGAAGGGGAACCTGTAGGTGGTGGTGTTCCCACGTCTCTCCAGCCATTGTCAGTCTTCATTCTCAGAAAGTAGTAAAGGACATACTGAATGGTAATGGCATACAAAGGTTAAAGTAAACAAAGGCACAGCACGCTGGCTCGACATTATACTTTGGACTCATGTAACAGAAGAAGGAGGCATTTTAATGGTCGGCTGTTTTTAATTAGATATCCTTGTTTTTTTGTGACAGGAATGAGGCCATGTTATTTCAGCCACCTCACTAACCTTACACCTAGAAATGGCAGTTTGCTGGCAGTAACCACTGGAAAACCGGGCACAGCATCTTCACCGCTCAGCATATCAGTAGGGGCAGAGTTGGGGATGGAGCCTTGAGTGGAGATGGTTGGTATTGGCATGACCTAGGGACTTCTGCTGCCAGTCTGTACCCTAGCTTGGATCAGTTTGGTTGCTGAGTGCTGGATCAATTGGTAAACCTTGACTGTTCTACTTCTCCAGTAATCTGGACACAAGCAAGGTCAAGTAATTACACCTCTTTATTTGCATATTACTGTAGTCCAACTTAAAACTGTGTCTCTCTGGGTATAGTCTCACTTTCCTCACTCAAGTTCACACTGTTTTTATTGTCAGGCGTACATCATCAGTTACATCTGAACATAGACACAAATTGGGTGATGGGCAGCATGGTGGCTCATTGGTTAGTACTGTTGCCTCACAGCATCAGGGACCTGGGTACAATTCTACTTTCGAGTGACTGTCTGTATGGAGTATGTATATTCTCCCTGCGTCTGCCTTTGTTTCTGTCCCACAGTCGGAAAGTGCGCATGTTAGGTGGATAGGCCATGCTAAATTGCCTGTAGGGTCCAAGGATGTAGTATCCTAGGTGAATTAACCATGACAATGCAGGGTTGGAGGGATAGCGTAGGGGGAGCACATCTCGGGGAGGGTGGATGCTCTTCAGCGGGTTGGTATGGACTTGACAGGCTGAATGGCCTGCTTCAACACTGTAAGGATTCTATGAAGATCATGACAGATCTGATTGCTTTGTATTCCCATCTACCCTCAATAATCATTCATCCTATTACCTATTAAGAATATATTTACTTTTGCCTTACAAATTCCGAAGGCTGCTTCCTTTGCCTTTTGAGGGCACAAATTCCAAACTCTTGGTGGCAGGAAATCAATTCTCGTCATCATTCGTCTCCTTATCTCTGAGACAAGTACATTAAACTCTTAATACACAGCATTTTTAAAACCTTCTTATGTGGACTTGGGGCACATTTCCTGATAGTTCAGGGGACAATACTCTCATCTGTTCTGAGGAAGGGTCACCGGACCCGAAACGTTACCTCTGTTTTCTCCTCCACAGATGCTGCCAGACCTGCTGAGCTTTTCCAGTAGCTTCTGTTCTTGGCCCTGATTTACAGCATCTGCAGTTCTTTTAGTCTTTACTCTCGCCTAAGGCATGGTTTCAGTCAACGTAAGTGCAACATTTCAATGGATTCTTCCAGTGCAGTGTTGAACGCGTACCATATTGTCAAGAGGCATTCTCCTTCAGACCAGGCTTTAAACCAAAGCACCATTTTCCCTCACAGATTAAGGGAAGAGGTAATAACTAATTGAAATATGCTTAAATGCTTAGAGTGGTGACGGCTGAGGAGCTTTCCCTTCCTGTCTGGAAAGTCAACAATAGAGAAACAGTCTCAGGAGAAGGAGACAATCATTTAGGACTCAGAGAGAGATAAAAAATGTTCATTCAGAGAATTGTGAATCTTGAGGATTATGTACCTCTCAGGGCTGTGAATACTCAGTCATTGAGTACAAACACATGTGGCAGACATGTTATGACACACCTCTGCAGCAGATGGGACTTAAACCTAGGCTTCCTGGCTCACAGGTAGGGATAGTACCACTGTGCCTCAAGAGCCCTACTGAGTATCTTATACGCTCATCAAATAGTCGAATTTTGAGACTAGAAAACTAAAATTCAGAGCATATTTGCTGGATTACTGGAGCCACCAAGAATGATGTTAACACTGGTTGCTGGCCGTGGTTCTGAATTCAACAGGGAGCGGCTATCTCGGGCTACACACCGACATTTCTGACTTTTGAGGAAACAGCAATCCTTAAAAAAAAACTCTGACAAAACTTGCACCCAGTGCAAGAAAAATAACGGTGCTTCAGCCAAAAATCTACAGATTTGAGGCCAACTCTTCACAAGAGTAACATTTGTTTGAATCTATAATGTATACTCAAGGCAGAAACTGATAGATTTTAGGGCATTAAATGAATCAATTAACTTTTAAAAAATATCATTTGTTGGATACATGCATCACTGGCTTGGCCAGTATTCATCGCCCAAAGCACACTTCAGAGTCAATCACATTGCTGTGGACCTGGAGCTGCATGTAAATCAGGTAAGGTAAGGATGGTAAATTTCCTTTCCTAAGGACTGTTGTGAACCAGATGGATTTTCTTTCAACAAAAGCTACAGAGTCATCATTAGGCTGAAGGTTTATTCATCAAATTCAAATTTTATTATCCACCATGATGAGATTTGAATGACATCCCCAGAACATTAGCCTGGGCTACTGGATTACTAGTCCAGTGATCATTGAATTGCCACTTTTCCTAAGGGAAAGCTGCGACAGTAGGAGAGGACTGTAGGCTGCTTGCTCATTGGAGAGCTGGACAGCTGGTTGGGAGTTTAACCTGAGGTTTTCCACAATTCAGGCAAGATGAGGGAGGCTGAGAAAAGAGGGCCATCATGGGGACCTCAGCCAGTAACAGGGAGCCAAATGCACCCTGTGAGCATCACTCTGCATTGCTAACTAGCCATTCAGCCAACAGAGAACAGGGTACACATGTGAGACAAACGTTCAGGCACAATTTAATTGAATTGCTTGAGGGACCATACATCCTGTTTCTTACATTCTTGTCATCTTTTCCCGGATGAATTTAGAGTAGGATGATCCAGTGAATGAGGGACTCAAGCCTTACAAATAGGATCAATTTGCCAGTGCTTTTGAGCACCTAAGAATTAGAGACCAAAAGGCGTGTGTGGTCCAAGGGCTGGATACCCAACACTAGGCAAGTGGATAATGGTCACAAGCTATCTCTGTCCCTCATGTAAGTTCACTGATCTCATTCAGTCTGGCAGCTGATGATCAAACATCCTGGGCGAGATATGTATACTTTGTCCTGTTCATTGTAAATTGTAAGGATGTGACAGAAGGTGAAGGCAATGACTTTCTCCAAGGTAAACATTCTCCATGTGTTTAATGGTTTAGGCCTGGAAATGAGGCATGACAATTTATTATCGTTGAACAATGAAACACAGAATTGGTAAAGGCCACTTGGGCCATAACATCTGTGCTGTCTTTTTGAGCTATCAGATTTAATCCTACTCCCTAGATTGCTCACCATAACTCTGAAAATAAATCCTTTTCAAGTACATATCCAATTCCTTCTCAGAACCTGTCAAATCTTATTTCTTGACCCTTTTAGACTTTATATTTTAAACTTATAGTTAATTCAAATCTGAAATCTCTGGTTAGCAACTCATAAGAAACAATTTTCTCTTGTGCAGCATCTGAGGAAGGACATTTTGGCTATTGAGGAAGTGTAAAAATGGTTTACCAGACAGATTTCTGTGTCTGCCAGACTGATATATGGGGAGAG
The DNA here is from genome assembly GCF_030684315.1 of Stegostoma tigrinum. Classification (NCBI taxonomy): domain Eukaryota; kingdom Metazoa; phylum Chordata; class Chondrichthyes; order Orectolobiformes; family Stegostomatidae; genus Stegostoma; species Stegostoma tigrinum. The sequence goes on along the minus strand of NC_081354.1, from coordinate 181,002,641 downwards.
GCCGGATTACTTAGGACTATATTCAGAAAAAATTAAGAATGTCTGATAGAAATTTATAGCATTCTAATAAATTTAGACAGGGTAATGCAGGAAGTGTGTTCCTGATTCATGCGGAGTTCAGGGCCAAGGGGGTCACAACCTGAGGGTGAGGGATAGGTCATTTCAACAGAAGTGTGAATAGGTATTTTCACTAAGAGCATGGTGAGCCTGTAGAATTCTCTACCACAGGAAACTATTGAGGCTAATACAATGGAGGCCTTCAGGAAAGGTGTACATACCTTGGGTCTAAAGAGTCATGGAACAGTCATGTATTCTGTTAAATGGTGGAGCAGACTTGGAGGATTACCACTATTCCAATATTTCAATTTTCTCCCTTCTTGCTCTTGGCAAAACCCCTCACAATTTTGAATACCTTAATGAGGACTCCTGTCAAGTTGCCTCAGCTGTTAATCCTAGTTTCATAATCTCTCCGCATCCCTGAAAACATCCTGGTAACTTTAAGCTGGGCCATATTCAGGGCCTTTAATGTCCATCTTAAAGTGTCGCTCTCAGTATGTGCTCCAATTGGCGCTAAGTTCACAATGTTTGAGCATGGAGGAGACCAGATCCAGGGGACTATATGGAGTCAGACCTATACAGCATGGAAACAGACCCTTCAGTTCAACTTGTCTGTCCCTATCAGATATCCTAAGCTGATCTAATCCTATTTTCCAGCATTGGGCCTATAAGCAACTAAACCCTTCCTATTCATGTACCCATCCAGATGCCTTTTAAATGTTGTAATTGTACCAACCTCCACCATATTGCTGGAATCTCGTTGCAAACACACACGACCCTCTGTGTGAAAAAACTGCCCCTTAGGTCCCTTTTACATCTTTCCTCTCTCACTTTAAACCTATGCCCTCTAATTGTGGACTCCCTAACCCTTGGAAAAAGACTTCAGCCATTCACCCTATCCATGCCCCTCATGATTTTGTAAACCTCTATAAAGTCACCCCTCAGCCTCTGGCAGTCCAGGGAAAATAGCCCCATCCTATTCAGCCTCTTCCTCCAGCTCAAGCCCTCTGACCCTGGCAACATTCTTGTAAATCTTTTCTGAACCCTTTCAAGTTTCATAACATTCTTATAGCAGGGAGACCAGAATCGTATGCAGTATCCCAAAAGTGGCCAAACCCCAATGTGCAAGTAGTCCCCATTTGACACTCATCTGGTTCACTGACGTCCTTCAGGAAAGGCAATCTGCCATCCTCACCTGGTCTGACTGACATGTGACTCCAGACCCACAGCAACGTGGTTGACTCTTAACCCTATGGGCAATTACAGTTGGTAATAAATGCTGGCACAGCCAGTGACACCCACACCCAATGAATGATTTTTTTAAAAAATCGCTCAGAGGTCTGTTAGCTTATGGAATTCCCTTACAGTGGTTGCTGTGTCACTGAATTTAATCAAGGCTGAGTTATAAAGATTGTTGATTGATGAGGGAGATAAGAGTTATAGGGTGCAGACAAGAAAGTGGAATTCCATGATCGGTCATGGCTTTATTGAATGACTGGCTTTAAGGGCCAAATGGCCCGCTCAGCTCTTGAGTCCCGATCTTGCTATTCCTTTGCTTTTTCGGGCTAAGCTAAGTACACCATGCAATGTCTTATCTTGTGCAGGCAGGTGCTGTACAACAATTTGCCTACTACTAGAAATGAAATGACTGCGGGTTGGGATAAAAGAAAAATTGCCTCAGCTACAATGAGCAGAATAAACCTGTGCCCCACTACAAGAAACTCCCTGACCAAAGCACACGCGAGAGTGATAATGTGATTAATATTGAGGCAACATTGAGCTGCTCTTGAGGAAAAGCCTCACAGCCTAATGACTTCCACCATTAACCTTTCCACTTCTTCCAAGGCTTGTCATCAGTCACTGCCCTATCAGTTATTCCCTCATGGATTAGACAAAAGGCAGCAGAGCGTTAAAGACCAATCTCTTCATGGGAAATGGCCATCATCAATCATCATTAGCTTATCATAATCAATGAAAGCTCGCATTTACTCACCAGGGTCTCACTCAGTAGTTCATAATCAAAGATCTCCATCTCGTACTGTTCTGCCAGCTCCTTGCAGAGATGAATGGCTTCTTCCCACATCTGTTCACAGCAAGCAGCAAATAATTAGTGTGACACATTGAAATGATCCATCTGTGCTACTTTGCAGCATGTCAATGCAATTTCTTCTGTTTAAGGGGCTTTGCTTGCCAAGTTCTCCCTGTCCACCCCCTTTGACAGGAATAATGCAGTAACATTAAGAGAAGGCCATTCAGCCCATTAGTCACTCAACTAAATTGTAGTAGATCTAGATCTCCACTCCAATCCACAGAATCACAGAATGGTTACAGCACTGCTGATGGCCATTTGGCCAGCCGTGTCTGTGTGAGCTCTGTGCAAAAGCAATTGAGTGATTTCCACTCCCTTACCTGTACTCCTTAGTCTTGTAAAGGTGTCCCCTTCAGTTGCTTACTCAAATCCTTCATGAATTAAGGTTTGAAATTTGCCTCCACCCCCACCTTTGGAAGTGCATTACCGACCTGAAACTCACCTTGTGTAAGTTATCCTCCTGTTGCCCTGGGTTCTTTTACCAGTCACCTCAAACTAATGGTCTCCAGTTTTCCATCCTTACACCAGTGGGAACAGTTTCTCTCCATCCTCTTTAAATATTCTCCCCACAAAGGTTTGGAATCTCCTTCTGTGTCTTTAACCCATAACCTTTGATAGCCCGACTCAACATTACTCTACACTTCTCCATTTGAATTTGTCCATGTCCTCATTTTGTTTTAGCAGGGGTAGAGATGTGCTTCTGACTTTTACTCTCCATTTGGGTAGAAGGAGTGCTTCCTGCTCTTGAATGGCTTGGGTCTAAAGACTCTACAGTGCTGAGTGAAATAGATAATAAACACTGCGTATATTAACCCAAACAATTCGTCCATATTGCTTGACCATGAAAATCAACAAGGTTTTTGACGTTGCTTTTCACTGAATGTCTTGTCACAGAGTCATACAGCACAAAAACAGGCTCTTCAGTCCAACCAGTCCATGCCAAGTCCAAAACCCAAATTAAACGAAAGCCACCTGCCTGCTCCTGGCTCATATTGCTCCAAACCTTTCTGATTCATGTACTTATCCAATTGTCTTCTAAGCTCCATTACTTCCTCAGGAAGTTCATTCCAACTGGTGAACCACCCTCTGTGTAAAAACATTGCCCTTCATATCTTTTTTAAGCCTTTTTCATCTCATCTTAAAAATGTGTGCCCTTGTCTTGAAATCCCCCATCCTAGAGAAAGGATGACTACCATTAACTTTATCTATACCCCTCATTATTTTATAAACTTCATTAAACAGGAGATGCTGAGGAATGTTAAGGATTAAAACCACTACCTCCCAAAAGCTATGGAAGTCTCTCTTCACTGCGTCATTACCATCACCATGAAGATAGTAGTGGTTGAATAAGGGGAGACAATTATCTTTCAGCTAAGCTCAATTAGTTACATACCATAATTATTTCATGGAATATGGTCATTACTGGCTATAGGAGCATTTGAGGCCAATCTATTATTTTCCTTGAGAAAGTGGTGCTAAGACATCTTGTGCAACTGCAGAGCTTGTGGTGTGGGAGTATGCACAATACGGTACAGCAAGGCAGTTTCAAGATTTTGACCCTGGAATAGTAATATACTACCAAGTCAGGGTGGTGTGTGACTTGGAGATCAAATTACAGAACTATTACAGCAAAACAGCAGAGTTGGGCCACGCGTTCTCTCACACCTGCTCCAACATTCAGTCAGATCACACCTAATCTGATGATTTACAATCCTGCCTACTCCTGATTACCGTCGCCCCCTTACTTATCAACATTGAATTATGTCAGCCCTGAAATATTACTGAAATACTGTTTCTGTTGCCTTTAAGGAATTGTTCAGAAGACTCACAACTCTTTAAGAGTTAAAACTTCTCCTCCTCTGTCTTTTCTTAGTGTTCCCTTGCTTTTAAACAGTGACACCTAGTTCCAGATTCTCCCAAAGAGGACATATCCTTTCCACATTCACCCTGTCACAACCTCACAGGATCTTAGGGATAGTAAGAAGTGCTGATGCTGGATATTATTTGTTTTAATCAAGTTGCCACTTCGTCTTCTAAACATCAATGGAATCAGGCCTTCAACCTTTCCTCATAAGAACATAAGAACTAGGAGCAAGAGTAGGCCATCTGGCCCCTCGAGCCCGCCCCGCCCTTTAATAAGCTCGTGGTTGATCTTTTTGAAACTCAGCTTCACTTACCCGCCCATTCACCATAACCCTTAATTCCTTTACTGTTCAAAGATTTATCTAGCCTTGCCTTAAACACATTCAGCAAAGTAGCTTCAACTGCTTCACTGGGCAGGAAATTCCACAGATTCACAACCCTTTGGGCAAAGAGGTTCCTCCTGACCTCAGTCCTACGTCTGCTTCCCTTTATTTTGAGGCGATGCCCTCTAGTCCTAGTTTCACCTGCTAGTGGAAACAACCTCCCTGCCTCCACCTTATCTATTCCCTTCATATTCTTATATGTTTCTATAAGATCTACCCTCATTCTCCTAAATTCAAATGAGTATTATCGCAGCCTACTCAGGCTCTCCTCATAATCCAACCCTCTCAACTCTGGAATTAACTGAGTCAATCTCCTCTGCACCTCCTCCAGTGCTAGTATGTCTCTTCTCAAGTAAGGAGACCAAAACTGCACACAATACTCCAGGTGTGGCCTCAGCAGGACCCTATACAGCTGCAGCATAACCTCCCTGTTTTTAAACTCCATCCCTCTAGCAACAGCAGACAAAATCCCATTTGCCTTTTTAATTACCTGCTGCACCTGCAATCCTACTTCTAGCGATTCATGCACAAGGACACCCAAGTCCCTCTGCACAGCAGCGTGCTGCAATTTTTTACCATTTAAAAAATAATCCATTTTGCTGTTATTCCTACCAAAATGGATGACCTCACACTTATTGCCATTGTACTCCAATGGCCAGACCTTTGCCCACTCACTTAGACTATCTATATTCCTCTGCAAACTTTCAGTGTCTTCTGCACACTTTGCTCTGTGTCATCTGCAAATTTTGATACACCACACTTAGCCCCCAACTCCTAATCATCTATGTGAATTGTAAACAATTGCAGTCCCAACACTGATCCCTGAGGCACACCACTAGCCACTGACTGCCAACCAGAAAAACACCCACTTACCCCTACTCTTTGTTTTCGATTGGTCAACCAATCCTCTATCCATGCCAATGCATTACCTGTAACACTGTGCAACTTTATCTTATGTAGCAGCCTTTGGTGTGGCACCTTGTCAAATGCCTTCTGGAAATCCAGGTACACCACATCCACAGGATCCACATTGTCTACCATGCAAGTAATATCCTCAAAGAATTCCACTAAATTGTTTAAACATGACCTACCCTTCATGAACCCATGTTGCGTGTTCCCAATGTGACAATTTATATCTGGATGTCTTGCTATTTCTTCCTTAATGATAAATTCAAGCATTTTCCCCATGACCGAAGTTAATCTAACTGGCCTATAGTTACTGTTTTTTGTCTACTTCCTTTTTTAAACAGTGGTATCACATTGGCTGTTTTCCAATCTGCGGCAACCACCCCACGAAGATATCTAACTTATTCCTGACATTACACAGCAAGTCAAACAGCACCGAGAGGAAAGGAGAAGTCAATGTTTCAGGTATTACCCTTCTTCAGTCCTGGCTTGCTGTGTTCTTCCAGCCTCCTGTTTGTCTACCTTAGATTCCAGTAACTGCAGTTTTTTTTTGTCTCATTCCCGATATTAGTCTAGTAAACCTGTGTCTCGTGTATTTTCAAACTTCTCTAAATAAGGTAACCAATACTGCGTGCAGTATTCCAGACAAAGTCTCACCAGCGCTCTGTAAAACTGAAACATAAGTTTCTTAACTTTCAATTCCCCTCACAATAAATGACAACATGCTACAAGCTTTTCTGATTACTTGCTGTATCTGCATACTTTCTGTGACACCGAGGACAGCCAAATTCCTCTGCATTACAGAGCTCTGTACTTTCACCGGTTGGATAAAATGCTTCTATCTTTTATTCTTTCTGCCAAAAGAGACAGTTTCACATTTCCCATAAAATATCCCAATGGCCAGATTTATTTAATTTGTTCATGGAGATGGGGCATCACCGGCAAGGCCAATGTTTATTGCTCATTCCTAAGGCAGTTAGGAATCAAACACATCGCTGTGGGTCTGGAGTGGCATGTGGGCCAGACCAGCTAAGAATGGCAGATTTCCTTCCCTGATGGACATTCATGAAAGAGTAGGATTTTACAACAATTAACATTGGTTAAATGGTTGTCAGAAAACCTGCCTTATTAGAAAAACACAAACAAACTCAAAATTTCACCATCTGCTATGGTTCGGGTCCTGTGAAGAGAGTACGTTAGTTTTGGCTGTTAAATCACAAGCCCAGTGGTCACACCACTAAGATATCTTTGCATGCCTCTTTTGTCCTCTTCACAACTTACTTTCTGACTTATCTTGGTATCATCAGTGTTCTTGGCAACATAGTTTCAGTCCCTTCATCCAAACTATTTAAACAAACTGGAAATTGTTGTGGTCCTAACCATGAGCTACTTGATACTACAGCTCTCAAGACGGCCTGGATATTCAAAGACGATGCATAAGTTTCAGTCAATAATTATAACGAACAAAAAAAATCTAAATGTTTCAGATAAAATAAGTGAACCTGATAATAAATGCTACAAGCTCAGCAGGTGTTTCGCAGAAAATTAAGGAAATCTTGTGTGTCCTTACATCCTTGAATGTTCAACTGAAATGTACTTCAGAGCTGGCAATGAGAGCCTGGTTGTTTCCAACTTGGCTCACATTGTGATAACATGGCTTGGTTTTCAGTCCACAGCTTGATATTGTGATAGAGCTTCACTGGAGGGCTCCTCTGTTCATACAATCATAAAATCCCTACAGTGTGGAAGCAGGCCACTTGACCACAAGTCCACACCACCCCTCTGAACAGCATCCCGCCCAGACCCACACTCCTATTCTGTCACTGTAAGCCTGCATTTCCCATGACTCATCCACCTAGCTTTCATATTCTTTGCGACAAGAGCTCGGCCAATTCCAACTAACCTACACATCTTTGGGCTGCAGGAGGAAACCAGAGAACTCATGCAGACATGAGGAGAATGTGCAAACTCCACACAGTTTTCCAGGGTGGAATTGAACCTGAGTCACTGGTGCCGTGAGGCTCCAGTGTTAACCATTGAGCCACCATGCCACCCCTTCTGCCCTGCCTTTCATTTCTTCTTACATTGCTCAGCCAGCCACAGCTGCAGATAGCCAGGCATTTCTTTTTTTAAAACAAACTAGATCTTATTTTTGTTATTTTTGGTGCTCCTCATTTGAGGGGCTCATCTTCCCTCTACCTTGTTCATCCTCATCCTCCAGCTCTCTGTCATCTCTGTGTTTCTCCAACTCCAGTCGATTATGCTTCACTGAACTTCACTGCCCACAGCATTGGGTGCTCTTACTTCAGCTCTGTAGGAACGAAGCTCAGGAAAATTCTCCCACACCCTTCCCCCTGAAAAAACCCCTGCCTACTCATGTTTTTATTCTCCTTTAAAATACTTCTTAAATCCCAAGTGGTCAGAATGATGCTGGGGACTGTACTCCTGCCTCCAAGTCAGGAGGTCTGGATTCAGCATCACCTCAGGTCCTTTTGGCGATGGAAGGGGAGCGAATTCCATAATGTGAACAATTAAGTTGATTTTCCATCCGTAATTCATTCTGAAATGCCTGTGGCAGGCAGTGGAAGCAGGAGAATCTCCTGGACAGCAAGAAGTAGACTCCCCACATTATAAATCTTTACACTGCATGGTTTCCCATATCATAGGGTCAGCCTTATTCTGAGGACCCAGTGAAGGAACCCTGCATCTTTGTCTACATTTCAGTCACCTGTCTCAATATTTGCTTGGCATTTGCTTTTGGCTGTCAGTGCACCTCTGATGTATCTTGGGCTGCTTTTCTTTCCTTAATGGCAGGGCCTACCTTGCACTTAGAAGCCTCTCATTCAGGCCAGTCTCCTGTGGTCACTTGAAGAATGTTGACTCGATCATGTGATGCTGGATATTACCAGGTGAAGTACGGGATCAAAATTCCAGGGCGGAATCCCGGGACTCTAACACTGTTCAGCTTCTTCCTGAGAGTGTTTAGCACCTGGGCTAACCCTGCTAAGACCCCAGTGGTATGGCCACGGGTGAATGAGGGGCACCAATGGGAGGGTCAGTTCAGCAGATGCCATTTCCTCAAGAAACTAGAGGCTCATTCTCACTTTGTCAGCGGATTGGGAGTGGGGAGAATGAGGCCAGAGTTTTCAATCAGGATTGGGAATCTGAGCTTGATTTTTCTCTCTCATGGCTGAGGTCATGTGCTGGATGGTGGATCAGTTAACTCGGAAATAGGCTGGGGGAGTGTCTCAGAAATGCACCTCGAAGGGACTTGGGGATACTTGTACATGAAACACAGACAGTTAGCACATAGGTACACCAGGGAATTAGGAAGGCCAATGGAATATTTACTGTCCAGGAGAGGCAATGGCCAAGTGGTATTAATATTGGACTCTTCATCCTGCTTTCAGGTTTGAATGGCAGATGGCGTAATTTGAATTCAACAAAAATCTGGAAATAGGAGTCTAATGATGACCATTGCCAATTGTTGGGAAAAACCCAACTGGTTCAATAATGTCCTTGAGGGAAGAAAACTCCTCTCCCTACCTGGCTGGGACTATGTGTGACTCTAAACCCACAGCAATGTGCATGACTAGCAGAGGCATCACAGTATGGAGCTAGTGCTCTTTGACCTGCCAAAACCTGTCCATCTTCTCTCCCACCTGCCTGCCCCACCCATCCCATTGACCAATCCCCACCACCCCCTACTTGCATTCACCTATCACCGTCCCACCTACCTTCCAGCCCCACACCTCCTCTCTCTACTTATTGCCCAGCTCCCTTCCCCCTTCCCATTTCTAAAAAAGGGTGCCAATCTAAAACGTCGACTTTCCTGCTCCTCTGATGCTGCCTGGCCTGCTGTGTTCCTCCAGCTCCACACTGTGTTGTCTCTGACTCTAATAATCTGCAGCTCTTGCTGTCTCTGAGTGGTTGACTCTCAACTGCCCTCTGGATAATAACTGCTGGCCTAGGCAGTGATGCTGTCATGTCCTGAATGATTTTTTAAAAAGTCCGTATTTTCAAGGGGTTTGGAGTATAACAGTAAGGAAGTCTTGCTGCAATTGTACAAGTTGCTGGTGAGACCACATCTGGAGTACTGTGAGCTGTTTTAGTCCTGTTTTTTTCAAGAAAGGTATCATTTTATTGGAGGCAAATCAAAGAAAGTTCACCAGGATGATGCCCTGCATGGAGGTATTGTCTTATGTGCTAAGGTTAAACTGGTTGGGACTCTACTCACTGGAGTTTAGAAGAATGAGAGATGATCTGTTGAAGTATACAGGATTCTTAAGAGGAGTGACTGGGGAAATGCTGAGAGAATGTTTCCCCTCATGAGAGACTCTAGGACCAGAGTTCGTCATCTCAGAATTAAGACATGCCAATTTCATACTGAGACAAGGAGAAATAATAACACCATTGAATGTGAAAGGCACACAGTAAGTTTCATTATAATCGAAGATAGTAATTGCCTGTAATTGTGTGATGCCAGCATGGAGATGCCTGGTGCTTTCCCTTGCTTGAATATTGTGTCAGATTCTGAGAAAGATTCTCTTTCAGAGAAATTTCTTTTCCCAGAGGGTTGAGAGTCTTTGGAACTCCACGCCAAAAAGATATGTAGGGGCAGAGTCCTTGTGTGTAATTAAAGCTGAGGTAGATAGATTCTTGATCAATTGAGGAACTAAGGGTTACAGGAAAAAGGCAGGAAAGTGGATTGAGGAATGTCAAATCAGCCACGATCCTATTGAATGGTTAAGCAGTCTTGTGGGGCTGAATGACTTACCCCATTCCCACATCCTATGGTCTTAGGTGTGCACTTGCAACGCCAATATTTACAAGGCTATGGGCCAAGTGCTGGAAAATACAATTAGAATAGTTAGAGGATTGTTTTTGACTGGCACAGACTTAATGGGCTGAAGGGCCTTTTTCTGTGTTATCGAACTCTATGACTCAAAGTGAACAGCACAGAAGGAGCCACACTTCACTTTTCTTTCTCCGTGACATTCAATTTCTTCCCTTTTGTGGAGTATTCGATTAATTTGAAAGTTGCTACTGTGTGTGCTTTCAAGCAATGCATTCCACATCACAATAACTCAAGCTGGAAAAGGTCTTTTCTTTTCTCTTGCTCCCCCAATTGCCTTTTGCCAGGTGCCATCAATCTGTGTCCTCCGGTTTACATCCTTTCTGTCACTGGAAATTGTTTCCCATTTTGTACATTATATAAAAGAAATTCAGAATTTTGAACACCATTAGATCCCCATTTAACCTTCTCTGCTCTGAGGAGCACAAACATACCTTCTCCATAACACTGAAGGCTGTTAGCCCTTCTATTGTTCTGGCTGAACTCTGCACCTTTGCCAAGGTCATGTGCATTACAAGTGTGATGCCCAGAATCTGACACAATATTCGAGCAAGGGAAAGCACCAGGCATCTCCATGTCGGCATCACACAATACCAGGCAATTACTATCTTCGATTACAATGAACCTTACTGCAGCCTTTCGCATTCAATGGTGTTATCATCACTGAATTCCACATTATCAACATCCTGGGGTTACCACTGACCAAAAAACCAGCTGGACTGACTATACAGATACAATGCCTATGCTTCCACTTCCCCACTCTAGATAGTGAGTAAATTAGCTCCTGACTCCCAAAGCCTGTCCACTATTTACAATGACAGGAATGAGATGGAATACTTCCAACTTGTATGGATGGGTACAGCTCCAAAATCACTCAAGAAGCTTGATGCTATCCAAGACAAAGCTGCCCACTTGACTGGCACCCCATACACCACCTTCAACATCGGTTCCCTCATCACCAGTGCACAGTGGCAGCAAATGTGTAGCGTTTACAGGCTGCATTAGAGCAACTCATCAAGCCTGGAGAAACAGGGTAGCAAATGCATGACATAGTGCCAACTTGAGCTCTGCCCAAGACCGCAAGAAATTACAGAGAGTTGTGAGCACAGCCCAGTCCATCATGCAAACCAGCCTTCCATCCATTGACTCCGCCTACACTTCTTGCTGCCTGGGGAATGCAACCAGCACAATCAAAGCTCCCTCCCACCCCAGTTATACTCTCCTCCATCCTCTCCCATCGGGCAGAAGATACAAAAGTTTGAAAACACACACCAACAGACTCAAGAACAACTTCTTCCCCGCTATTATCAGACTTTTGAACGGACTGCTCATATATTGGAGTTGCTCTTTCTCTGTACCTTCTCTGTAGCTGTAACACTATATTCTGCATTCTCTTCTATTACCCAGATGTCAATATATAAAGTGTGGCTTGTTTGGACAGCACGCAAAGCAATACTATTCACTGCATCTTGGTATATGTGACAATAATAAATTAAATCAAACACACCATCCCGATTTGGGAATACTTTATGTCATTCCTTCAGTGTCTACAGAATTTATACAGTGCAGGAACAGGTCATTTGGTCCAACATGTCCAAACTGAACCGCTGAACAGCATCCCACTCAGACCCATTCCCGTACCCAATTCCTGTAATCCTACATTTCCCATACCTAATCTACAAGCCCCTGAACACCATGGGCAATTTAGCATGCCAAACCACCTAACTCGCACATCTTTGGCTGTAGGAGGGAATCAGAGCACCCAGCAAAAACCCATGCAGAGCGGCTGAGGGTGGAACTGAATCCGGGTCCCCAGCACTGTAAGGCAGCAGCGCTGACCACTGAACCACAGTGTTGTCACTGGGCCTGAATCCTGGAAGGCCGATCCAAACAGTACTAGGGGTGCTGCTCTATATGACTGGCAGCAGCTCAGGAAAGCAGCTCACCATTACATTCTCAGGGTCCATTTGACAAGCGGTATAAATGGTAGACTTACCAGCAACGCTCATGCCTTTGAATGAATTAAGATGCTAAGGCATAATCAGGGTGTTATAAAGATTTAGGATAATGTATTTTTAATCCAAAAAGGAAGGTAAAGATTGCCTGTACCTGTTTACTAGTCTGATTAACTTCACCCCTCCATCTGTGGGCCAGAGGTATATTGGTAAGGCCACTAGACTAGTGATTCAGAGGCCCTAGTTATTATTGTGGGGGAGCTTGGATTCAAATTCTAACTTTGCAGAAGGTAAAGTTTGCGTTCAACACAAAAAGGAATTCTGGAATTTCAAAATACCCTGATGGCAGCCATGTAATCAATGTCAATTGTAAAAAACACACCCAGTTCACTAATGGCTCAGCAAGCTGCCCAGGCATTAGAGTGGAATAGTGAATGCTGGCCATGAATGAATAAAAAGACTTGCGTGCTTCACTTCTTTCTGCTTTTGCACACCATTTTAAGTTCTTCCATAGAGATCACATTTCCACTCCTTCTTATCACAACGCATATTTCTCAGCCTAAATCCATTGAATATCTTCTCACACATAACCCGGGTTACACTCAGCCCTCATCATCCGAAGCAGTGGATTCACATGAGTTCACTGAGATCTTTTTGTTCTCCCCCTTGCCCAATGTGGGTGAAACTTGAAGTTGAGGGATTCAGCTCAAAATAACAGGGAACAGATTCAGGATTGAGTTGAGGAGGAACTTTTTCTCCCAAAGGGTCGCAAATCTGTCGCGTTCCCTGCCCAATGAAGCAACCTCATTGAATGTTTTTAAGAAGAGATTGATAGATTTTTGAACAGTAAAGGAATTAAGGGCTGTGGTGATCCAGTGGTTGACTGAAGTTGAGATCCGCGAAAGATCAGTTATGATCTTTTTGAATGGCGGAGGAGGCTCAATGGGCCAGATGTAAACCAATCAGCTGGTCCTTCACAGTTAAATAAGGAGCGGTATTCTGATTTTTTATTTTCGATAGGCAATCTGTGCCCCTATCACTCACTGACAACGAGGACTGAGCGGACAACAGTAACAACACTTCATAAGTTGAAAATTGCCTTGAAACCTGTTTTCTTTTTATTCATTCATGGGATGAAGGTGTCGCTGGCCAGGCAGCATTTATTGCCCATCCCTAATTGCCCAGAGGCCAGTTAAGAGTCAACAACATTACTGTAGGCCTGGACTCACATGTAGGCCAGATCAGGTAAGGATGGCAGTTTCCTTCCGTAAAGGACATTAGTGAACCAGATGGGTTTTTCCCAACAATTGACAATGGATTCACAGTCATCATTAATTCCAGATATTTTATTGAATTCAAATTCCTCTATCTGCCATGGCAGGATTTGAGCCTGGGTCCCCAGAACATTGTCTGGGCCTCTGGTAATTTAATCAAATATATGTAATCTCTGATAATATCCGGACATAATATCATTCAGACATCACCTTCCCACAAATGATGGTTACTAAAAGCAGGATGGAATTGCATGTCTTCTTTTGTTTACAATGTCTAAATCAGTGGCATGTGAAAATCCAATAAAGTTTAATATGATTACCCTGAAGAACAAACATATCTTCAATCTTAAAAGTCATACCACTCTAACAATTAATTAGCAAATGCGGGGAAACACAGACTTCTAACCAAGTTTATAAATAATTGATTTTATCGCTTGTCATGCTTTGTTAAATTGTATTAAACAGCTTATAAAACATAGAAGAAGGCACAGCTCGACCATTGTGTCACAGCTGCCTTTACTTTTCTTCCATGCCAAGACCAGTTCATTCCCACTGAAGTTACGTTTATCAGGTAAGACAAAATTGCCAGTAAACTCTAGGCTGAATCATAAGAGAGCTTGTTGGGAGGGTTCATAGGACCATAGGAATTAGGAACGGGAGAAGTCTTTTGATAAGGTCCCTGACACGTGGTTAGTTAGCAAAATTAAAGCACATAGTGTAATCGGAAGCTGAGCAATAGGTTGAGGATTGAACAGAAGGAAAACCAAGAGAATTCAGCCATTTGAACCTGCTCCACTACTTACCATGGTCAACCAGCCCAGCACGTCCCCGCCTGCCTAACCTGTTCTTCCTCTCACCTATCCCCTCCTCCCACCTCAAGCCGCACCTCCATTTCCTACCTACTAACCTCATCCCGCCCCCTTGAGCTGTCCGTCCTCCCCGGACTGACCTATCCCCTCCCTACCTCCCCACCCATACTCTCCTCTCCACTTATCTTCTCCTCTGTCCATCTTCAGTCCACCTCCCCCTCTCTCCCTATTTATTTCAGAATCCTCCCCCCATCCCCCTTTTCTGATGAAGGGTCTAGGCCCAAAATGTCAGCTGTTGTGCTCCTGGGATGCTGCTTGGCCTGCTGTGTTCATCCAGCCCCACACTTTGCTATCTTGGCTGATCCTAACCTGATTTCAGCTTCACTTTCCAGACTGCTCCCCACAGCCCTTAAACCCACATTTCATTTCGATTTCTTTCTTGAATCTGTTGATTGATTGTGCCTCTAATGCACTCTGGGGGGTTCAGTGGCGCTAAGTATAAGGGTCTGTGCTATAGATGGATAAATGGAGTGTGTGGCTCGGGGGGAGAATTCTTTATTCTGGGCACGACATCTGGGCACAGGGGAAATCTCTATCCAAAACTTAAGAATTTTTTTTTCTATACTAGGAGAAGGCTGCTATGCCTGACAGATTCCATCTATTTCTGCTCCTGGAGTATCATGCTGACGATAGGGTGGATGATACATTTACAATGACAAACAGCATTGGTTTAATTCCCGTACTCACTGAAGTTACCATGAAAAACTCTCCTTCTCAGCCTCTTCCCTTGCCTGAGATGTAGAGGCCTTCAGGTTAAAGGTACCACCAGTTATCTTATATGAATAACAGAGTGGAACTACGGTAACTTTACCTTTACTAGAATCCAGCAAAGCAGGATCAAGAAATTTATAAAAATGTATACAACTGAGGAACATAAAAGCAAGATCTAAAAGCTTCTACCTGTATGCAAAAGGAAACATTTGGTGAAGTTGGATGTGGGTCCATCCATTAATGCAGTACATTTCCCCTGGTTCTGGGGTCTGGAATGTATAATTTTATATACTGTTTGGGATTGAGATGAGGAGTTTTCTTTTAACTCTGAAGTTTGCGAATCTTTAGAATTCTTTACCCAAGAGGACGGTTCAGTCTCTGCTCATGTTTAAAGAAGAGGCTGATAGATTTCAGATTGCCAATGGCAGAATTGGTTCTGCAGATGGTGTATTTAAAACATCAAAGTGTTTGATGAGCCATAGTGATTTTAAATGTCAGAATGGGCTGAATGGCCTACCCCCGTTCCTATTTTCCCAGAAGCTAGAGTAGCTGGCAGTGTTCTCTTCTTGTCAAAAGGTTAACTTAATAGAGATATTCAAAATCATGAAAGCGTTTTGCCCAAGTAAATGAGGAGAAACTGCTTCCACTGGAAATAGGGTGCATGTAACAGGAGAAAATGAATTTGAATTTATGAGCAAAAACACGAGAGGAGAGATGACGGAAATTATTTATGCAGCAAATAACTGTGATCAGGAATGCACTGACTGGAAGAATACCCAACAATAACTTGCAAATAAAAGAAAATTTGGCATTTATGTCATGCCTTTTACAACCACAATGTGTCTCAAATGCTTTACAGCCAATGAATTCTAGTTTTTGAAGCATACTTAATATTGTCGCATGGGAAACAAGGTAGACAATTTGCGCACAGTTGGTCAACGAAGGCGGGTACAATTACATCTTTTAAAAGGTATCTGCTAAGTATATGAATAGGAAGGGTTTAGAGTGATATGGGCTAAATGCTGGCAATTGGGGCTAACTTAATTCAGGGTGTCTGGTTGACATGGATGGGTTGGACGGAAGTGTCTGTTTTCATATTGTACAGCTCTATGACTCTAAATAACAATGTGGCAATGACTGTGAGTAATGTTGAGTGAGGGATAAAATTGACCGGAAAGATATTTTGACATAGACGTGCAAAGGTATAAAATTGTAATATGATGGAGAAAAGACAGGGGTCTAGAACTAATTGGGTAAATCATTCAGGAAGCAGGGAGAGACACAATGTACTGAATGGCTTCCCTCTGCTCTGTCTGTTTCATGGATTGATAAGAATACACAAATCCACAAGGACAAAGTGATAATGGGAACTGCAGATGCTAGAGAATCCAAGATAACCAAGTGTGGAGCTGGATGAACACAGCAGGTCAAGCAGCATCTCAGGAGCACAAAAGCTGACGTGAAATGTCAGCTTTTGTGCTCCTGAGATCCTGCTTGGCTTGCTGTGTTCATCCATCTCCACATTTTGTTATCACAAGGACAAAGTCTGGTCCTAGTGTTTGACTTATTCTGCTTTCGCCCTTCGTGGCATACTGGGCTTTGAGACAGACTGCAGCAGATCAGCAGCACTGGAGCACTGGACTGTATTGACAGAGTGCAGAATGCATTGGGGAGTCTCACCCTTATCAAAAGGTTTGTTCATCCAGCTCGGCACCTCACCAAAAACTCACAGAACATCTCGCCACAGCAATTCAAGGAAGTAATCGCTCAACGTTCACATACAGCAAAATATCCCAAAGCTTTTCATGAGAGCATGAACAGACATAATATGAGATTGAGCCATATAATGCTGTATCCTCATATGTAAAGAAGATGGGCACCCCACTGGATGACAGTGGAGAAACATCAGCGGAGGTTAGTTTCATAACCCATGTAAAGGGGTGCAAACTGGTTGAGATGTGGAGGGAGAGCTCACCTCCAGTCACAATCTCACGGAATACCGTTTGTCCATCAGGAACTCAATGGAGATCATATGGTACAATCAGTAGTGCCTCTGCCTCTAAACTAGAATGTCTGCTTTCAAGTCCCATCCAGGAACAAAAGGCCAAGGAATGTAGGACTCACTGCACTGAGGAACTTCTGCAGAGATGTTCTGCAGCCGAGATGACTGACCTCCTGTAACCACAACCATATTCCTTTGTGTCTCGTACGACCCCAACCAGAGAGTTCACCCCTGATAACTATTGATTCCTAGGCTGCTTAATGCCACCTGCATCTAGCCAGAGAACGTAAGAAGAAGACGTTTGTGAGAATGACTGTAGGGATGAGGCTTCAGTTGTGAGGAAAGTTTGGACTGGTTTCCTTGGAGGTGAGAAGCTTAAGAGGTGATTTGATAAAATTTTTCAAAGTCAGGAGGAGACCGGACAAAGTGGGCAGGGTGGAAGTACTTCATTTGGAAATGGACATCACTGTTTTAAAATATAAAAGACGCAATACAATACAAATACAAAAGGTGGGAGGGAACTTTTTCACTTGGCAAGCAGTTAGATTTTCTGAAGAAGGGTCTAGGCCCGAAACCTGAGCCTTCCTGCTCCTCTGATGCTGCTTGGCCTGCTGTGTTCATCCAGCTCTACACCTTGTTATCTCAGATTCTCCAGCATCTACAGTTCCTGCTATCTCTGAGATTTTGGAATGCAGTGCCTGGAAATGTGGGTAGAGACATGTTCAATCGAGGCATTGACAAAGGCAATGATGACTTAAACTAAACTAACATGCAGGGTTATGAGGAAAAGGCAGGAGATTTGATTTGACTTAATTTGATCATTGTCACATATTGAGATACAATGAGAAGTGTTGTATCGTGTGCTAACCAGACAAGTCATTCCTTACGCAAGTACAACAGGATAATAGAACAGAATGCAGAATATAGTGCTACAGCTACAGAGGAGGTGCAGTGAAAGATCAACTCCAACATATGAGAGGTGCGTTCATAAGTCTGAGAACAGCGCGGAAGAAGCTGTTCTTGAATCTGTTGGTATGCGTTTTCAAACTTTTATATCTTCTGCCTGATGGAAGAGGGTGGAAAAGAATATAACAGAGTGATAGGGGTCTTTGATTATGTTGGCTGCTTTCCAAGGCAGTGGGAAGTATAGACAGAGTCAATGGATGGAAGGCTGGTTTGTGTGACGGACTGGGCTGTGTTCACAACTCTGTAATTTCTTGCGGTCTTAGGCAGACCAGTTGCGATATCAAGCTGTGATACATCTGGATAGGATACTTTCTATGATGCATCTATAAAAATCTGGTAAGAGTCACTGTGGACGTGCCAAATTTCCTTAGCCTCCTGAGGAAGTAGAAGCATCGGTGTGCTTTCTTGACAGTAGCGTCGAGGTGGATGGACCAGATCAGATTGTTGATGATAGTTTCTCCTAGGAGCTTGAAGCTCTTGACCACCTCCACCTCAGCACCATTGATCAAGGCAGGGGGTGTGGGTGTCCTCCACACTGTTCCTGGAGTTGATGACGAGTTCCTTCATTTTGCTGACATGGAGGGAGAGATTGTTGCATTTACACCATGCTACTAAGCTATCTATCTCTTTCCTGTTGTTTGAGATTGGACCCAGGGTAGTGGTGTCTTGTAAATGGAGTTAGAGCAGAATGTGGCCACACAGCCAAGAGTGCATCAGGAGTATAATAAGGGGCTGAGCTTGCAGCCTTGTGGGGCATCGGCAATGAGGATTATCACCTATCCCTACTGATTGTGGTCTGCGGGTCAGGAAGTCAAGGACGCAGTCGCAGACTGAGGGAGCAGAGTCCTAGGTCTTGGAGATTGGAGATGAGTTTGGTTGGAATTATGGTTTTTGAAAGTAGAGCTAAAATCAATAAACAGAAGTCTGACATTTCTGAAGAAGGGTCCAGACTCGAAATGTCAGCCTTCCTGCTCCTCTGATGCTGCTTGGCCTGCTGTGTTCCTCCAGCTCTACACCTTGTTATCTCAGATTCTCCAGCATCGGCGGTTCCTATTATCTCTGACATAGGCATCCTTGTTATTGACATGACTTTGAAATGTTGCGAACTGGTGCAGACATAATGGGTTGAATGGCCTCCTTCTGTACTGAAACACTCCTGTGATTCTGTGAATTACCTATATTTCCTGTATTCACCAGTCTGAAACCTCCCAGAGCATCTCTTTCTTATTGAGCATATGCATCATGAACCTTTGTTCAGCTATGGATTTTCAGACTCCTACCAGAAGGTATTGCAAGCCTAAATATAGCTATTTAATGGCTAGAATGCGAAGCTCTTAAGGCAAGATCACTTTAAAGCTATTTCCTTCAAGAAAAACATTTATCTTACCTCCGGTCACTGTTCATTACTGCATGATGCAATTACTTCTCAGTGACGTTTTGTTTGACTTCCGAACATATGCCTCTCCTTATTTTATGTACAGAAGTGCTGGTTATATTGTTGGCTATTTATAGAGGTTAACCACTGTTGTGTACAGCAGGAACTCTGCACTTTTTGTGCTGGTAACCCTTCTCTGTTTCAGTGTCAAATCAAAAGGATATTTTTAAAAATTACAGACAAGAGGAAACCTGACCACATTGGCTTATTGTGAATCGGAGCAGAGGAGGTTTTCCCAGTGCTCAGGCATACTTGAATTCCTCAATCAACACCACCAAAACAAATTATTTGCTTGTGCCTTTCTTGCTGTTTATCAGAACTTGCTATTTGCAAAATTTCCACTGCATTTCCAACACCAAAAGACCAAAACAAAAATCTTCACTGCCTGAAGAATACTTTCAGAGGTCTTGAGGTTGTGGAAGGTACTACAAAAATGCAAGATATTTTTGCCTCTTTGAATCAGCGACTGGACAGAATTATTTTCAGGGTCAATGAGTTAAGGATGGCCCTGAGAGCTAGCAGAGAAAGCGTAACTCTTGTTGGCAGGTCTTACCTTGCCCTTGTCAAAGTATTCGATGATTTTATTGTACAAGTTCTCCTTCAGTTGCCGCTGTGTCTGAAAGCCTTGGAAATCCTGGATATGTGAGGCAAATGGGTCATCGGTCCACTGGGTCACAAAAGCAAAAGAAAAGAAATGGTTAAATATAGGGTCTTGAATGCCACTTCCATCTGGTTTATCTCTTAACAGGAAGGTCTGTCATATTTATCTCTCTATCCCAAACCTTCCAACGTCTCAACACTTCTACTGCAGATCCCACCTGGGCTGTTACATGCAGCTTTTGACTCTGCACCTCCGGACGGATAATTCCTGGAGGTGGAGAAAGCATTGTTTTAGTCGGACGGTGGCAGAGGAATGTGGTAGTTGTTGCTGGACTCATAAATCAGGAGCTCAAGCTAACATCTCAGGGACATGGGTTCATATCCCAATGCAGCAGCTGTTGGGATTTAAATTCAATAATTAAAATAATTCAGTTCAGCAAGAGTAGCAACGAAATTGACACCTATCGATGTGGTTGACTCCTAATGGCCCTCTGAAATAGATAAATAAACCACTCAGTTTGATGATGGGTAACAATTGTTGGTCTTATCCATTGTGGCCACTTCCCATCAAGGGTTAAAAAGGGGGAAGAAATAAAGGGACGCATTTTGAGGGCAGCTTGTGTAAGCTGGGCTTAAATTACTTATGTATTCAGTTCCATTTCAGTAATCAATATGAGACAATTAAGATGATCCATTTGGGTTGTTGTATGTTCCACCCTCAATGGAAGCATTTCCAAGACAAGCAATAAAAAAAGTTGAGTGTAGACAGATCTAATGCTACTACCAAAGTTGCCAGGCCTCACTGGACTGCACTGAAGAGCAAGAATCATGGCAAAATATTTTCCTGACCTTCCGGTCTTCCATAAATCTGTTCCCCAACTTGAACCACAATTGTCTATCTCAGCAGAGATGGAGACAGCAGGTCAAAAGGGGCCTTTGCTAAATATCCACAAATTAAAGTCCCTTTATTTCAAATCTAATGAAAATACTGCATTGTGACTTAAAGAATAACGGGGTGCCCCATTCATCAGCGGAACTGGTCTCCTTTTTAAGGGAGTGCAGCTAACAACAGGCAAAATGACAATCCAAAACATCCATAGGAATAGGAGTAGGCCATTCAGCCCCTTGAGCCTGTTCCACCATTCAATGAGATCATGGCTGTCTCTGGCCTAACTCCATATATCTGCCTTGGGCCCATTTCCCTTAACACCCTTAGCTTAACAAAAAATGTACCTATCTCAGATTTAAAATTAACAAATGATCCAGCATCCATTGCCATTTGTAGAAGAGTTGCAAACATCTACCACTCTTTGTGTGCGCAAGTTATATCTAACATCTCTTCTGTCAGGTCTGGCCTTAATTCTGAGTCAATGCCCCTTAGTTCTAGAATCCACAACCAGTGGAAATAGTTTATCATTATCTATCTGGATTTTTCCTGTTAATATCCGGAAGGCTTCAATCATATCACCCCTTCACCATCTAAATTCTTGAGAAGCCAGGTCTAATTTGTATGATGTTCCCTCTAATCTTAACCCCTGCGATCCAGGTATTATTTTTGACATATATGTTGTACTCCCCCCAAGGCCAATGTATACTTCCTAATGTGTAATTTCCAGACCTGCTCACAGTCTCCAACTGAGTCTGACCAAGGCTTTGTATAACTGCAACAATACACCTGCATCCTTATATTCCAGTTCTCTTGATATGAAGGCCAACATTCTCTTGGCTTTCTTGATAATTTCAGGCACCTATTCTTGACATCTTAAACATTTATGCTCCAGAGCCCCCAAGTCTCATTGGACATCCACTCCATTTAACTTCATTTGGAAACTACCTTGATTCATCCTTATCAGTCCAAAAATGGATAACCTCACATTTACATTCATTAAACTCCATTTGCCACAGTTCTGCCCATTAATTACAGGTATCAATATCTGTTTTTAACTGCATGCCATCATCGACACTGTCTGCAATACACTTAACTCTGTGTCATCAGCAAAGTTTGATATATGACTTTCTATGCTGTTAACCATGTCATTAATATATAACATAAATAACAGAGGGCCAAACTCAGAATCTTGTGAGCACCACTGATCACATCCTGCCAATTTGAGTACCTACCCCTTAATCCCTACTTTCTGCCATTCAACCAACTTCCCAGAAAGGCCATCTGTCCCTTGGCTTCTACTGTGTTCACCAGTCTCTCATGTGGGAATTAAGCAAATGTCTTCTGCAAGTCTATATAAACAACATCCATAGACATTCCACTTCGTAATCGCTTCAAAAAGTCAATGAGTTGTCATGAATCCATGCAGGCTCTCCCTTAATAGTTGAAAATTTCAAGGTGTTCAGTTACCTCAACATTGATTATAGACTCTGACAATTTCTCAACCACATATATTAGACTTTGTGGTCTGTAATTGCCTGGCTTTCCTCTTTCGCTCCTCTCAAAAGATTGAGTGACATTAATATGTTGCCCATTGTCTCCAGTACACTCACTAGTCACTGAGGTGATGACTGGATCCCTTTGCAGGCGCAGTCTGCACAATTACTTTTCAGAGCCAACTGGGTACGTATGAGACTGTGGAAGAGAGGCAAGCAGGTAGGGTGACCATCTCCCCTATCTACTACCTTCTCTGACTTGAAATTGGATTAGGAGCAGGCCTTTCAAAGGCTTTTCATATATGCCATAGAAGGAATGCAACCAGACTGATCCCTTGGATAGCAGGATTGTCCCATGTGGAAGGGAGATTGAGGAGTTATATTTTTGAAGGTTTAGAAGAACAAGGATGATCTCATTGAAGCACACTAAATTCTTACAGGGATCAAGAGGCTAGATGCAGGAAGGTGGTTTACCCCTGGCTGAGGTTGCCAGAAGCAGGGGGCACAATTTCAGAGTGAGTGAAAGGCCAGTTGGGATTGAGACAAGGAGGGACTTACAATCTTTAGAAATCTCTACCTCAGAGGATGATGGAGGCCATGTCATTTGTATTCAAGACTGAGATCAATAGATTTCTAGATAATTAAAAAGTATTAATGGATATGGGGACAGTGCAGGAAAATGATATCAAGGTAGAAATTCAGGCATGATCTAATTCAATGGCAGAGCAGACTTGATGGGCCAAATGGCCTCCTCATGAATTTTTAAAAATTCATTCACAAAATGAGAGCATCATTGCCTATGTCAACATTATAGCCCACCACTAATTGCCCAGTGGGCAGTTAAGTGTCAACCACATCGCAGGAATTGAACCCAGGTCCCCAAAACATTGCCCGGGTCTCTGGATTAACAGGCCAGCAATAATACAACCAGGCCATCATCTCCCATCTAGCTCCTCAGCTCTTACGTGTCTCCCAGTCACTTGTTCTTCCAGTCCTGTTTATACAAGACATTTAATTCCAATGTGATGTTAATTGGTGGCAGAAGTTGAGCAAAATTGAGAAATGCGTCCATATTTTCATCTGTAAAAAATATACCTGGATGCACTAATGCAGAGTGAAATCAAATATCAATTAGTCAAAATACATTTATTTCATTCCAAGCAGTTCCCCAGCAATCTAGCCCCCTAAAACATTATTTCTCAAAGCAACACTTTTAAATTAGTTTTCACTTTACCACATATCCTGAGGAAAATTAAACTCAAATCTTGATGATTAATGTTCAAGGTTGTTGAGTTATGTTTTCCCCTAATAATCACCTGTAATCCAATTTATTGATATTCAACAGAGCTCTGAGGAACTTTGATGAAATATCTGAAGTGAACTGAAATGATTTTGTTTTCTGTCGCCTCATTAATTCTACTCCCTTTGAATAGCTCACAGACAATCGAAGATTTTTTGAACGCATTGTGCTTGAGAGGTGTTGGTACAGCAAGCAGAACAACTGTTGGACTGAGAGGTACCACAGGACCCATGATCTCAGACTTAAGTGCCAGAAGATTATGACTTCAAATGTGTGGATGCCGTAAATCAGGAACAAAAAACAGAGGTTGGTGGAAAAGCTCAGCAGGTCTGGCAGCATCTGCAAAGAAAACATCAGGCTTAACGAACCAGTTCTGAGGAAGGATCACTGGGCTTGAAACATTAACTCTGATTTTCTCTTCACACATGCTGCCAGACCTGCTAAGCTTTCCCAGCAACTCTTATTTTTTGTGGCTCATTCTTAACTGCCCTCTGATAGAGCCAAGCGAGCATCCCAGCTGGTTCAAACCTCTACAGCAGAACATAAGAAAGAGAGGACACTGTGGGTTCTGAACCAGCCACACGCATATAAGGAACGGGCTCTAGGGGAAGTGGGAAAGACAGACACAGTAATAACATTTAAAAGACGTTTGGACAGGAAAATTAATTGGGAAGGTTCAAAGGAATATGGGCCAACTGCAGGCAAATGGAAGTTCAGTATATGAAACCTGGTCACCCAAGGACTAGTTGGGTCTAACAGGCTGTTTCCATGCAATATGACTCCATGGTTCAATGGCATCAAAGGCACAATCAGGCAAAATAATGTGTTGACCTTCATAGTGAGAAGATTCAAGAACAGGAGCAGGAGCAGAGATGCCTTGCTGTAATTATATGGGGCCTCTCATACAATTACACCACACCTGGAGTAGTGTCAGAGCTTTGGTCTCCTCATCTGAGGAAGGATGTTCTGACCATAGAGGGAGTACAACAAAGGTTTGCCAAACTGACTCTGGAGAGACACTAGCCTGGTGATATTCACTGGAGTTTAGAAGAATGAGATGCGGTTCTCATAGAAACCTATAAAATTCCAACGGGACTAGACAGGGTAAACACAGGAAAGATGTTCCCAAGGATGGAAGAGATCAGAAAAAAAAAAGCTTCACAGCCTGAGGACACAAGGCAGGCTATTTAAAACTGGGATGAGTAGAAATGTCTTCACCCAGAGAGTGGTGAGCCTTTTAGATTCTCTGCCACAGAAAGCTCTCTGATGAAGGGTCTAGGCCCGAAACATCAGCTTTTGTGCTCCTGAGATGCTGCTGGGCCTGCTGTGTTCATCCAGCCTCACATTTTATTATCTAGGCCGAAATGTTGTATGTTTTCAAGGAAGACTTAATTATTGTGCAGCCAGGAAGTAGCAGGCATGGGATTATTGACAACACACCCCCGTGAAGTCTCAACAAAATGCAGCTGAATGCTTATTCTCCCCAAAATGTATTCTTTAGCAGGATGTCGGTGTCACAGGCAAGGCCAAAATTTGTTGCCTTTTCCTGATTCTCCTTGAAGTGAATGGCTCACTATGGTCAATCACATTGCCGTGGATGGCAGGTTTCCTTCGCTAAAGTGAACAAGATGTGGTCTTACACCGAGAAAGGATCATTTGTGTTGGTAGAGATTAAGTTTCTAGAGATTAAGTTGCTAGAGTTGCTAGAGATTAAGTTTCTTCTTAATTCCAGATATTTTTAATCTTAATTAGAGGATGTGGCAATGTCAGCAATTTTGTGCATCCTGAAATGCCCTTGAAGAGGTGGTGCTAAACTGCATTTTGAAATAAAATTCTACTAGCTGCCACTGCAAGATTTGACTCCATGCCCCCCAGAGCATTAGTCTCTGGATTATAACCATCTACCATTGGCCACTCCAGACAGAGCTGCATGAATCATGAAAAATACACCTCATACAAACAAACTGGCCTAAGCTGCTACTTTGTCTGACAAGTAGCACTTATGATAACTGTCACACAATGACCACTGCCAACAAGACAGAATCTAACCAGTATTAGATTAGATAGATTAGATTCCCTACAGTGTGGAAACAGGCCCTTCGGCCCAAGAAGTCCACACCGCCCCTTGGAGCGTCCCGCCCAGACCTGTCCCCCTGTAACCCACACATCCCTGAACACTACGGGCAACTTAGCATGGCCAATCCACCCAGCCTGCACATCTTTGGACTGTGGGAGGAAACCGGAGCACCCGGAGGAAACCCACACAGACACGGGGAGAATGTGCAAACTCCACACAGACAGATACCTGAGGCTGGAATTGAACCTGGGTCCTTGGAACTGTGAGGCTGCAGTGCTAACCACTGAGCCACCGTGCCACCCAAATGTATTGTGTTGTCATCACTGAAGCCTCCCCTCCCACCACCATCCCCACTTGTCAGATCGAGTGATAGGACACAGCATGTAAAGGGTCAGGACTCTAACTCAGGCACAGAAGATCAGGTGACAACATTGAGGATGTTGTACTTAAATGCACACAGCATACGAAACAAGGTAAATGAGCTTGTATCACAGATTGAAATTAGCTAGTACAATATTGTGTGTATCATTGAGATGTGGTCGCAAGGAGATCAGGGCTAGAAACTAAACATCCAGTGATATGCATCTTATTGAAGGGACATGACATGGAGGTACTGGTGTTGGACTGGGGGTGGACAAGGTCAGAAGTCAAATGACACCAGGTTATAGTCCAACAGGTTTATTTGAAATCACAAGATTTCTGACCATTGCCCCTTCGTCATGGGAAGTCACTTCACCTGACGAAGGGGCAGAGCTCTGAAAGCTTGTGATTTCAAACAAACCTGTTGGACTATAACCTGGTGTCATCTGACTTCTGACCTTATTGAAAGGGCAGGCAGAGGGGACAGGGCTACCTCAGTAAGAAATGAAAGGAAATCAGTAGCAAAAAGTAACATAGAGTCAGAGGGTGTAGAGTCCCTTTAGGTAGAGTTGGCGAATTACAAAGCAGAAGTGACCCTGACAGGAGATGTATATAAGCCTCCTTGCAATATTCAGGATGTGGATGTGAAATTAGGAGATAGAAAAGACATGCACTATGAAGAAAAGAAAAGAAAGGCACTATTACAATAACCATGGGGGACTTCAATATGCAGGTGGACTGTAAAAATTAGGAACGTACCGGATCTCAAGAAAAAGAATTCATAGAATGTCTACTGAAATAACTCCACAACGGCTGGTGTCCTGTCACCAAGTCACTCTTTATCCACACCAGAAGAGTCCTTGACACTGAGCCTAGTCTCAGAGTCAACAGGATATCTGACACTCCTGTTTAAATGTAGCACCCAGGCTCCTTGATTGCACCAGATTAACATCCACCATAACAAGACAACAAAATGTGAGGCTGGATGAACACAGCAGGCCAAGCAGCATCTCAGGAGCACAAAAGCTGACGTTTCGGGCCTAGACCCTTCATCAGAGAGGGGGATGGGGTGAGGGTTCTGGAATAAATAGGGAGAGAGGGGGAGGCGGACCGAAGATGGAGAGCAATGGGAGAGAGATTCCCTGAGGTTGGTCCGGAGGGAGGAGGGTCGAGGTCATCCACCATATCAAGTTATATTCCATGGAGTCCATCTGGCTGGTCTTGTTATAATCACTACATCGACAAGACGTGTTTTTTTGGAATAGCTTGGGTTGGGGCCAATAGGGAACAGACAATTCTGGATTTGATGAGGTGTAATGAGGTAGACTAGGTGTGGTAGCTTAAGGGGAAGGAACCCCGAGGGGCATTGACGATATGATGAAATATGATGAAATGGGCATACGATGAAATTCACACTGCCATTTGACAGACCCATCCCCAACCTATAGCCTTACATTTCCCATATCTAATCCACCTAGCCTGCACAAAATGGGCAATTTAACACAGATACCCCACAGTGTGGAAACAGGCTATTCGGCCCAACAAGTCCACATGACCCCTCCGAAGAGCATCCCACCCAGACCCATTCCCCATGTCTAACCCACCCAACCTCTCCATTTATCCTATCTGAATTTTTTTTGGGGCTAAATGGTCAAGCTGAATTGCTCTTGCAGAGGCCAGCAAGGACATCATATGCCTGCTGGCCTTTTTTTTCTTTATTCATTAACAGGATGAGGGCATTGCTGGCCAGGCAGCATTTATTGCCCATCCCTAATTGCCCAGATGGCTGTTCAGAGTTGACCACATTGCTGTGGGTCTGGAGTCACATGTAGGCCAGACAAGGTAAGGATGACAGAGATAATGGGAACGGCAGATGCTGGAGAATCCAAGATAATAAAGCGTGAAGCTGGATGAACACAGCAGGCCGTAGGGAGGGGATAGGTCAGTCCAGGGAAGACGGGCAGGTCAAGGAGGTGGGATGAGGTTAGTAGGTAGGAAATGGAGGTGCGGCTTGGGGTGGGAGGAGGGGATGGGTGAGAGGAAGAACAGGTTAGGGAGGCAGAGACAGGCTGGGCTGGTTTTGGGATGCAGTGGGGGGAGGGAATGAACTGGGCTGGTTTTGGGATGTGGTGGGGGAAGGGGAGATTTTGAAGCTGGTGAAGTCCACATTGATACCATTGGGCTGCAGGGTTCCCAAGCGGAATATGAGTTGCTGTTCCTGCAACCTTCGGGTATACTGTATACTGTATCCACTGTACCCGGTGTGGCTTCCTCTACATTGGGGAAACCAAGCGGAGGCTTGGAGACCGCTTTGCAGAACACCTCCGCTCGGTTCGCAGTAAACAAGTGCACCTCCCAGTCGCGAACCATTTCAACTCCCCCTCCCATTCCACAGACGACATGTCCATCATGGGCCTCCTGCAGTGCCACAATGATGACACCTGAAGGTTGCAGGAACAGCAACTCATATTCCGCTTGGGAACCCTGCAGCCCAATGGTATCAATGTGGACTTCACCAGCTTCAAAATCTCCGCTTCCCCAAACGCATCCCAAAACCAGCCCAGTTCATCCCCTCCCACCACTGCATCACACAACCAGCCCAGCTCTTCCCCTCCCCCCACTGCATCCCAAAACCAGCCCAGCCTGTCTCTGCCTCCCTAACCTGTTCTTTCTCTCACCCATCCCTTCCTCCCACCTCAAGCCGCACCTCCATTTCCTACCTACTAACCTCATCCCACCTCCTTGACCTGTCCGTCTTCCCTCGACTGACCTATCCCCTCCCTACTTCCACACCTATACTCTCCTCTCCACCTATCTTCTTGTCTCTCCATCTTCGGTCCGCCTCCCCCTCTCTCCCTATTTATTCCAGAACCCTCACCCCATCCCCCTCTCTGATGAAGGATCTAGGCCCGAAAGGTCAGCTTTTGTGCTCCTGAGATGCTGCTCAGCCTACTGTGTTCATCCAGCTTCACACCTTATTATCAAGGTAAGGATGACAGTTTACTTCCCTAAAGGGACATTAGTGAACCAGATGGGAGTTTTCCCAACAATTGCCAATGGATTCATGGTCATCATTAGATTCTTAATTCCAGATATTTAATCACATCAAATTCCACCACCTGCCATGGTGGGATTCAAACCCAGGCCCCTCGAACATAATCTGGGCCTCTGGGCGTCTGGATTAACAGTCCAGTGATAATATTACTAGGTCAGCATCTCCCTCCACTCTGTGCAACACTAATACACATCGATAAAGTTTGCAAATCCATATTGCAGCATTCCAACAGGAAATGCCAAATTGTCATTGCATTCTGTGTTGCTTTTTCTGTTTTCTTTTATGTTGTTTATTGAATGACAATGTGAAGACTTTCTTGCCTTTGCTTCGTCCCCGCATCAGTACACTGATGTGCATTAAGCTGAGCTGACAGTCTGAAGCGTGAAAAGCAAATTAGAACTGAAAAGGTCAAACCTTAGCTCTCACTGTGACTGGCACGTACAAGAAGCAACGATTAGTCCAACTCGCTTCTTTGATCAAAGCATAAATATAATGTCAAAAGCAAATTCTTTATCAAGAGGCAGAGAATGCAACGGTGAAAGGTTAAGATTGCACCAACTTGCTGTCTCCGGGTTAGTTTGACCGGTCCATTCTTTCCAACGGACTTCCTCGCTCCTCCCACCTTTCTTATCTCTCTTTTATTACTGCTGTGAAAACCAATTGTGGAGTATTGTATCTAGATCTGTGTGCCACACTACAGGCACAATATGAGCACATTGGAGAGAGAGCAGGAATGGGTCCAAGGGCTTGAAACTTGAGGAGTCTAAGTACTTCACTGTCTAGAAAATGCTTTGGGACATGTTGAATGATGTGTTATCAATTTTTTCATTCACTCTTCTGCTCCTTTCCTTATTTCACTTAGGGCACAACTTTCCCCTCTTTTTCCTGGATATATATTAAAGACCCAGAGCTTGGGCTGAAGGAGGAAATTTTGAAGTTTGCAGATTACATTAAACTTGAAAGAGTTGTTAACTGTGAGGAGAACAATGTTGAACTCCAAAAGGGCATTGACAAATTGGCGCTGGAAAAGCTCAGCAGGTCTGGTAGCACCTGTGGAGATAAATCAGAGTTAATCTTTTGGGTCCGGTGCCCCTTCCTTAGAACTTCTCTCCACAGATGCTGCCAGACCTGGTGAGCTTTCCCAGCAACTTCTGTTTTTGTTTCTGATTTACAGCATCCACAATTCTTTTGGTTTTTATTCGACCAAATGATGGACTGAGGTTGATGAGGTTCAGTGCAGAGAAGTATGAGGTGATGCACTTTTGCTCAGAGGAACATTGGAAGAAAATATCAACTGGAGGGTACAATTCGAAGAGAGAGTGCAAGAGCAGGGGTACCTGGGTGTATATGTGTATAGATTATTGAGAACAGCAGGATGGGTAGACAGATCAGGAAGTAAAGCATGTAGTATCCTCTCAGTTGTATAAATTGATACAAAGAAATAAAACTGGATGAATCACCTGGCATCGATCTAGCCACTGGAAAAGTGAATGGTAGAAACAGTCCTGTCGACCCTGCAAAGTTCTCCTTACTAATATCTGGGGGCTAGTGCTTTAATTGGGAGAGCTGTCTGAGAGGCTAGCCAAGGATTAACCTGGCACTGTCATCCTCATGGAATCATACCTGACTGAAAATATCCCAGACACCACTGTTAACATACATGGATATGTCCTGTCCCACCAGCAGGGGCCTAATATACAAGAGCAAGGAGGTGATTGTACAAGACGACAGATAGATTTCCAATTGAGTCTTGTGTACATTTCTGGGTATGACATTATAAGAAGAATGTGAATGTATTAGAAAGACCAGGGAAGCTATTTACAAGAATAGCTCCTGGGGTGAGGAACTTCAATTATGAGGACAGATTGGAGAGAAGAAGGCAACAACAAGATCTGGTAGAAGCTTTCAGAAGCATGAGAGGGTTGACTAGAGTACATATGGAGAAACTTTATTCTTGCTTGTAAATGATCAAAAATGAGATGTACACATTCAAAATGACTTGGAAAAGAAGCAAATGCAATATGAGAAAATGTTTTCACCCGATGATTGGTTTGAGTCTGGAAATGCAATTCCTGGGAATGCTTTCAGAGGCTGGAGGATTCAATGGAAACATTTGTAGAACATAGAACATAGAACTGTACTGCACAGTACAGGCCCTTCGGCCCACAATGTTGAGCTGACCTATTTTCCTATCAAACTGCTCTGCATACCCTCCATCTTATTATCATTCTTGTGCCTATCCATGAGTCACCTAACTGTTCCTAATGCATTTGACTCCACTATCACTGCCGGCAGCGCATTCCACACGCCTAAGACTCTCTGTGTGAAGAGTGAATTGGGTTATTATCTAAATTGAACCAATGAGTAGGGCCATGAGGTAAAGGGAGGAAAATAACACTAAGTTGTGATGCTTATTTGGAATGCTAGTGTGCACTCAGCGGGTGAGTGGTCTCCCTCTGCGCCGTTACACTTCTGTGATTCTGCAACACAAGTGTAAAGGCTAGCTGGGATGAATGGTCTGTTCCTGTGCCATACATCCCATGTAAGCACTCTCTCCTTCTTGTCCCTAAGTTACAAACATGATCTTGTTACTGCCTTAGTAATGCAAAACGACTAAGTTCAAAGCCAACTGTGGCTTCCTGCCAATGTGAATTTACATTGCATGTACAGCACAGAAACAGCCCAATTATCCATGCTGGTAGTTAGGTTCCACTTGAACTTCCTCCCGCATTTACTCATCCTCGTCTGTTATCATAACCTTCACCTTCATGCACATACTATCCTCCCATGGAATGCATCAAGTCTATTCACCCTCAGTCATCCCTGTTATAGTGTTTTTCACATTCGTACTACTGTTTGAGTACTGAATTTATTTGAACATTTGAATTTCCTGTTTGATTTCTTGATGATCTTATAAGGATGTGGAGATGAAAAGTGTCACAGGACATAGGAACGCAGGTACTTGGGACTGAGATGGAGGATCAGCCTTGATCAGGTTGATTGCTGCAATCGGCTGGATAGGCCAAATGGCCTCGACCAGCTCAATTTTCTTCGTTTCCCACAGCCTCGGTTTAAAGGTTATTTCTGAATTTACTTGACCATGTGGTTATTCAGATTGCTGCAAAAATCCAATTGGCTCATTATCCCCTTTTCATTCTTTCCTGTGATGCGGGTATAACTTCTCAGGTAAGAATGTACAAGTCATGATTAGTGAGTTTGTGGATGACACTGAAATAGGTGGATAGATATCTGCATGGTTTTAGTAAGGGGAGGTTGTGCCTGACAAACCTGTTAGAATTCTTTGAAGAGGTAACAAGTATGTTAGACCAGGGAAACCCAGTGGATGTTATCTATCAGGGTTATCGCAGGGTTCAGTGTTAGGGCCGCAGCTGTTCACCTTATACATTAATGATTTGGATGAAGGGACTGGGGGCATTCTGGTGAAGTTTGCCGATGATACAAAGGTAGGTGGACAGGCAGGTAGTACTGAAGAAGTGGGGAAGCTGCAGAAAGATTTAGACAGTTTAGGAGAGTGGTCCAGGAAATGGCTGATGAAATTCAATGTGAGTAAATGTGAGGTTTTGCACTTTGGAAAAAAGAATACAGGCATGGACTATTTTCTAAATGGTGAGAAAATTCGCAAAGCAGAAGTACAAAGGGATCAGGGAGTGTTGGTCCAGGATTCTCTAAAGGTTAACTTGCAGGTAGAGTCCGTGATTAAGAAAGCGAATGTAATGTTGTCGTTTATCTCAAGAGGGTTGGAATATAAAAGCAGCGATGTGCTTCTGAGGCTTTATAAAGCTCTAGTTAGGCCCCATTTAGAATACTGTGTCCAATTTTGGGCCCCACACCTCAGGAAGGACATACTAGCCCTGGAGCATGTCCAGCGGAGATTCACATGGATGATCCGTGGAATGGTAGGTTTAACGTATGATGAACGGCTAAGGATCCTGGGTTTGTACTCATTAGAGTTTCGAAGGTTGAGGGGAGATCTAATAGAAACTTACAAGATAATGTATGATTTAGAAGGGGTGGACGCTAGGAAGTTGTTTCCGTTAGGCAGGGAGACAAGGACCCGTGGGCACAGCCTTAAAATTAGAGGGGGTAAATTTAAAACTGAAATGAGACGACATTTCTTCAGCCAGAGAGTGGTGAGCTTGTGGAATTCATTGCCACAGAGTGCAGTGGAGGCCGGGACGTTGGATGCCTTCAAGGCAGAGATCGACAAATTCTTGATCTCAGAAGGAATCAAGGGCTACGGGGAGAGTGCAGGGAAGTGGAGTTGAAATGCCCATCAGCCATGATTTAAATGGCAGAGTGGACTTGATGGGCCGAATGGCCTTACTTCCACTCCTATGTCTTATGGTGTTATGGTCTTATTACACTGCTGAGTGGGCATCTCAAATTTCATGTCAAATGTTTATCTTGCTTTTGCACACCTCCTGCACAGCTGTAACCCTGTATGCCTCGCTCTGTTTAAACACCTTAAGATCTATGTGCCTTTGTATGCTATGACCTGCCTGTACTGCACGCAAAACAAAACTTTTCACTGCTCTTAGGTACATGTGACTACTATACATCAAATCAATGAAATTTGAAGAGGTCCCAAACATTTTTTTTTATCAAACCCAGAGAAATGTGAAATCAATTTAATTCTGAAAGCAGGATAGTCAACAGTGTTAGCAAAATTAAAATTCAGGTTTACATTGAGATGGGGCAAGAGTGTATAAGTGTACATTTCTAATAGAAGTATAGTTTTCTCACAGATCTGTAGTAAGGGACAAATATATAGGTACGGGTTAAAAGTAAGGATTGAAAGAGCATTTGTTTGCTGCTGCAGAGGCAGGCTGCTAGATGGAAAACAGTTCCCAAGGGTACAGGCCATTGGATGTTACAGGCAGGAAACAAACTACTCTGCAGAGGTTAGTGGCAAGGGCTCAGGGCGAGGTGTGATGAGTAATTGCATGTCTATTTTTGATAAAGTTTTCAATGGACAATTGTCCCCAGTGTGATAATGTAGGAGCCCATATACCACTGATAGTAAACTGTGGGGTTATCAGATTTACTGCCAATGCTATATGTGCATAGCCATCAATATAGTTTCAGGGTTGCTTCAGCCTGTTTGTTTAACAGTCCAAAATAAATACTTTCTGACCATTGTATTCGAATCAAATCCCTGAGTAAGTTTTGTAACTCCACCCTCGCACCCCCTTCACCACCCAGAATCTATACTGGTGTTTTGTTTGAATAAATTTCTTAAGTGCTGCCTTACTTTGCCGTCTCCGAGTCTTGAACTACCTTTAGAGAGTTCACTCTTTCACAGCGGAACATTGTAAATAGCATATCATTCTTCATTTGCAATGTTGTCTTCTAAATTATATTTTGCCCCTCTAAACTTACAGGAATTAAAGAAAGAATGCCAATGCTGATCAGTTCGCGCTTGTGACTTCTGAGTTTCTGAGAAAGGTTTATTTGCTGGATTCCATGTTTGTGACTAATTTGATTAAATTATAGCATTGATGCAGGAAACTCCATTTAATCTCACTCCGCAAGTTTATTGACCTACCTTGCAGAAAAAGAACAGGAGAAAGAGAGAATGAGATAGAAAAAAATAGTGAGAAATGGGAGAGACAGTGCATGAGAATCAGTGAAGTATTAAAAAAGTAAAATAAAACAGATTGTAGTTCGAGTATAGAAAAGGTTGAGAGTAGGGTGGTCTGAAATAAAGTTTCAGGGACACAAGATGGCACCGGCAAGCAAGAAGTTGGATTGAAGTGTGTCTACTTCAACGCCAGGAGCGTCCGGAATAAGGTGGGTGAACTTGCAGCATGGGTTAGTACCTGGGACTTCGATGTTGTGGCCATTTCAGAGACATGGATAGAGCAGGGACAGGAATAGTTGTTGCAGGTTCCGGGATTTAGATGTTTCAGTAAGAACAGAGAAGATGGTAAAAGGGGCGGAGGTGTGGCATTGTTGGTCAAGGACAGTATTACAGTTGCAGAAAGGATGTTTGGGGACTCGTCAACTGAGGTAGTATGGGCGGAGGTTAGAAACAGGAAAGGAGAGGTCACCCTGTTGGGAATTTTCTATAGGCCTTCGAATAGTCCAGAGATGTAGAGGAAAGGATAGCAAAGATGATTCTTGTTAGGTGTAAGAGAGGCAGGGCAGTAGTCACGGGGTCTACTACTTTCCAAATATTGACTGGGAACACTATAGTTCAAGTTCTATAGACGGGTCAGTTTTTGTCCAGTGTGTGCAAGAGGGCTTCCTGACATAGTATGTAGATAGGCCAACAAGGGGCGAAGCCACATTAGATTTGGTACTGGGTAATAAGCCCGGCCAGGTGTTAGATTTGCAAGTAGGTGAGCACTTTGGTGATGGCGATCACAATTCTGTTATGTTTACTTTAGTGATGGAAAGGGATAGGTGTATACCACTGGGCAAGAGTTATAGCTGGGGGAAAGGC
This sequence comes from Stegostoma tigrinum, assembly GCF_030684315.1. NCBI lineage: Eukaryota > Metazoa > Chordata > Chondrichthyes > Orectolobiformes > Stegostomatidae > Stegostoma > Stegostoma tigrinum. The sequence goes on along the minus strand of NC_081354.1, from coordinate 180,967,036 downwards.
AATTATGATGAGATTAGGCAAGATTTAGGGAGCATAGGATGGGGAAGGAAACTGCAGGGGATGGGCACATTAGAAATGTGGAGCCTATTCAAGGAAAAGCTCCTGTGTGTCCTAGATAAGTATGTACCTGTCAGCCAGGGAAGAAGCTGTACAGCGTGGGAGCTGTGGTTTACGAAGGAAGTGGAATGTCTGGTCAACAGGAAGAAGAAGGCTTGTGTTAGGATGAGATGTGAAGGCTCAGTTAGGGCGCTTGAGGGTTACAAGGTAGCTAGGAAAGACCTGAAGAGAAAGCTCAGAAGAGCCAGGAGGAGACATGAGAAGTTGTTGGTGGAAAGGATCAGGGTAAACCCTAAGGTTTTCTATAGGTATTTAAGGAATAAAAGAATGACGAAAGTAAGATCAGGGTCAATCAAGATAGTAGTAGTAAGTTGTGTGTGGAGTCAGAGGAGATAGGGGAAGTGCTAAACGAATATTTTTCAACAATATTCACTCTAGAAAACGACAATGTTGTCAAGGAGAATACTGAGATACAGGCTACTAGACTAGGTGGGATTGAGGTTCACAAGAAAGAGGTATTAGAAATCCGACAGAGGGTGAAGATAGATAAGTCCCCTGGGCCGGATGGGATTTATCCTAGGATCCTCTGGGAAGCCAGGGAGGAGATTGCCGAGCCTTTGGCATTGATCTTTAAATCGTCATTGTCTACAGGAATAGTGCCAGACGACTGGAGGATAGCAAATGTGGTTCCCCTGTTCAAGAAGGGGAGTAGAGACAACCCTGGTAATTATAGACCAGTGAGCCTCACCTCAGTTGTTGGTAAAGTGTTGGAAAAGGTTATAAGAGATAGGATTTATAATCATCTAGAAAAGAATAATTTGATTAGGGATAGTCAGCACGGTTTTGTGAAGGGAAGCTCGTGCCTCACAAACCTTATTGAGTTCTTTGAGAAGTTGACCAAACAGGTAGATGAGAGTAAACCGGTTGATGTGGTGTATATGGATTTCAGCAAGGCGTTCGATAAGGTTCCCCACAATAGGCTATTGTACAAAATGCGGAGGAATGGAATTGTGGGAGATATAGCAGTTTGGATCAGAAATTGGCTTGCTGAAAGAAGACAGAGGGTGGTGGTTGATGGGAAATGTTTATCCTGGAGACCAGTTACTAGTGGTGTACTGCAAGGGTCGGTGCTGGGTCCACTGCTGTTTGTCATTTTTATAAATGACCTGGATGAGGGCTTAGAAGGATGGGTTAGTAAATTTGCAGATGACACTGAGGTCGGTGGAGTTGTGGATAGTGACGAAGGATGCTGTAGGTTGCAGAGAGACATAAATAAGCTGCAGAGCTGGACAGAGAGGTGGCCAATGGAGTTTAATGCTGACAAGTGTGAGGTGATGCACTTTGGTGGGAGTAACCAGAAGGCAAAGTACTGGGCTAATGGTAAGATTCTTGGTAGTGTAGATGAGCAGAGAGATCTCGGTGTCCGTGTACACAGATCCTTGAAAGTTGCCACCCAGGTTGACAGGGCTGTTAAGAAGGCATACAGTGTTTGAGCTTTTATTAATAGAGGGATCGAGTTCCAGAACCAAGAGGTTATGCTGCAGCTGTACAAAACTCTGGTGCGGCCGCACTTGGAGTACTGCGTACAGTTCTGGTCACCGCATTATAAGAAGGATGTGGAAGCATACAAAATAATCAGAGGGTTAGATAGGGTGGATAGGGAGAGTCTTTTTCCTAGGATGGTGACAGCGAGCACGAGGGGGCATAGCTTTAAATTGTAGGGTGAAAGATATAGGACAGATGTCAGAGGTAGTTTCTTTACTCAGAGAGTAGTAAGGGAATGGAACACTTTGCCTGCAACGGTCGTAGATTTGCCAAATTTAAGTGCATTTAAGTCATCATTGGACAAGCGTATGGACGTACATGGAATAGTGTAGGTTAGATGGGCTTCAGATTGGTATGACAGATTGGCACAATATCGAGGGCCGAAGAGCCTGTACTGTGCCATAATGTTCTATCACAGATGGGACAGCAAAAAAGTATGAGGGAAAGAATGGAGGGAGAGGAAGTGGAGAAAGGAAGACAGAAAGAGAGATGAGACAATGTGAGGGAGAAAGAGAAAAGAAAGGAACTAGACAAGGAATGAACAAAATAGAGAGAGAGAGAGAGGGTGGGGGAGGCAGCTTGTGAGAAGGAGAGAAAAAACAAGAGGAAGAAAGGGAAAGGATGAGACAGAAGTGAGTATGAGCCAGAGAAAGAGAGAGAGAAAGAGAGAGAGAAAGAGAGAGAGAGAGAGACAGAATGACACAACACACATTATAGATGACAGTGAATGCTCCAACACAACGCTGAATATTTACTCAGATTGGTTAATTTATGCTGATAGACCAGAATGCTACATTCTCCTGGGACCAAAGCACTGGTAAATTCAGTCTGGCCTGTCAATAAAATTTATTGCTAAATATTTTCAAGCACCCAGTTTTGGGACAATTAAACAGACTGCATGATTTACACACTCTGATATTTCAAACAAGCAGTTAGGTTTGTTTTCTTTTAAAGAAGAGTGTTGACCCCAACGAGATGCCTGGTAAGGATAAAACTCAAGCACATAACAAATGCTTGATTAGCTCCATCTTCTTGTCTTGGGGGACTTATATTCACATTCCCCTTCCAACCCCAATGTGAACGCAAATCATAAAATCAAGCTCAATGTTAATGTTCTGCAGAATCCAAGTTATCTCTGTCGCTCCATCATATGAGTTTCAAGAGCTTTGTCAAGAGAGCCAGTTCCAACCAAACTGCCTCACTTAATCTGGTTGCTGGGCAACGTAGGCCTCAGGGAAAGGCCATTTTTAATTTTTCAGGATATGTTGTGCAAAGGACAATCTGACCAGCACCTGGGATAACGGGAATGAGATTTAGTGGGACTGGACGGTGCTTAGTGTATTAGGCAATAGCCTTTCACCAATGTGATTGGAACTCAAATGCAGTCCCTGACTGCTGTTCTGAAGCTAGTACAGGGAGATGGTGGTAATGTCACTGGATGAATAATCAAAAGCCACAAGATAATGGTCTGGGGGCAGTGGCTTGAATTCCACCATGGCAACTAGTGAAATATGAATTCAATAGCAAATCATTTGATGGCAACTGTATATCTCATGCTGATTGCTGTTGAAAATCCCATCTGGTTCACTAATGTCTTTCAGGGAAGGGAATCTGCTGTCCTGACCTGGTCTGGCCAACATGTGACTCCAAAAACACAGCAATGTAGTTGACTCTTAACTGCCCTCTGGGCAACTAAGGATGGGCAATAAACATTGATCTAGATGATGACAGCCATGTATCCTGTTTTTTAAAAAATATATATTAGTAAGGGATCAAGGGTTAAGCAAAGAAGGTAGGAGAATGGGATTGAGAAACATGCCAGCCAAGATCGAATAGTGGAGCAGATTCGGTGTGCCAGATGGCCTGAATTCTGCCCCTATATTTTATGGACACTTTCGATGTAGTTCCTTATAACTGACGCAACCTTGTTTCAGACAGCTTTCAGAAACTTCACTGAAGTCCTCACCTTGAGACCTGAGCTTTGGGAATTTCTTAGAACGGTTGTTGCAGCTATTATTATGTTTTACATAGAATCTGGAAGTGCATGGCTGAGCATCTGCAATCAAGAAGTGGAGGCTAGAATTTCACCAAACATTAGCATAATTCACTTTACCAAGTACAAAATTCATGACAAGAATGATACAGTGAGACCAAAACAGTGGCTACTGAACCCATATGTTCGGAACAATGATGTTAGAACAAGATGGGACCAGATCCTGTACAGGAAGGATTCCAGACAGATTCATGTCTACCCTCTCTGGTGCATTATGTTTCATAAAACTACTTAATGTTCATGCATCTCAGTGTGCTCTGATCTTAGGGCATGATGGGAGCAGAGTAAGGACCCAGTACTCTGGTAGAAGTCAGAAACAAAAGACAGGGCACCCAGATCAGCCCAGCATGGTCTCACGGCAGTGACGTCATTGCAGAGGCATGGTGGTACCAAAGGATGGTGACATGGTTCTGTGGCAGGAGTACGGTGAGGAGGCTAGAGCTGGTGATGGTCTCAGTGTCGGGGTGGAAGAGCCCCGATCCAGGCACATGGCTGAGCACTTAGGAAGGACTGTGAAGTTAAAATTTCAATATTATTCTTTTATATTCTACTCCATACCTACGATTTTGTACCTAGGTACTTCACGCAGAGGCGTTGGCCCAGTGGTATTATCAGTGGACTGATAATCTAGAGACCCAGGATCTGGGGACCTGGGTAAAAATCCCGCCATGGCAGACGGTGGAATTTGAATTCAATAAGTATATGGAACTAAGGGTCTAATGATGACCATGAATCCATTGTTGATTGTAGGAAAAACCCACCTGGTTCACTAATGTCCTTTAGGGAAGGAAACTGCCATCCTTACCTGGTCAGGCCTACATGAGACTCCAGACCCATGGCAATGTGGTTGACTCTTAACTGCTCTCCGGGCAATTAGGGATGGGCAATAAATGCTGCCTGGCCAGCGATGCCATCATCCCATGAATGAATGAATAAAAGAGAGCATGGTGATATTGTATATCCCTGTACTTGAGTGTACTTAGCAATAAATAATTCTGGGTTCTAAATTGAATTCCTGACTTAGAAGATGGGAAGACATCAGCAAGGCAACGATGAAGACGCACTCTGCTGAACGGTCTTCTAGACTCGAAACGTTAGCTTGGTCTCTCTCTCCATGCATGCTGCCCGACCCTCTGTGACTTCCAGCATTCTGTGTTTTCAGTGGTGATGAATTCTCAGGGGAAGGGCTCACAGTGGGATCGGCGGGGGGGGATGCTCTGAGCTCTGTCAGCCCGTGATGTGTGAGCAGGGAAGGCCCGCAGTGCAGCACAGCATCGGGATCAGTCAGCCTGACCACGGAGAGATATTGGACAGTGACAGGATTCTGAGTGCCAGGAGAGAGAGCTGGATCAGTGGCACAGAGAAATAAAAACAGACCACAATATCCCCTATAGATAACAAAGTGTGGAGCTGGATGAACACAGCAGGCCAAGCAGCATCTTAGGTGCGGTCCTAAGGTGTTGCTTGGCCTACTGTCTTCATCCAGCTCCACACTTCGTTATCTCGGATTCTCCAGCATCTGCAGTTCCTATTATCTCTGATACAATATCCTCTATGTGTCCAAAGATTAGAGAATGCTGAGAAGCAGGGTGAATGCCTCTTTGGGACAATGACAATTGAAAATGACAAACAATTAAAAATGACAAATGGACAATTCTCCCTAGTAATGCCTAATATTGTCATTCATTCTGGGCCAGCCTGAAGCTTATCACAATGGGGACACAGTACCTTTCTATTTGTTTCACATCAGAGCCTAGAACTCCAATCTTCTGAGGCTTAACCCTTCAAGAAGCAGCACACGGAGTTCATCCACCCAACCCATCCTCAAAATGGACCGAGTTGGAGATTGAAGCCTCAGCGAACACAGACTGAGAGGGGCAATGAGATTAAAGAATTAAAAGTAAGTTGTTAACTTAATGTTAATACTTTAAGGGACTGTAATTAAGGACCTTGGGGCAATGTGGAGCAATTGTCAGTAGCTGCTCCACACATAGAAACTATGTTGTGGTGGTTTCAAAGCAAGATTAATCCAGGGCTCTCATGTTAATCCCATACGGACTCTCTCCTATCATCCCTTGTGGACTGTTATGTTAATCAGACTTGTTAATGTTCACTGACCTGAGTGGGGACCTGATCTTACGACAAAGACCAACTCCAAACTGAATAGAAGATGAAACATATGCAAAGATTTTCCATCAATGAACCTCACTAAATAATGGGAAAATTGAGGTGCCCTGATGGTAGAACTGCACGAGTTAGCAGCTCTTTTGATTAGCCATCCATCTGCTATTATGGACATTCAATCTGTGTTATGATGGAGTTGCAGTATATGCCATCTGCTCGTTGCACTATAGCAACTCACCAAATTGTTTTCCATTGCAGCTTCTATGCATGCAACCTTGAGCACTTGATAGGACAAAGGCAGTCAGGTAAGTGTGTATGAACACTATCAGTCACCTGTATATTTCAAAGTTTCATAGCTTCATACAGAATCGCTGCAGTGTGGAAGCAGGCCATTTGGCCTATCAAGTCTACAATGATGCTCTGAAGGGCATCCTGCACAGACCCAATGCTCTACTCTGTCCCTGTCACCCTGCATTTCCCATAGCTAATCCACAGCTTGCACATCCCAGGACACAATGGACAATCTAGCATGGCCCAGTCACCTAACCTGCACATCTTTGGACTGTGGGAAGAAACTGGAGCACCCAGAGGAAGCCCACACAGACACGGGGAGATTATGCAAACTCCACACAGACAGTCACCCGAGGGTGGAATCGAACCTGGATCCCTGACACTTTGAGGCAGCAGTGCTTACTACTGAGCCACTGTGCCACCCTCCTTGGGCATATATCTTCATTTCTTTTACAATGTTGGGTCAAAATCTCATCATTCTGTACTTAAGAGCATAGTTGGTGTGCTGATATCAGATGGACTGTATCGATTCAAGACAGCTCACCAAAACCTTCTCGAGGAACAATCAATGCAGTGCCCACATCCCAAAAATGACTAAGTCGGGAACTTGGACACCGATTTTAATTGGAGCTTTGGAGGAGGCATTTACAAGACATGCCTTGTACTGGTGACAAAAGGACTGGAGAATTTAGTTGTGGTTTCCATTTCTGTTTGTATCTTGCTGAAAGATGTATGGGTACAAACCTACAAATCAGGAGTAGGCCATTCAGCCCCTCGAGCCTGCTACACCAATCTATAAATTCACAGCTAATCTGTTTGTAACCTTAATCCTCATTACAGCTGCACCCTGATAACTTTTCACCTCCTTACTTAATAAGAACCTATCCACATCTGGTTTAACGATATTCAAGAAATCTGACTCCATCAACTTTCTGGGGAGAAAGTTTCGAAGACTCACAATCATCAAAGAGATGAGAAAAAAAAATCACTGAATCTCCATTTTGAAAGGGTGGCCCTGATTATTAAACAGTGATACTAGTCCTACATCCTCCCATAAGAAAAACACCCTCTCCACAATGACCCTAACAAGATCTGTCAGGATTTTACAGGTAACCTTCAGCTGAGCACCAAAACAGCCATGACTCAATGGGAATCAATTGCTTCTGTGTATCAAAAGACTGTGGGCTCCATCCCCACTCCAGAGATTTGTGTGTAAAATTTAGAATGACACTCCATTACAGTAATGACTGTACACTTGGGAGGTGCCATCCTTTGAATGAGCTGCCTTCTGCACTATGCAAAAACCCATGCCTTGTTAATATTCAGGGGACAGCATGACTATTTTCTCCAGCATTCTGGCAATTATATATCGTCCAATGAGTCTCCAGAAAGGGGACTGTCTGATCACCAGTGCTTATTGGTTGTGGGAGCTTGCTGTGTGCATTTTTGGCTGCTGTACTGCTTCAGTGACTGCACCTCAGCATTTTTCGTTGGCTATGAAGTCCTTTGAAACAGTCCTGCTGCTGTGGAAGGCACTATATAAATGTAAATTTTGTTTCTTTTTGTTGAGGACTGCTACCTAGGCCCAGATGTGAAGGAGCAGAATTGGAAATGACTTTATAGAGGCAAGGCAAGCATACCAAATGCCTTTTTCACTCCACTGTCTACCTGCAACTCCACTTCAAGGGACCTATGAACCTATACCCCAAGGTCTTTTTGTTCAGTAACACTCGCCAGGAGTATTAAGTTGTCTAACTCCTGCTCTGGTTTGCCTTCCCGAAACGCAACACCTCACACTTATCTACATTAAACTCTATCTGCCACTCCTTGGTCCATCAGCCAGTCTGATCAAGGTCCCACTGTACTGTGAGATAACCTCCTTCACTATCCACTACACCACCAATTTTGGGGTCATCTGCAAACTTACTGACCAATCCTTCTATATTCACATTCAATTCATTTATAGAAATGATAAAAAGCAGTGGACCCAGCATCAATCATGCGGCACATGGGTGGTCACAGACCTCGAGTCTGAAAATTAACCCTCTTCCACCACTCTCTGTCTCCTTCCCTCCAGATGATTTTGTATCCAAAAGTCTAGCTCTCCTGGATTCCATGTGATCTATCCTTGCTGACTTGTCTACCTTCCCCAGAGGTTTTTCCATCAAATTCTACGTCCCAACACAAGCTATCATTTTCATGTAGTTGGAGACAGAGTGCTCTTGGGGTTATAACAGGCAACAAAAGTGCCAAACTTAATGTTTGTGGCAAGCTACAGGCATGAAAGTGTTAAATCTCTTTGATCAAAGTAGTTTTGTGAAGATAGAAAGTCAACATATTTCCATGAAGGTAACCTCTTGGCCCCTGCAGTTCTGGTTGGAATTCATAATAATTAACATTGTGATTGTATTCATTGATTTGAAGGGGAAGAAGGAAAGGTCAGTAATCACCCTTGACTTGTGGCGACTTCCCAAGAGCCTCCCTTTAATTGGCTCGCAGTTCTCGTCTGCCCTCTCAAAATTCAGCACCCAAAAAAATGTACTCAATTTGTAGATTCCTTCTCCCAATCAATAAAACAGAATGTGTCTCTGGTTTTGAGATGCAGAGTGCGCTTATGCATCATTCAGCAAACCACTGCTCATCAGGAGCTTCACTCCTGTCAAGGATGCTCTCCAACCAAGTAGTGGAGGCTGGTACACTTACAACACTTAAAAGCCATTTGGATGGGTACATGACCAGGAAGAGTTTAGAGGGATATAGGCCAAATGCTGGCAAATGGGACTGGATTAATTGAGAATATCTGATCAGTGTGGAGCCAATTGGGCTGAAGGGTCTCTTCCCTTGCTGTACAACTCTATGACTCTAAGATTCGATAACTCTCCATTGGCAGATTTGATTCTTCACTCAACAAAGTAACTAATGGAGCAAAATAGGCTAGTGACATATATCTGACTGCTCCAAGGTTCATTCATTTGTGTATTATACATTACCTCATTCCATGCCTCACATGTTTCTTTCATTAACTGGCTGGTTTTAATGCAGCGGCACCTGAGGGGTCGGTTAGTTGGAAGGCTGGTTTGCAACACAGAATGATGCTAACAGTGTGGGTTCAATTCCTGCATCAGCTGAGTTAAGTCACTGACTGTCGTCTCTCTTTAATGAGAGAGCAGCCCTATGGTCCCTGGGAGCATGACGGCTTTACTTATAACCTGCTATCCTCCACCAGTGTTCCCACTGGCTGTCAGATGACAACCAGCAAAATAAAAACCTGCATTTCTCCAGCCCATTAAAGTTGAAAAATGTGGAGATTCGCAGGAGCATTATCAGCTCAAAACTGACACTGAGTCAAAAAAGGAGACATTAGGACAGGTCAAGCTTGCAAGTCAAGGAGTTATAATTTAGCGAGTGCCTTAAAGGGTAAGAAATAGAGAGATGTAAACAGGGAACTCCAGCACTTGAGTCTTGACAACAGGGAAGAAAATGGAGCATGCACAAGAAGCCAGTCTTAGAGGAGCAGATAATACGCAGAGATTGATAGGCGAGAGAATATTACAGACATAGAAGCAGATTCCTCGAATTTTTTAAAGGCAGGAGTTGGCAGATTTTTGTGAGTAGGCAGCTGAAAGGTTATCAGGGTGAGGCTGGAATGTGGATTTGAGGTTACAATCAGATTAGCCGCGATGTTATTAAATGGTAAAGCAGGCTTGAGGGGCTGAATGGCCAACTCCAATGTTCAAATCCATGAATCTTCCAGTGAGATAGCAAACAGAGGTGGAGGCCACAGCTGAATTCTCCAGTCCTTTTGTCACCAATACAAGGCATGTTTTTGTAAAGGCCTTCTCCAACACCCCAACTTGAAATTGCCATCATGAAGAGGTTATTACAGTCACAGAGATAGTGAACTACAAGATAGAAATTTAAATTTGAAGTACAGTTGTTCGTGTTAGCACACTCAAAAGGAATATTAATGCTCAGTTGGTAGTACCCTGTTCTTTGATTCAGATCTTTTTAGATTCAAGACATACTCCAGAACTTGAATATGCAAGCTTTGCTGAAGGTACATAGGGGATGCCACATACAAAGCAAGGATCCATCTTTCTGTTCTGGAGGATTTGAAAGGAATTTTTGAAGTGTTAAAGGATGGACAGGAAAACAGAAAGGCTGGCAAAGCAGTGGGTGAAGGGCACCAGAAGGGGAGCTTAACGCATTGCTGTAGCCATGCTGTGTCATCAGTGGTGTAGTTGGCCACTTGGGCATTTACCTGGATGCCAAATTGAACTAATAAGTGGTCAGTTACTCACAAAAAAAAGCCTATTGAGTCATAGTCATGGGGTTCCTCAGTATGGAAAAAGATCCTATGGTTTGAATCATCCATGCCAACCAGATATCCTAAACTGATCTAATCCCACTTGCCAGAATTTGGCCCATATCCCTCGAAACCCTCCGACTTTTGCATTAATGAAATGCAACACCTCACATTTATCATTTACCCATCCAGATGCCTTTCAAACGTTGCCATCATGCCCACTTCTACTATTTCCTTTGGCAGCTCATTCCATACACGGACCACCCTCTGAATAAAAAAAAGGTTTCCCCTCAGGTTCCTTTTAAATCTTTCCCCTCTTAGCTTGAACCTCTCCCCTCTAGTTTTGGACTCCCCTACCCTGGGGAAAAGACCTTGGCTATTCACCCTATCCATGCTCCTCATGATTTTAGAAACCTCTATAAAGTTACCCCTTAACCTCCAACACTCCAGAGAAAAAAAAACATAGCCTATTCAGCCTCGCCCTCCAACTCTGGCAACATCCTTGTCAACCTTTTCATGTTCAACAACATTTTCCTATTGCAGGAAGGCCAGAATTGAATGCAGTATTCTAAAAGTAGTCTTACCAACATACTGAACAGCTGCAACATGACATCCCAACTCCTATACTCAATACACTGACTAAAGAGGATAAGCGTGCTAAATGCCTTCTTCATTATCCTATTGTGACTTCACTTTTGAGGAACTACGTATTTGCACCCCTAGGTTTCTTTGTTCGACAACTCTCCCAGTGACCCCACCAATCCTGAATAAGTCGTGCCCAGCTGCAATGCCCACATTTATCTAAATTAAAATCTATCTGCCACTCCTCGGCCCTTTGGCCCATCTGATCAAGATCTTGTTGTACTCTGAGACAACTTTCTTCACGCTCCATTATAACATCAATTTCAGTGTTTTCTGCGAAGTTATTAAACGTCCCATCAAGATTTACAACCAAATCATTTATGTAAATGGCAAACAAAAGTGGAGCTGCACCGATCCTTGTGGCGCCACAGGTCTCCAATCTGAAAATCATCCCTCTATAACCGCCCTCAATCAGCTACCTTCAAGCCAATATTGCATGCAATTCCTAGCTCCCCCTGGATTCCATATGGTCTAACTCTGCCTATCACTGTACCACATGGAACCATGTCAAATGCCTTGCTGAAATCCTTGTAGACAACATCAACTGAACAGGAAAGAACAAAGAAAATTACAGCACAGGAACAGGCCCTTCGGCCTTCCAAGCCTGCGCCGATCGAGATCCTCTGTCTAACCTGTCACCTATTTTCTAACCGCCTGTGTCCATTTGCTCCCAGCCCATCCATGTACCTGTACAGATACGTCTTAAAAGATGCTAACGTGGCAACGCGTTCCAGGCGCCCACCACCCCCTGCGTAAGGAACTTTCCACAAATATCTCCCTTAAACTTTCCTCCTCTCACTTTCAACTCATGACCCCTAGTAATTGAGTCCCCCACTCTGGGAAAAAGCTTTTTGCTATCCACCCTGTCTATACCCCTCATGATTTTGTCGACCTTAATTAGGTCCCCCCTCAATCTCTATCTTTCTAATGAAAATAATGCTAATCTACTCAACCTCTGTTCATAGCTAGCACCCTCCATACCAGGCAAAATCCTGGTGAACCTCCTCTGTACCCTTTCCAAAGCATCCACATCCTTTTGGTAATGTGGTGACCAGAAATGTACACAGTACTCCAAATGTGGCCGAACCAAAGTCTTATACAACTGTAACATGACCTGCCAACTCTTGTACTCAATACTCCGCCCAATGAAGGAAAGCATGCCATATGCCTTCTTGACCACCCTATTGACCTGCGTTGCCACCTTCAGGGAACAATCGACCTGAACACCCAGATCTCTCTGTTCATCAATTTCCCCCAGGACATTTCCATTCACTATATAGTTTACCCTTGAATTAGATCTTCCAAAATGCATCACCTCGCATTTGCCCGGATTGAACTCCATCTGTCATTTATGTGCCCAACACTCTAGTCTAGTTATATTCTGCTGTAATCTCTGACAGTCCCCTTCACTATCAGCAACTCCACCAATCTTAGTGTCATTTGCAAACTTGCTGATCAGACCACCTACACCTTCCTCCAAATCATTTACGTATATCACAAACAACAGTGGTCCCAGCACAGATCCCTGTGGAACACCACTAGTCACAGGTCTCCAATGTGAGAAACTCCCTTCTACTACTACTCTCTGTCTCCTATTGCCCAGCCAGTTTTTTATCCATCTAGCTAGCACACCTTGGATCCCATGTGCCTTCACTTTCTCCATCAGCCTGCCATGGGGAACCTTATCAAACGCCTTACTGGAGTCCATGTATATGACATCTACAGCCTTTCCCTCATCAGTCAACTTTGTCATGTCCTCAAAGGATTCTTTTAAGTTCGTAACAGATGACCTTTCCTGCACAAATCCATGTTGCCTATCACTGATAAGCCCATTTTCCTCCAAATGGGAATAGATCCTATCCCTCAGTATCTTCTCCAGCAGCTTCCCAACCACTGACGTCAGGCTCACCAGTCAATAATTACCTGGATTATCCTTTCTAAGCCCATTTTCTTCCAAATGGGAATAGATTCTATCCCTCAGTATCTTCTCCAGTAGCTTCCCAACCACTGACGTCAGGCTCACCGGTTGATAATTACCTGGATTATCCTTGCTACCCTTCTTAAACAAGGGGACAACATTAGCAAGTCTCCAGTTTTCCGTGACCTCACCCGTGTTTAAGGATGCTACAAAGATATCTGTTAAGGCCCTAGCTATTTCCTATCTCACTTCCCTCAATAACCTGGGATAGATCCCATCCGGACCAGGGAACTTGCCCATCTTAATGTCTTTCAGGATACCTAACACTTCCTCCTTCCTTATGCCAACCTGACCTAGAGTAAGCAAACATCTATCCCTAACCTCAACATCTGTCATGTCCCTCTCCTTGGTGAATACCGATGCAAAGTACTCGTTAAGAATGTCACCCATTTTCTCTGACTCAGCGCATAACTTTCCTTCTTTGTCCTTAAGTGGACCAATCCTTTCTCTAATTACCCTCTTGCTCTTTATATATGAATAAAAGACTTTGGGATTTTCCTTAACCATGTTTGCCAGCAATATCTCATGTCCTCTCTTAGCCCTCTTAATCCCTCGTTTCAGATTTGCTCTACATTCCCCATATTCTTCCAAAGCTTCGTCTGTCTTCAGTCGCCTAGACCTCATGTATGGTTCCTTTTTCTTCTTGGCTAGTCTCACAATTTCACCTATCATCCATGGTTCCCTAATCTTGCCTTTTCTATTCCTCATTTTCACAGGAACATGTCTCTCCTGCACACTAATCAACCTCTCCTTAAAAGCCTCCCACATATCAAATGTGGATTTACCTTCAAACAGTTTCTCCCAATCTACATTCCCTGCCGAATCTTGGTATAGTCGGCCTTCCCCCAGTTTCAAACTTCCTTTAGGACCACTCCCATCCTTGTCCATGAGTATTGTAAAACTTACGGAATTGTGGTCGCTATTTCCAAAGTAGTCCCCTACTGTAATATCAACCACCTGGCCAGGTTCATTCCCCAACACCAGGTCCAGTATGGCCCTTTCCCGAGTTGGATTACATACATACTGCTCTAGAAAACCCTCCTGGACACACCTTACAAATTCTGCTCCATCTTACCCCTAACACTGAGTGAATCCCAGTCAATGTTGGGAAAATTAAAATCTCCCATCACCACCACCTTGTTTCTCCTACATCTTTCCATTATCTGTTCTACCTTTGTGAATCTTCTTTGTCACCTTTTCAAAAAATCTAATCAAATTAGTGAGATATGATTTCCCATGCACAGTCATATTAATGATCCTTAATCAGTTCTTATCTTTCCAAATGCATATTAAACTCTTCCCTCTGAATCCCCTTCAATAATTTACCTGCCACTGATGTAAAGCTTACTGGTCTGTAGTGCCCTGACTTTTCTTTGGAGCCTTTCTTAAATAATGGCCCCATATTAGCTACCCTCCGATCATCCAGAACTTTACCTGTAGCTGTTGATGATGCAACTATCTCAGCAAGGAGCCCAGCAATCTCTTCCCTAGTCGCCCGCAAAGTTATGGGGCAGGTCCTGGGGATTTTTCTACCATAATGCATTTTAAGACGTCCAGCATCTCCTTTTCTGTAATTGGACACTTTTCAAGACATTGCTATTTCCCCAAGTTCCTTATCTTCCATTTCCTTGTAAATACTGATGCAAAATATTTGTTTGCTGTTCAGAAGGACAATAATGCCACTAAAATACATACATGTTACACTGAAGATCCTCTAAACAACATGTTGAGTTACATTTTACAGATTTGAAAGAGATGCGCTGAGAAGCAACAAGAAGGGGAATAAATGAGAAACTTTTACAATTTACTTTATCTCCGGGTTACAGTGAAGATAGCTCAGGGAGTTGGAGGGAGATGAGTTGAAGAATACAAATGATTCATCCTAAAATATTAAATTTGAAAATTAACATGGCCTTAAAAAAGGTAGGAAATTGGTGAAAAATCAATTTAGATCAGGTCTCAGAGGAATGTTCTTTGCAAAAGGCTGAGCAACAATCTGATGAGCACTGTACAGCGGTAGAGATGCAGACATTAGCAATTGTTGATGTGCATTTAGATGGAGAAATGTAAATAGAAATTTGAAATTTTCTACCCTTAGAAGTTTGTGGATCCTGGAACAGTTGGACTGTTCAATGCCACATTCGTTAGATTTTTAGTATATGGTTAATATATTACATTTTTTAATGGAACAATAGATTTTGATTTGGTTCAGGACTTGGAGCTCAGTTACATAAGTGAAGTTAAAACAAGATAACTCGATGATGATCTAATTCAACGAATTTGCACAAGTGAATGATATTTTTTTTAAATATTAGGAACAGGAGTAAGCTGTTTAAACCCTTTCAGCCAGCTCTGACATCCAAAGAAATCAAGGCTGATCTGACTGTGTCCTCAATTCCACTTTATCATAAACACCCAATTCCATCTGACTCCCTTGTTAAACAAGAACATAGCTACCTCTGCCTTAAAAATGGCTCCAGTGCTCTCTGGCAAAGAGAGTTCCAAACGTCCCACAATTCAGAAATAAAAAATTCTCTTGAGCTGTTCTCCAGAAGAGCTGAGCTTGTTGAGGCAGTCAGTTTCACATTTTAACCTTCTCTGTGAATAAAGAAATTTCTCCTTTTCCCTCACTGCATTTTTCAGCAACAGGTTGGCCTAGATCAGGTGGAAGAGTTTTGGTCTGGAGGCTGGGGATGACTTTTGCTGAATTAAATATTTTTCTCCCATCCATGCCTGCTATAGTGCTCCAAATTCAGTTTATAAATACTCCAGGATGTCAAGTGAAGGGAGCGTTGAGGATGCGCATTGTGATCCTTATGAGGTGATAAGCTGATGCCCTTGTTAACCACAGCCCATTCTAATTCAATGCCTCAATTTGATGTGTGTGAAGGAAAATTGATGTGGAGAATATAGGATTCTTATGTACCATAGAAAGCATCCCATCTGGATGCATCACCATGTCGTTTGGCAACTGCTCTTCTAAGACCGCAGAGATGTCTAACAACTGCCCAGTCCATCATGCAAATCAGCCTACTGACTCCATCTATACTTCCTGCTGTCTCAGGAAAGCAGCTAATGTAGTCAAAGACCCGTCCCACCCTGATTAAACACTCTTCCACTCTGTTCAGGAGAAGGTACAAAAGTTTGTGTACGAATCCAAATAGATTCAAGAATAGCTTCTTCCCCACTGTTATCACACTTTTAAATGGACCTCTCAATTGTTAATTCTGATCGCTTTCTCTCTCCCCGCATCCCCTCTCCAGTTGTAACATTGTATTGTGCATTCTGTTCTGCTCACCTGATGCACTTTGTATGGTGCAATCTACGTATATAGCGGGTAAAATAATGCTTTTCACTGCATCTGGGTACACGTAACAACAATAAATCAATCAATCAATAGTTGTATAATTGCACTGTATTTACTACAGTTTGCCTCATCTGATGAACATACCTGGGGTCACTGTGCAATCACTCAGCACAAAGGAATATCATTCAGCCTGCCCCAGGTCTTTGGAGGTAACATACAAACACAGAAACAGGATCAGAAGTAGGCCATTCGCCTCCCCAATCCTCCTTTGCCAGTCAGTATGGCTAGTCTTCTATATCAATGCCACACTCATACTTGCTCCCTTTAACTCTTACCACATTTAGTGGCTAGAAATCTATTGATTTTTTATTTAGATATTTCCAGTTACTTGTTGCCCATCTTTCTCCAATTGAGAATTTCTCCTCATCTCAATACCACGTGTCCTGAGACCCCCTGTTCTACATCCCCATGCCCATGGGAGAAATCATCCCTACATCCAGTCTGGCCTGATCCCATTGAAGTTCACATTTCAATGAAATCTTCTTTCATCTTTCTAAATTTCAGTGAATAAAGGCCAACAGACAGATCTGATATCCCAGGAATCATTTTAGCGAAACAAATACAGAGAATACAGGAGAATCTCATCAGCCTTATGAATCCCTCTGTGGCAAGTACATCCATTCTCAGATAAAGAGACCAAAGGTGCACACAATAGTCCAGCGGAGGCCTGACCAAGGCCCTGTACTGCTTACAACTGGTGTCAAACTCTTTTGCAATGAAGGGCAGCACAACACCTGCCTCCATAACTGATTGCTGAGCCTGTGAGCTTGCTTTCAAGGCCTGGTGTACAAGGACACACAGATCCCTTTGCACGTGAACCTTTCACAATACATCAATATACCCAGTATAGTCGGGTAAAAGTGTGACACAACATCGTGGGCCGAAGGGCCTGTACTGTGCTGTACTGTTCAATGCTCTATCACTCTCTATGTAATATTCTGCCATTCTGTTTCATTACTGAAGCGGGCAATTTCACATCTGTCTACATTATACCGCATTTGCCACATACATTTTCCCACTCACTCAACTTGTCCAGATCACCTTGAGGTCCCTTCATAACCTCTTCACCATTCACACTCTCAACTAGTTTTGTATCAACAGCAAACTTGGGAATATTGCAGTGAGGACAAATCACTGCCCTTCGCCTTCCCACCATTGTTTTGCTATTGACCTTCAATTTGCATTCCTTTAGTTACCAAACAGACGGCCAGTGGAACCAACTTCTCCCTATTTACTCTATCAAATCCCATCATGATTTTCCATGCATTTCACTCATTCCTGCACAATTTGTTTCCAATTCCCGCACAATGCTAAGTTGCCCTATTAAAAAGAAAACTCGCTCGCCCCCAGTTCCACGTTTGGGTGACACACTTTAGAAAGAACATAAAGGCCTTGAAGAGATTGACTGGAGAGATTCCAGGCAGGAATCTTCATAGCCATGTGGATAGACTGGAAAAGCTGGTGGAGTTGCCTTAGCTTTCCGAAGAGAATTGGATGAATACTTGCAGGAGAAACAAAAACTGCAGTCTTTTTTTGGAAAGAGCTTGGTGATGTGAGAAGAAATAAGGTTCAGGGCCTTACTTTTCAAAAGGGCCAGTGCAGTCTAGATGGGCCAGGTGGCCTCACACTGATTAGAAATTGCGTGATCCCAATACTGTTTCTTCCAATCAAATACTTTTCACTGAATTTGGATAGCTAAGTTATTCCAATTCTTATGAAAGCCTCAGTGTTGCACTTAGAGTGGACTGCTGTGATGATAACTTATCAGCCCCAGGATGCATTATCTCAAAGCTAGAAATACTTTGGGTTGTTACCTTCAGCAACTTGGCATGCAGGAGGAGAGTGTAGGCCGCTTCTGTGAAATTCTCATAAAAGATGTGCAAATCCCGAAGTTTATACATGTACCTGCGAGAAAGGTGGGGAGGAAGGAAAAACTGTTCAGATGTTTAACAAAAAAAATGAAGACCTGTGAATGCTTACACTGAATAAAAAAATAAGACTTGTATGTTTATAGGACTTTGATAATCGCAGAACATCTCTGGCCACTTGGCAACGAGTGACATTCATTTGAAATGTAGTCACTTTTGTAAAGTCGGAAGAGTGACAGCTAATTTGTGAGAGCAATCTCCCACAAACAGCATAACAATTAGAACTGGGTCCTTTTTGTTTAATGGAGCTGATTGAAGGATGAATATTGATCATGACAGCACTTAATAGCCCTTGCTGTTCAAAATAGTACCGAAGGACTTTTATAGATGTACCTGAGAGAACTGTTGAAAGTTGGGTTTATTATCACATTGGAACAAAGATACCTCTGACACTGATGCACTTCCTCACTACTGCACTGGGAGAGCCAAATTAAAATGATTTGCACTCAAGTTCCTGAAGTTTGACTTGAACCAATGACCTTCTGAAGAAGGCTTGAGTTGCTATCCACTGAGCCATGACAGTTAAGTTGAAATGTAAATATTTTGCAGCTAATGCAAATCAGCTGTATCACTTACGAATTAAGAAAGGCTTAACAAGCCTGAATACTGTGGCAGTGATAATGGGAACTGCAGATGCTGGAGAATCCAAGATAATGAAATGTGAGGCTGGATGAACACAGCAGGCTCAGCAGCATCTCAGGAGCACAAAAGCTGGCGTTTCGGGCCTAGACCCTTCATCAGAGAGGGGGATGGGGTGAGGGTTCTGGAATAAATAGGGAGAGAGGGGGAGGCGGACTGAAGATGGAGAGAAAAGAAGACAGGTGGAGAGGAGAGTATAGGTGGGGAGGTAGGGAGGGGATAGGTCAGTCCAGGGAAGACGGACAGGTCAAGGAGGTGGGATGAGATAAGTAGCTAGGAGATGGAGGTGCGGCTTGGGGTGGGAGGAAGGGATGGATGAGAGGAAGAACAGGTCAGGGAGGCAGAGACTGGTTGGACTGGTTTTGGGATGCAGTGGGTGGAGGGGAAGAGCTGGGCTGGTTGTGTGGTGCAGTGGGGGGAGGGGATGAACTGGGCTGGTTTTGGGATGCAGTGGGGGAAGGGGAGATTTTGAAGCTGGTGAAGTCCACATTGATACCATTGGGCTGCAGGGTTCCCAAGGAGAATATGAGTTGCTGTTCCTGCAACCTTCGGGTGGCATCATTGTGGCATTGCAGGAGGCCCATGATGGACATGTCATCTAAAGAATGGGAGGGGGAGTGGAAAAGGTTTTCGACTGGGAGGTGCAGTTGTTTATTGCGAACTGAGCGGAAGTGTTCTGCAAAGCGGTCCCCAAGCTCTGCTAAGGGGGTGGCCATGGGCACCTGCATGGGCTCCAGCTATGCCTGCCTCTTTGTAGGTTACTCTTCCGCACCTACACAGGCCCCAAACCCCACCTCTTCCTCCGTTACATTGATGACTGTATCGGCGCGGACTCTTGCTCCCCAGAGGAGCTCGAACAGTTCATCCACTTCACCAACACCTTCCACCCCAACCTTCAGTTCACCTGGGCCATCTCCAGCACATCCCTCACCTTCCTGGGTCTCTCAGTCTCCATCTCAGGCAACCAGCTTGTAACTGATGTCCATTTCAAGCCCACCGACTCCCACAGCTACCTAGAATACACCTCCTCCCACCCACCCTCCTGCAAAAATTCCATCCCCTATTCCCAATTCCTCCGCCTCCGCCACATCTGCTCCCACGATGAGGCATTCCACTCCCGCACATCCCAGATGTCCAAGTTCTTCAAGGACCGCAACTTTCCCCCCACAGTGGTCGCGAACGCCCTTGACCGCGTCTCCCGCATTTCCCGCAACACATCCCTCACATCCCGCCACAACCGCCCAAAGAGGATCCCCCTCATTCTCACACACCACCCCATGAACCTCCGGATACAACGCATCATCCTCCGACACTTTCACCATCTACAATCCGACCCCACCAGCCAAGACATTTTTCCATCCCCACCCCTGTCTGCTTTCCGAAGAGACCACTCTCTCCGTGACTCCCTTGTTCGCTCCACACTGCCCTCCAACCCCACCATACCCGGCACATTCCCCTGCAACCGCAGGAAATGCTACACTTGCCCCCACACCTCCTCCCTCACCCCCATCCCAGGCCCCAAGATGATTTTCCACATCAAGCAGGTGCTCACCTGCACATCCGCCAATGTGGTATACTGAATCCATTGTACCCGGTGTGGCTTCCTCTACATTGGGGAAACCAAGCGGAGGCTTGGGGACCGCTTTGCAGAACACCTCCGCTCGGTTCGCAATAAACAACTGCACCTCCCAGTCGCAAACCATTTCCACGCCCCCTCCCATTCTTTAGATGACATGTCCATCATGGGCCTCCTGCAGTGCCACAATGATGCCACCCGAAGGTTGCAGGAACAGCAACTCATATTCTGCTTGGGAACCCTGCAGCCCAATGGTATCAATGTGGACTTCACCAGTTTCAAAATCTCCCCTTCCCCCACCACATCACTAAACCAGCCCAGTTCGACCCCTCCCCCCCACTGCACCACACAACCAGCCCAGCTCTCCCCCTCCACCCGCTGCATCCCAAAACCAGTCCAACCTGTCTCTGCCTCCCTAACCTGTTCTTCCTCTCACCCATCCCTTCCTCCTACCCCAAGCCGCACCTCCATCTTCTACCTACTAACCTCATCCCACCTCCTTGACCTGTCCGTCTTCCCTGGACTGACCTATCCCCTCCCCACCTCCCCACCTATACTCTCCTCTCCACCTATCTTCTTTTCTCTCCATCTTCGGTCCGCCTCCCCCTCTCTCCCTATTTATTCCAGAACCCTCACCCCATCCCCCTCTCTGATGAAGGGTCTAGGCCCGAAACGTCAGCTTTTGTGCTCCTGAGATGCTGCTGGGCCTGCTGTGTTCATCCAGCCTCACATTTCATTATCTTGAATACTGCGGCACAGTAGCTAGCACAGCTGCCTCACAGCACCAGGGACCTGGATTTGATTCCACCCTCAGGCAACTGTCTGTGAGGAGTTTGCACATTCGCCCCGTGTCTGTGTGGGTTTCCTCCGGGTGCGTTCCTCCCACAGTCCAAAGATGTGCAGGCTTGGGTGTATCGACCGTGCTAAATTGCCCGTAGTGTTCAGGGGTGTGTCGATGAGGTGGGTTCTGGGAAAATTGTTCTGGGTGAGATGTCTTAAGGTAGGCGTGGACTTGTTGGGCCAAAGGGCCTTTTTCCATACTGTAGGGATTCTGCAATCTATGTATTCAATGATCAATCTCCAATTCCCATTGTGTTTTCAGAAGTTATATTACAGTTGTTTCTGATATAACACAATAGTTCCATTCTCATGCAATCTCATGTTGTAAGAAAAAATGCTACAACAGCAACATTTAAAGTGGTGGGGGTGGAACTGCGTTGTAGTCAATATCTGTCGGGAAAGTTCACATTTTACAAGTAGCATTCTATAATTCTCCAATTGCGTTAAAACCAATTTGCGTTGAAGAAAAATGTGTTATAACAGAACTGACACATATTTACATGTTGTGAGGTGAAACATGGAGAATGGTTCATCCCTGCTGACTTCAGACTTCCTGAAGAACATTTTGTGAGGACATTCCTAAAGCTGCCCTTCACCAATTTAAAATACACCCTCTTGCCTGGCGCTGCTGTCCAAGAGTATCAGAACATCTGCTCTTGATTTAACCTAAACATAAGAACTAAGAGAAGGGACAGGCAATTCAACCCCTGAACCTGCACTACCATTCAGGACAATCATAGCAGATCTCATCTGAGCCTCAACTCCACTTTCCTGCCCACTCTCCATAATCCTTCATCCCAATACTAATTAAAAATCATTCAATCTGCTCCTTAAATTTATTCAACATTCCAGCATCAATTGCACTCTGGGGTAGCTACACCTTGTCCTAACACCACAAACTCTCTCGATTTCCCTACATAAGGAAACATCCTCCCTACATCTATTTTGTAAATCCCCTTCAGCATCTCGCATGCCTCAGTTAGATCTCCTCTCATTATTCTAACCTCCATAGAGTAACAGACATAAACTGGGTGGCACGGTGGCTCAGTGGTTAGCACTGCTGCCTTACCGCAGCAAGGATTCAGGTTCAATTCGAGCTTTGGGCAACTGTCAGTGCAGAATTTGTACATTCTCCCCATGTCTATATGGGATTCCTCCAGATGCTCCAGTTTCCTCCCATGTGTTAGGTGGATTGTCCATAGTGCCCACGGATGTGTAGGTTAGGTGGGTTAGCCATGGGAAATGTAGTGTTACAAGAATGGGGTGGGGAGGTGGGTCTGGGTGGGATGTTCTGTGGAGGGGACAGTGTGGACTTGATGGGCTGAACAGCTTGCTTCCATGCTGTAGGGATTGAATGAAACCGCTCAATCTTTCCTGTTAAGACAAACCCAATTCGGCAAATCTTCTTCCACCATGTCTCTTCTCAGATTTGGATCCATTCATCCTCTGAGGGCTAGCCACATATTGCTCTGAGATACAGAGCAGTTAACACTGCCTGTGGGCCAGTGACCTATTAAGAATCGAGTGTATTCATCAGATGATAGAGAACAATAACAAAAGAACCTGGTGTTCCATAATGACAGAGTCTCCTGTTTATCATTAATATTGCGGTAGTGTCACCGCAAGCAGCAATTTGGTAATGTAATCAAACACACCAGAGACAGTAATTGTAGGATGTCCTTGGTAAATGCCCGTGGGCTCTCATTAACATCATAAAATCCTTTCGATGGCACAACAAGAATTCTAATTTACTGACAATGCATAAGTTTCTGTCAGCGACCTGCCATAGTCAGCAAACAAAATCAGAGAGTGACCTTCCCCTGTTAATTGTTTGTTCTGACAGTCAACATGAGTAATCAGTCAATTTTGTGTTAGCAGATGTTTAACACAAATGGTGTTACTAATGAAATTAAATGCATAGCAATGTTCCATTTGATGAAGAGCAGGGCTTCAGGTGATTGGCTTCAGGTTGATCTGACGAAAGACAGCTCACTGTTTCTGATAGATCTACACTTCCCTCTCTTCGACAATAAGCATCGAGAATTTTACACATTTTTAGGAAAGAGACAAAGGCTAAATAGGCCTTTTCATTCTCTCCAAATGTAGGAACAGGGATTGTGGGATCACTCTCTCCTGGTCTTAAATGTGTCACTTCCAGCTTTTGTTGTTGTCAATTTGCCTCCAGTCACTATGTTTGCAGATTGAAGCCCTCTTCCTAATGGAGTGTATCATTGTGTCTGACACCTAGACATTTTTACTGTAGAAGGGTCCAGGCCCAAAGTGTCAGCCTTTCTGCTCCTCTGATGCTGCTTGACCAGCTGTGTTTATCCAGCTCTACACCTTGTTATCTCAGATTCTCCAGCATCTGCAGTTCCTACTATCTCCGCATTTTCTGATGTGTTGTCTTATGGGTGGGACATTAAACTAAAGCTTCACCTATTCTCCAAGGTGAACCGGTATAAAAGATCCAATGATGCAATGTGGAAGAAGAGCAAAGTTGTTCTCCCCGATATCCTGGTCAACATATTGCAACAAATTTCAATAAAAATACACAGGCTATTGTCTTTTTGAGTGCGGGAAATTCCTGTATGCAAATTAGCTGTCACATTTCCTCCATGGCATCAGTGATGATACTTAGAACATAGAACAATACAGCGCAGAACAGGCCCTTCGGCCCTTGATGTTGCACTGACCTGTGAACTAATCTAAGCCCCTCCCCCCACACTATCCCATCATCATCCATATGCTTATCCAAGGACTGTTTAAATGCCCCTAATGTGGCTGAGTTAACTACATTGGCAGGCAGGACGTTCCACACCCTTACCACTCTCTGAGTAAAGAACCTGCCTAAATACTTCATAGACTGCAAAAGACTGCTCCATTATCTAAATCTTTCACTGTATTGACTGTTGATGAGGAATAATTCTTTGGATGCTGGTATTATATGAGAGGTTGACTGTCTTCATTGGTGACCCTTGAAGATTAGTGGTTGGAAGTTATCTTACCAGGAGAGTGAGGTGGGAGATGTGACGAGTGTCAAGATAAGTCAAGACTTAACTCAATGCCACCATATGCTGTTTCGATAATCTGTGTTTTGTGTTCTCATTGCCTTGAAAAAACTACAGGCGTTCCTTGCTGCAATTGTGATTCCTCCTATATTTAATTCAATCATGGATGATATATACTCCAGCTCCATTCACTAGGCTTTGGTCCACATCGATGATGTCCACAGGATTTGTGCTCTTCTCTGCTCTGCTGCTGTGCATTGAACAGAATTTTGAGGATAGCCACCATCACACATTGTTAATAGGATGTGTATTTGACAACAGAATAAAGGAACGAGATACGCAGATTTCTTTTTAAGTAGTGACTTGCTCCAAATTAAAGCGCAATTGGGTGTTGGGAGAAGATTCAATGGCAACATTTCAAAGGAAATGTAGTGTAAATGTGAAGAGGGAAAAAAGAAAACTTGCAGGGCTTAGAAACATCAAAAATAGATGAAGAAATAGGCGTTTCACCGTTCATTACGGTCATGGTTGATCATCCAATTCATTTGCCTGTTCCTACTCTTCTCCCGAATCTTTGATCCCTTTCACCCCAAGTACCAAAATTACCTCCTTCTTGAAATCATGCAACTTTTTGTTCTTAACTGCTTTCTGCGGCAGAGAAATCTGCAAACTCACCATTGTCTGGGTGAAACAATTTCTCCCCATCTCAATTCTAAGTGGTTTACTGTCGTCCCTGGCTCTGGAATTCCCTGCCATCAGGGACATCTTCCTGCATCCACCCTGTTTGTCCATTTAGGATTTTGAGGGTTTCTTTGAGATCTTCCCTCAGTGTTATAAACACCAGCAAATGTAATCTCAACTGATTCACCTCTCCTCAAACATTCATCCTGCAATCCCAGGAGTCAGTCTGGTAAACCTTTGCTGTGCTCCCCCTACCGCAAGAGCACCTTTTTGTCACATTGGGAGACCAAAACCGCACATAAACTGCGCACACAAGGCCCCACGTAGTTGAAACAAAATCAGAAATTACTGGAAAAATTCAGCCGAGGTCTAGCAGCATCTTTACAGAGAAAATAGAGTCGACGTGCAATGTTGGCATTTATTTTGAGAGGACTTGAATATAAAAACAGGGATGGACTACTGAGGCTTTATAAGGCTCTAGTCAGGCCACATTTGAAGTACTGTGTGCAGTTTTGGGCCCCATATTTCAGGCAGGATGTACTGACCCTGCAGCGGGTTCAGAGGAGGTTCATGAAAATGGTCCTAGGAATGAAAAGCTTAACATATGTGGAACGTTTGAGGTCTCTGGAACTATACTCACTGAAGTTTAGACAGATGAGGGGGGCATCTAATTGAAACTAAAAGAATACTGAATGGCCTGGACAGAGTGGATGTTGGGAAGATGTTTTCCTTTGTAGGAGAGACTGGGACCCGAGGGTACAGCCTTAGAGTAAAGGGAAGACCTTTTGGAACGGAGATAAGGAGAAACTTCTTCAGCCAGAGAATGGTGAATCTATGGAATTGACTGCCACAGAAGGCTGTGGAGGACAGGTCATTGAAAATATTCAAGATTGAGACACATAGGTTCTTGATTATCAAGGAGATCAAGGGTTACAGGGAGAAAGCAGGAGAATGGGGTTGAGGAACTTAACAGCCATGATTCAATGGCAGAACAGACTCAATGGGCTGAATGGCCTAATTTCTGCTCCTATGTCTTATGGTCTTATGGATGTTTCAGATCCAGTGACCTTTCTTCAGGTCTAGTTCAGACCTCTGACATGAAATGTTAATTCTGCTTTCTCTGCACAGATGCAGATCTGCGAAGTTTTTCCAGCAAATTCTGATTTTGTTTCTGATTTCCATCATTCGCAGTTCTTTGTTTTTTTGTTTCCCATATAATTGCAGCAAGACATCCTCTATTCAAATCCTCTCATTATGAAGGCCCCCTACATTCCACTTGCTTGATTGCATGCAGCACCTGAATGCTGAACCTCAGTGACTGCTATACCCAGGTATTGATATGCATCTCCCCCTCTCTCAGTTTAGAGCCATTTGACTAATAATCTGCCTTCCTGTTTTTGCCCTCAAAGTGGATAACCTCACATTTATCCACACTAAACTGCAGCTGCTATGCCCACTCACTCAACTTGTTCAAATCGCACTGAAGCATCTCTACGTCCTCCTCACAGCTCATCTTCCCACCCAACATTGTGTCATCTGCAAATTTGGAGCTATTACATTTAGTTCCCTTGGCTAAAACAGTAATATATATCGTGAGTTGCTGGGGTCCTAATCCCGATCTCTGCTGTATCTGACTGGCACCCCATTCAGAAAAAGCTCCTCCTCTTTGTTTCCAGTCTGCCAAATAGATATCTATCCATCTCAATACACTATTCTAAATCCCATGTGCTTTAATTTTACACATTAATCTCTTCTGCTTGACTTTGCCGAAAGCTTTCTGAAAGGGATAAGACACATGGACAGAGGAAGTGGGATTAATTGGGTCACTCTATCCAAAAGGTTGGTACTAATACAATGCCCTCTTTCTGTGCAATGCAAACCCAAGATTTTATAAGTGACATTGATTCAATGGCTTCAGTGAAACTTTCCTCAATGAGCAGGAAATGTTTCCCAAGGAGGAAGTAGGTTTGAGGAGGTACATTAGTAAACCCACAGGTTCCTGGCACCTACTGGAACATGAATTCAATTCATAAAATCCGGAATTAAAAACCAACCTCAATAACAGTGACCATGACAATTATAATTAATGCTTCCTTGAGTTCCATCTAATTCCACAAAACGAAAAGAACTTGAGTGAGGAACAGACGAAATGTCTGTGGATCTCAATGTAGACAGGCCTACCATGTGTAACTTGTATTGTGCAATAACCTCCATCTTGTCGGAGGCAAGAATCTTTCCACGTTATGCTACTAGATGGTTCTTGCCTCACACGTTTAGACTATATCAGCCCTGTAGATCCATCTCAGCAAGAGGACATTGGCAGCAATGTACCCTATCACATACTGACAGTGGTTATCATTGCAGCTCACTTGACACAGAATCACAGAACTGTTACAGCGCAGGAGGAGGTCATTTGGCCCACTGTGCTTGCACCCACTGTGCTTGCACCTGTTCTATCACCTTGTGTCAATCACAGCTGTTTCCCCATATCCCTGCACAATATTGCTACCACAATTCGGCAGATGCCAGTCTGGCCAGCATATCCCAAGAACGGGGACAAAAAAAAGGAAAGTCCAAGTTGTAATTTGCCCAAAGAACAAAACCTGCTCTCTAGCTGTTTGCCTCAGTTCTGTACGCTACTCAGAAAGAAACTCAGCACCACAGTACTAACAGCTCTGTGACATAAATAGAGAGTAAGAGGGTGAAAATATGCTCTTGGCAATCTGTTTTGCAGCAACAAAGACTGTTGCTGAATCAATAAAAGAGGCTTCACTCGCTCTGCCAGGCCTGTTATCTTATTAAAAGCCACTTCCAGCAAATGTTGAAGAGTTGTGGAGTTAATCGACCATCTTTCTGAAGTCCCACTCCAGCATGAGAACAACATCCAGGCAATACCCCCATGACTGAGTGAGTATGGCTTTATCAGAAGTGCTGATGAGACAGTGGCTAGACTTTGGTAGCTACAAAATGTTGCGGGATAACCAGAAAATGCAAAAGGTTTACGTTAATTGTACATATTTATTTCCTGGGTTCTTCAACTAATTCTACAATTGTAGTGCTGTTATATGTAATCTTTCAATGCTCCGAATTCCTCTTCCTCCTTTTTGCTGACCTCCCGCTCCTCCCCTATCCCTGCCCAGCTTCTCCCATCCTCATTCCCTACCTGCTACTCTCTCCGAGATTCCAGACTGTATCCTGCCACACTTCTGTGTGTCCCTATCTCACAGAATCACAGAGGTATACAGCAGGGAAACATATTCGTCGGTCCAACTCGTCCATGCCAACCAGATATCCAATATAAATCCAGTCCCATTTTCCAGCATTTGGCCCATATCCCTCTAAACCCTTCCTATTCATATACCCATCCAGATGCCTGTTAAATGTTGTGTAATTATACCATCCTCCCCTACTTCCTCTGGCAGCTCATACCATACACGCACTATCCTCTCCGTGAAAAAGTTGTCCCATAAGTCCCTTCTATAATCTTTCCCCTCTCATCTTAAACCTATGCACTCTCATTTTGGACTGCCTCATCCAGGGGAAAAGTCCTTGTCTATTCACCCTTTCCATGCCCCTTGTGATTTTATAAAACCTTATAAGCCTCTCAGCCTCCTGTGCTCCAGGGAAAACAGCCCCAGTCTATTCAGCTGCTTCCTCTAGCTCAAACACTCCAACCCTGGCAACATCCTTGTAAATCTTTTCTGAACCCTTTCAAGTTTCACAATCTCCTTCTTATAGGAGGGAGACTAGAACTGAGCGCTAGAGTCCAATAGTGGCTTAACCAAAGTCCTGTACCGCCATGATGTGACCTCTCAACTCCTATACTCAATGCACTGATCAATAAAGGTAAGCGTACCAAATCCCTTCTTCAAAAGCTTCCCATGAAAATCGGCAACTGGTGATGGTTTCAACAGCGATGCTCACATTGTTCGGAGAGCACTAACCCAAAGTGGATGAGACGAAGGGCAGAGAATATTTGATCAGAGAATTGTAATGCATGTAAATCCCCAGAGTGTTTCACTCATGAAGCATTGGAATGACATAGGGTGGATGTGTGCCTTAAAACAAAAATTAGAATTGTAAATTTTCAAAGACCATCTGGTGCTGGAGACACAGCCACTACCTCATTATCTCCTGCCAATACATCTTGCCAAGAGACCCCGCCGATTGGAAAATAACAAAATACTTAGCACAAGGGATATGAGCCAACGGTTTCTGCTGTGTTCCTTGCCAGATTTCCATCTAGCTGAACTTTCCAATCGTGATCCTACAAACAGGGACACAAGTTTCCCCGAACTACCAAGTCACAAACAAGGAATAGGCACCTTACAATTTGCTAAAATTCAAAGGAACGCTCTTGAAGCAGAGAAAGATAAAAGGCAGTGGTGAGAGTGTGGGGCAGACCGATTAGGCTTTTGTTGATCTGGCTGATAGCTGCACCATACATCATATGCTGGTTGAGTTCCTTTTCTGCTTTTGCCTTGTTTTCTTTAAC
The DNA here is from genome assembly GCF_030684315.1 of Stegostoma tigrinum. Taxonomy (NCBI): domain Eukaryota; kingdom Metazoa; phylum Chordata; class Chondrichthyes; order Orectolobiformes; family Stegostomatidae; genus Stegostoma; species Stegostoma tigrinum. Next base: position 180,937,506 of record NC_081354.1, on the reverse strand, counting down.
CTTCAGCTTTGAACAATCTCTTGTTACTATCAATCCCTAGTTGCCACTTGAGATGCTATGTTCCTGAACCCCTGTATACGTTTAAGGAAGATCTGTAGCTCGGGTTGCGGTTGGTTCACCAAGCTGACTGGTTTTCATGCAAACGTTTCGCCTCCCTTCTAGGTGACATGGTTAGTGCTGTGTAGCCTCCATTGAAGCAGTGTTGTTCTGTCCTGCTCTGAATTTATATTGTCCAGTCCGTGACGGTGAGCAGTCTTGTTTCCAGTTTTGTACCATAATGGTATGTAGAAGGGATCCATTTCAACATGTTTGTTAATTGAATGGGTGGTTAAAAACCAGGCCTCCAGGAATTCATGCTTGTCTTTGTCTTGCCTCTCTGAGTACTGTGACTTTGTTTCAGTTAAATTGATGTCCTTCTATGTCGGAGTGAATTGAAATGATGGAGAGTTGGTCGTGCTATTGGTCATGTAGCCTGGTGGCACATTTCCCACCCGTCTGTCCAATGTAGAGTTTCTCACAGTTGCTGCGTGTTATTTTATATATCACACTTGTCCTGCTCATTGTGGGTATTTGGGTCTTTTGTCTTTGGGAGTAACTGCCGAAGCGTCTTGTAGTCAGTTCTGATGTTTATATGATAATTCTGATGTGATATTCATTCACAGTTTCTGTTTCCAGCTTGATATGAATACCTCTCTCTGAAGTCAAATCTTCTTTAGACTTAACAGGTCTGACAAAGACTCATCTATAATTCCAACAACAATTCTGTATCTTATGAATCCTCTTGTTAAAGTTTCACTAATATCCTCGATGGAAGCAAACTGCCCTTCTTACTGGTCTGGCTTTTCTGTGACTTCAGACCCACAGCAATGTGGTTGACACTTAACTGCCCTCTGGGCAATTAGGGATGGGCAATAAATGCTGGTCTAGCCAGCAATGCCCTCCTCCTGTGATTGAATTTTTAAAAATCGTCACAGCTTTCTACCAAACTGATCATTCAATGATCTCCCTAGATGATGAGTTCCTTTGTTAAATCTTGCTCTGTAAGAAATGTATTTGTTCTTGGATTAAAATAATTATCAAAAAGCTTGAACAATTTCTTCAAAGGTATCCTGTAGAATACAGTATTATACTTATTTGCTCAACTTGAGATTCAGCATTTAGTATTGAAACAATTCTGTATTTTGAAATTCTTTTTCCCAATATGTCTAATCTCAAAATCTATATTCAGTTTTGATATTAAATCCTTCTGTGCTTATTATTTCTCCTGCCAGATATTCTTAAAATTATGCAGTCTTCTTCACAGCTATTTTAACTTCTACAGTAACAGAATGCTGCTGCATGTCTGATTTTAAAGTTTCTAATTCTGCATTAAGACAATGCAGTCTTAAGCTTTTTCTTCGGAAGACTTTTACTTTTATGACTAGTTTTATTTTCCTTGTTTTTTTAAGATATTGAAGTGTTAGCTATAGGAATACGCTGTCTTTTTCTTCAAGTGAAGTTTCCAATTCTGTGTTATGGCAATACTGCATTTTATTGTATATCTGTACTGTCTACTGGGATGTCTTCCCACTTTCTTGTAGTCAAAATAGTTGTTTCTTGCCTTCTGCAGGTAAAATGAACACTTTCCCACTTTCTGCAGTGCAGATAAAATTCTCCTGCTTTCATGCCAGAAAAGTGATGATTTTCCTACCTTCTGTGGCCTAAAACGTAATGCATATCCATTTCTGTGACCTTAAGAATACATTTTAATGTTTAAAATCATGCTGCCAATATTGTGGTTTAGATTATTTCTCTCTGATTCTTATTACAGTCTTAAATATATTCTAATCACCTTCTTCTGTTTGGCTCCATCTTTAATAGATATGAAAATACAGATTTCTCTGAAATCTATATTTTGTATATATATTTTGTATACACTTTTGTCAGCCCTGAGATGTTTCTGATGCTGTGGCCTCAGTGTAAATAATATTGACTTTGCTGGTGTAGCTGTGCCTCAGGGTGTATGTTCACCGTGGTACATAAACTATTGTGAACAGCAAGTTACTCCTTTCTGAACTTCTATCTTTCACAGCCTGGCCCCTTTGTACTGTTAAAATTTCTCCCTTTACCTCCCAGGGGACTTTCACTTTATGCACAGCCAAACCTCAAAAGAGGGCTATGGTTTAGATGTGTCCTGACAGATTTTAAAATATGTAAAATCACATTTGCCTGTATGTTATACACATTTTTGACTGCTTTAGGGAATCAGCTGCACAGTGTAATTAAGAACTCCAGGCTAATGATCTCAGGACATGCGGTCAAACCCCATCATAGCAGCTGCTGCAATTAGAGTTCAATAAAAATCTGGAATTAAAATTTAGCTAGACCATTTCAAAAAATTAGCTGTAGCCATTGCCAATTATCATGAAAACACACCTGCTTCAAGTATGCCCTTTAGCAAAGGAAATCTGCCATCACTACTCAGTCTGACCCATGCATGACTCCAAGTGCACAGCAATGTAGTTAACTCATAAATTCCCACTGGGTAATCAAGGGTGGGCAATATCATCACCACCTTCTCAAGAGCAACTAGGGACGGGCAATAAGTGCTGGTCAAGATAGCGCTACAGCTCATTAGAAACAAAATAATTCAACAGTTTATGCGTCTGTTTTTTTGGAGAGGCCAGAAATTTAAAAAAAGTCAAAAATAAACTCAACGAGGGTTGCTTCTTTATGCCTTACTCACTACCACTGAGGTGCATTTAAGGAGCTTCAAGAAAAGCATACAAGGGGTCGAGAGATGGAAGGATGTCAATAGAGTGAGATAAAGTAAGTGCGAAGGAGCTTGGTTAAAGCATAAATGTTGTTAGCTTGGTTGGAACATAAACCAGGCCAATTAACCAGTTTCTGTTTCGTAAAACAATGTCATTTGGTGTAATAGATTGTCATTCTATGCAATTTGATGAAGTCTGTGCAATTACAAGGGATGCCAATGGACATGAAACATGCTGATTGTCAATGCAACAGCCAACAGATTTGAGGAGTTCTGCACTTGGAGAAGGTGTGAGATGAATGCAATTATTTCTTCTTGAAGGGACAAAAACAGGGCCACTCAGAAAATTCTCCAAGCAAGCACCGGTATCAGGAGAGTCTATGACTAACTCAGATTGATAAGGGCTCGTAAAAGTGAACGGTCTTGATTAATTGAGAATCAGCTCACTCACCGTATATACATCTCTTCTCGGTCAATGTCCTTGTAGAAATTCTGTGGAAGGGAAAAGGAAACATAATGAGCACCTTAGCAACTAAAACAAGTCAATCAAGGTTATCTTTTTCACAGTGGCCTAACTAAACCAGGGTGTGTCTTTGACCATGCAGGACATTTAGCCTGGCATTATGGGAATCATCAGCCCCGAATATGTCTACTTTACCAGAGGGGGGGAGAAAAAAAAACAAAAATATAGATGAGATCTGAACACAAAACCCAAGTTAAGATTTCAAGCCTCTGTTGTTCTGTCTGAGTACTGCCACTCAGGTAGATGTTAAACCAAGGGCTCACCTGCCTGTTCAGATGAATGTGAAGATCCCATGGTCAATGTTTCATACAGGAGCAGGAAATTATTTCCCCAGTAAAAACCAAAAGAACTGCAGTTGTCAAGAAAAAAAAAAGAAAGCGCTGGAAAAGCTCATCAGTTTTGGTAGCATCTGTGAAGAGAAATCAGAGTTAACATTTCAGGTTGAGCTCTGACGAAGGGTCACTTGACTCGAAAACATTAATTCTGATTTCTCTGCACAGATGCTGACCGACCTGCTGAGCTTTTCCAGCAATTTCTGTTATTATTTCCCTAATGCCTTGGCTACTCTTTACAAACAAGGACACTAAGACAGCTATCAAGGGATTCATCTGTCATGGACCAGACCCAACCCCCTCAAATTATATGAAGGAGATAGCCTAGACCCTACCTTTTTCTTACTTTAAAGGCAAGTGCCAGATGTTATGTTCCAGATATAATTTGATTGGTCAAACTACCAGGCTTGACTCAAAACACACTTTATTCATATAGTCTTGTTAAAATACAATAGAAGAAAGAAGAAATTGGAATTACATAACACTATTGGAAAACTTAACAGAATAATAGATGATTTAACTACTAAGCAGTAACTGTTCCAAGATAGTAAGATCCCATAAACACACCTTTGGCAGAGGCAAATTCGTAAAACAGATTGTCTCACATGCAATTCTATCAGCACGAAGGGTACCCCAGCTTTAGCTACAAAAGAGAGTGGAATAAGAGCTTCCATATCCAGCTTCAAGAACCAAGCAGCTGCTGCTGCACTGAAAAACTAAAACCAAAAATCCTGGTTCTGTGGGAGCTTGACCCCATCCATTCAGGCTGCTTCTATTGTGTTGAATTCAGAAAATAAATTCCTAAGGCCTCAAAATCTGTTTACTTTGAAGCAGACTGCTTGGTACATCTGTCTTAAATCCTCCCTTCAAACAAAAACAAGGACAAATACACCTCTTTAGGCCACAGTATTGTAAAATATCACATTGCTGTTTGTGGGAGCTTGCTGTGCATACAATAGCTGCTGCATTTCAGCAGTAACTACACTTCAAAAGTGTAATTGGCTATAATATTCTCATGTGATTCAATGTAATAATAAACCAAATTCGATGTTATTCCTACCAATCTATCCACTAAGTTCACCAAGCCAACTCCATCCTCATTTCATTATGCCTCTCTTTGAGTTAAACACAGTTGTTTCACACCTAAGTTTCTCATTCACGAACTGAGTATTAATTTCTATCTTGTTATGATGGTTTTGTCCGAAGGACTCTTTTGCTCAGAGGTCAATTATTAACGCGGTGGGCGTGTTGAATGCACTGCTGGCAGTGGCAGTGGAATCAGATACTGTAGAGACTTTTAAGCGACTCTTCCATAGACACATGGAGGATAGTAAAATGTAGGGTATGCAGAGTAATTTGATTTTAGTAGGATAATAGGTTCGTACAACATCATGGGCTGAAGGGCCTGTACTGTGCTGTACTGTTTTCTATGTTCTATGTTCTAAACTGCCTCATTACTCATTACCAGATCCAAGACTACCCACTCCCTGGTTGGTTCCATGACTTGCTGCTCGAGGGAACTACCCCAATGCACTCGATGAATTTGTTGCTCTTGCTATCCTTCCCACTTTGATTAACCCAATCACATAGAACGTAGAACAGTACTGCACAGTACAGGTCCTTTGGCCCACCATGTTGTGCCAAACTTTTACCCTAAACTGAAAGTCTATGTAACCTCCACCCCCACCTTATACCATCATCCATATGCCTGTATAGTAGCTGCTTAAATGCCCCTAATAAGGCCGACTCCACTACCCTCTCCAGCAACGCATTCCACGCCCTTATCACTCTCTGAGTAAAGAACCCACCTCTAACTTCTCCTCTGTATCTACCCCCACTCACTTTAAAACTATGTCCCCTCATAACAGCTAGCTCCAACCTAGGAAAACGTCTCTGGCTGTCACTCTATCTATACCTCTGATTATTTTGTTCACCTCTATCAAGTCACTTCTCATCCTTCATTCCAAGCAACACCCAGGAAAACATGAATACATAAAGTCTTTAAGCCTGTTCCATCGTTGAGTTTCCCTACATTATTATGGTTTCTTGGTCCAATATGACATCCACACATTCTTGTTTGTTCATTTTATTTTCTGGTAATAATCTGACCCATCACTGTCCAGCAAAATCCTACCATCTCCTTTATCTTTGATACAGCCCTAATTATGTGGTCTTTCAGGACTATGGTCCCACCATGATGCATATCACCTGGTTTATGTTGCAGTTTGCACTCTCAAAAGGTCTATCTGTAAACTGTAGCACATTGACAGATGTGATTATTTCAGGTGTACTGAACATGCTGAACATTGCACTTGTTGTCAGTCTGCCATTGTCAAATTTTAACTGTCCTTTAGTTGTCTGACAACTGGAAATTTAGAAAAGTAGTCAGTGACCAGGAGCAAACAGTATTGAGAATTAAAAATAAACTTGGGTTTTTGTGACTGATGGAACTCAGGAGTTCGTAGAAGTTCTTTGCCTGGTTGTGCTTGGCAATTCTGGCATAATTCACCATTCTCACATTCTCCTCGTTGCCATTGTTGATCATTAGCCAGTGCACAGTATCCAGTACCAGGCTTCTTGTTCTTTGTATGGCTATATATCATTGGTGCAGCTGTGACAATTTGGCTGGCAAAGAACTTCACGTAAAAACATTTTTCTCCCTGAACATATTACACCGCTTGAGATGTTTAGGTCAACTTTACGTGTCCAAAGGCACTTGAGAGTGGTTAGTACCTCATGTATCCTTTTACAAGAGCTGTCTATAGTAACTTCAGTCATGATCAAGAGCTGGATAATCCTCAAATTGGTTGCACTTGACCACAAAACAAAAATTCATGTCGCAGTCTTAAGCATATCTTCTACCTAGATGCTCATACCATCTACTTTTAAACCCAATGAAAATTCCACATTCTCGTTCAGATTTTGTAATCTGTAGAGTGTGCCTGAGGTAATTATTTTAGTTTGTGAATAAATACTTTCCATCAGTATTCATGGTAAACTCCACTAAAAGTATTCCAAAATCAATGAATGATCAAGGGTCAATAGGAGGAGAGGAAATAGAAACAATAAATATCATTTAAAAAAATACCAAGGAAACCAACACGGTTAAAAGCCAATCAGTGCCCTGGGCTTGATGGGATGCATCTAAGAATATTAGAGCAAATAACTATCAAAGTAATGGATGTACTGGTGCATTAATCTTTGAATAATCCCCAACATGTCCTAGAAAGTTAGGCAACTGTAATGTAATGCCCTTATTCAAAAAGTGAAAGAGACAAAAATACAGGTAACTCTTGGCCAGTTAGCGTGACTTTCGTTCCTGGGAAATTGCTAGAATCTATAATAAAAGATGTTCTAGTCAATCATTTAGAAATACATAACATATCAAGCAGAGACAGCATGGCTATATGAAGGGGAAATCATATCTGCCAAATTCATTACAGTACTTTGAGGAGATAACACCAGGGTACAAAGTACAAAGAACAATACAGCACAGGAATAGGCCCTTCGGCCCTCCAAGCCTGTGTCGACACATTTTTCCCTTCTGTACTAATGTTATCTTCATTTACAGGATCTGTATTTCTCTATTCTCTTCCTATTCATGTATTCATTCAGGTGCTTCTTAAATGCTGATATTGTGTCTGCTTCTGTCACCTCCTCTGGCTGTGTATTCCAGGTACTCACTACCCTTTATGTGGAAAAACGTGCCTCACATATCTCTTTTACACTCCCCCTCTTCTCCCCTGCACCTTGACTCCATGTCCCCTGGTAATTGACCACTCTACCCATGGAAAAAGCCTCATACTTTCTACTCTATTCATGCCATTCACAATCGCATTAAGTTCGATCAGGCTCCTCAACCTCATGTATTCTAGAGAAAACGAACCCAGTCTATCTAACTTTACAGATAAAATCTCCCAAACCAGGCAATATCCTGGTAAACCCTTTTTGTACCCTCTCCAAAGCATCCACATCCTTCCGGAAGTGTGGTGACCAGTTCGAGTGCATTGGGGTAGTAATATTCCAAGCGTGGCCTAACCAAAGTTCTATAAAGCTGTGGCATAACTAGTCTGTTCTTATACTCAATGCACATTACAATGAAGGCAAGCACACCATAGGCCTTTTTCACTACCTTATCTACCTGTGCTGCCACCTTCAGTGATCTGTGGACCTGTACACCCAGATCCCTCTGCATTTCAATACTCTTAAAGGTACTGCAATTCACTGTTTTACTTCCACCTGAACATGACCTTCTAAAACGTATCACCTCACATTTGTCCAGATTAAACTCCATCTGCCATTTCTCTGCCTATGCCTCCAACTGATCCATTTCCTGTTGTAACCTCTAACAGTGATAATTGGGAACCAGTAGAGGTAAATGATTTGGATTTCCATAAGGATTTCAATCAGACATGTGTGCATTAGGTTACTTAATAAGATAAGAGAACATGACGGTGGGGGGGGTGGGTGCTTTTATTAACATGGAGGAAGGATTGGTTAATAAGTGGTAGCGACAGACTTGGCATTAAAAGGGCGTTTTCAACATGACAACATGACAACCTGCAACTAACGTATGCCAAAGGAAACATTAATGGGGACACAATCAACACCAGTAAATATTAAGGATTTCAGTGATCCTCCAGGAAGGACATTATTAAAAGGTGCAAAAATTATTTACAAGAACATTACTGGGACTAGAGGGTTTGCGTTATTAGGCTCAGACATTTTTCCTTCGATGGTAGGAGGCAGGTAGTAGGATGAGCAGAGAGATCTCGGTGTCCATGTACACAGATCCTTGAAAGTTGCCACCCAGGTTGACAGGGCTGTTAAGAAGGCATACAGTGTTTTAGCTTTTATTAATAGAGGGATCGAGTTCCGGAACCAAGAGGTTATGGTGAAGCTGTACAAAAGTCTGGTGCGGCCGCACTTGGAGTATTGCGTACAGTTCTGGTCACCGCGTTATAAGAAGGATGTGGGAGCTTTGGAAAGGGTGCAGAGGAGATTTACTAGGATGTTGCCTGGTATGGAGGGAAGGTCTTACGAGGAAAGGTTGAGGGACTTGAGGCTGTTTTCATTCGACAGAAGAAGGTTGAGAGGTGACTTAATTGAAACATATAAAATAATCAGAGGGTTAGATAGGGTGGATAGGGAGAGCCTTTTACCTAGGATGGTGACAGCAAGCACGAGGGGGCATAGCTTTAAATTGAGAGGTGAAAGATATAGGACAGATGTCAGAGGTGGTTTCTTTACTCAGAGAGTAGTAAGGGAGTGGAACACTTTGCCTGCAACGGTGGTAGATTCGCCAACTTTAGGTACATTTAAGTCGTTATTGGATAAGCATGTGGACGTACATGGAATAGTGTAGGTTAGATGGGCTTCAGATTGGTCTGACAGGTCAGCACAACATCGAGGGCCGAAGGGCCTGTACTGTGCTGTACTGTTCTATGTTCTATGTTCTATGTTCTATGAGACTAAGGGATGACCTTATAGAGTGTATAAAATCATGAGGAGCATAAATAAGGCTTAAACTAGGTCTTTTCCCAAGGGTAGGTGAGTCCAAAACTAGAGGCCATAGGTTTAAAGTGAGGAGGACAGATTTAAAAGGGTGAACATTTTCACACAAAGGGTATTATGTAAATGGAATGAGCTGCCAGAGGAAGTAGTAGAGGCAGTTACAATTACGACATTTAAAAGGCATTTTGACAGGTACATAGTTAGAGAAGGTTGAGAAGGATATGGGCCAAACACAGGCAGATAGGACTGTGTCAGCCCGGACAACAGCCTGTGCTGAAAGGCATGTTTCCTAGCTGTATGACTCTATAACTGAAATGAATGTACATTTGCCAAGTTTGCAAGTGGTACAAAAATAGGCGGGAAGATTAATAGTGAGGACGGCCAAAATAGAACGTGCAGGAGAAACTCAGAGGTCTGGGAAATCTGTGTAGAGGGAAACAGAGCTAATATTTTGAAAACAGTATGACATTTCTTTGAAAGTTTCTCAATCATTTTCTGTTTACATTCTAGAGTACGGATTCAGCAGTACGTTACTTTTAAGTGAGTAAAATCCTTTACCAGAGGCGTAAATTCAAGACTAAGAAAGGTAAATGTTAAGACAGGTAGGGAGTCATGGGTTACAGGAAAACAAAGCAAAGCAAAGAAGTGGAATTGAGGATTATCAGATCAGCCATGATGTCTCATGGATGGCAAAGGAAACTTGACAGGAACAGAAATAGGTTGTATAGCATATGTGTTATAGTTATGGTCACCTGATTTTCAAAAACTCACTTCTGCCTCTCCATCAAAATATAAAATATGCTCACAAGCCAATGTTCCCTGCCTGACTTCTGGCTAGGAGTTGCAGCAAGATTATCGAAAATCCATTGCATTGCTGAGCATGACCGACTCTGAGGAGTGCTCTGAGGAGCCAGTAAAACCACATTTAATAAAGAAAGCAATTTCATACAGACATATTTCACAAATAAAAGAGAAAAAGCTCTTTAATTATTTGAAGAGAATTGTTTTAGGTGTCAGCCATAACTCCATGGGTGCCATTTTTGCTTCTGACAGAGAAGATTACGCATTCATACCTCATTCTTCCCTCAGTCTGAAACTCCCAGTTCTGAACTCAGGGAAGTCTGAACTGTTCAGAGGCACCATTTACAAATTAGACATTAAACTGAAGGCCCCATACGATGGATTTAAATGATCCCACGATACTACTGCAAAAAAAGTACAGCAGAGTTCCCTGCAGTATTTATGGGCAACATTTGTCTCACAAGCATCACAAAAAAAATAGATCATTTGGTCATTATAATGTTGGTCAAGTGGAAATTGGCTTTTTATATTCAAACCCTGATTGCAATTTATAGGTCCTTCTTTTTATTGGCTGCAAAGCATTTTGGGTGATCCTGAGGTCATGAAGTGCAAATCTCTTCACATTCTCTCCACTAGTCTCTCCTGTAGTGTGCAGGCTGGGTGGGTAACTATGGTCAATGTGGGTTTATAGAAAGAGGCTGGGATGTTCTTCAGAGCGTTGGTGTACACTCGATGGGCCAAATGGCCTCTGTAAAAACATAAGAACATATAGAATAGGAGCAAGAGTAGACCACCCGGCCCCTCAAGCCTGCCCCATCATCCAATTAGATCATGGCTGATCTTTTCATGGACTCAGCTTCACTTGCCCACCCGCTCACCATAACCCTTAATTCTTTTACTGTTTAAAAATCTATCTTTGCCTTAAAAAAAATTCAACGAGGTAGCCTCAACTGCTTCAGAGATAATGGGAACTGCAGATGCTGGAGAATCCGAGATAACAACGTGTGGAGCTGGATGAACACAGCAGGCCGAGCAGCATCTTAAGATGCTGCTCGGCCTGCTGTGTTCATCCAGCTTCACACTTTGTAGCCTCAACTGCTTCACTTGGTAGGAAATTCCAAAGATTCATAACCCTTTCGATTAAGAAATTCCTTCTCAATGCAGTCCTAAATTTGCTCCCCCTTATTTTGAGGTTATGCCCCTTAGTTCCAGCTTGACCTGCCAGTTGGAAACAATCTCCTTGCTTCTTTCTTGTCTATTCCCTGCAAATTTTATACGTTTCCATAAGATCGGCCTCATTCTTCGAAATTCCAATGAGTACAGTCTCAATCTACTTAATCTCTCCTCAGAAACCAATCCTCTGAATTATGGGATCAACCAGTGAACCCCCTCTGCATCCCCTCCAGTGCCAGTACTTCCTTTCTCCAGTAAGGAAGCCAAAGCTGTACTCTATCTGCACTGCAGGGATTAGAACATAGAACATAGAACATAGAACAGTACAGCACAGAACAGGCCCTTCAGCCCACGATGTTGTGCCGACCATTGATCCTCATGTATGCACCCTCAAATTTCTGTGACCATATGCATGTCCAGCAGTCTCTTAAATGACCCCAATGACCTTGCTTCCACAACTGCTGCTGGCAACGCATTCCATGCTCTCACAACTCTCTGTGTAAAGAACCCGCCTCTGACATCCCCTCAATGCCTTCCACCAACCAGCTTAAAACTATGACCCCTCGTGTTAGCCATTTCTGCCCTGGGAAATAGTCTCTGGCTATCAACTCTATCTATGCCTCTCATTATCTTGTATACCTCAATTAGGTCCCCTCTCCTCCTCCTTTTCTCCAATGAAATTCATGATCTCATTGCATGGCTCAATGGATTAATGTCAACTCTTACATCTTATTGGCATTTCTACTTCTGTACAACCATGCACATTAACTAATTATTGTGCTTTTATTGATCATGTTTTATTTTTGATTACACAAGTGCAGTTGTGTTCTTAGGACATTTGGTTTGAAACCTAATATAGATAAGTGAGTTAACTTCTGCCATTTGGAAACGTAGTTTAGTTTTATTTTATTTATTTACTCGTGGGACATGGGCACTGCTGACTGGCCCAGCATTTTTGATTGCTCATCCCTAGTTGCCCATATGAAGTTGGTGGTGGGCTGTCTTTTCTTGAACCATTGCAGTCCACATGCCATAGGTTGACTCACAATGCCCATAAGGAGGGAATTCCAGGATTTTGACCCAGCGACAGTGAGGGAACGGTGATATATTTTCAAGTCAGGATGGCGAGTGGTTTGGAGGGGCACCTGTGGTACATGCGCTGACCCTGCCCTTTCTGGCTGTAAATTGTCATGCGTTTAGAAGGTGCTGTTTCAGGATCTTTGGTGAATTTCATCAGTGCATCTTGTAGATAGTACATAGTTGGGGGGGAATCAGTGATGATAACACCATTGAGTGTCAAAACACCATGATTAGATTGTCTTTTAATGGAAATGTTCATTGCCTGGCATGTGTGGTGTCCATGTTGCTGGCCAATTGTCAGCCCAACATTAGTCCAGATCCCATTGCATTTGCACTTGGACTACTTACAATAGTCAATAATATAGTACATGTTGCATATTTAATGTAATTCCCATTTCGCGCAGGAACCAAGAGACCAAATCCCACCTCAAAAACTCAGCACTCACAATGGGTAGAAGACAAGAGCTGCATTTCCAGTTGTCGTTTCTTTGATATTTCTTTAGCTTGGCTTTCAGAAATGACAGACCTGACAATCAAGGATTCGATGGGACATAATTTCATCAGGTCATCAAAACCTAATATTCATTGGATGGCTGAACTGGTAACACATCATCCCTAAGCACTTCTGACCCCTTTCTGCTGTCAGTTACATCAGTGCCTATCTCACTGCTACATCAAACTGCCCACCTAAAAATGTATCAAGGGACAACCTAATGGAAGCAGTGTAAACATTAGGTTGTGTAGCACTCTCTCAACTAGCTTCTTCATGGACAAACCTGCGTTCACACAAAAGTCAGAATGCAGAGTACTTTTAAGGTTGAAAAGGAAAATTAGGTCATCCCAAAATTGAGTTTTAAAAAGTGCTGAGTCAGTTGGCTCTGGATAAGAGGTTCAAAATACAGAGATACCATCACTACATCAGAGCTTGGGACCCAAGGATAAAATGGTTTCAGACTCCATCTTAACTAGTCACATGGATGAAAATAGAAAACTCTTTGTTACCAAATAGTCTCATAGTGGTCCAGTTACGACGTGTCTGTCTGTCAACTGAATGTTTGCATTTAACAGTGTGCTGTAGGAAGTGCTCTGTTAGATGTTTACCCATGTTTAGTTAACATAAGTATAAAGAAACCCTTCCAACAGCAAAACGCACACAATGGGGCATTGAGCATAACAGTTAGCAAGTCACGTTGCAGTTGTATAAAACCTTAGTTCGGCCACATACGGAATATTGTTGATCTGGTCACCACATGAAAGGAATGATGTGGAGGTTTTGGAGAGGGTTCAAAAGAGGTTTAACAGGATGTGGCCTGGATTGGAGTGCGTTAGCTACAGAGAGAGTTGGACAAACTTGGATTGCTTTCGCTAGAGCGTCGGAGGTTGACAGGCAACTTGATAGAAGCGTATAATATAATGAGACGCATGGATAGGGTGGATAGTTGGAATCTTTCTCCCAAGACGGAGATGTGAATTACTAGAGGGCATAGGTTTAAGGTGGGGTGCGGGGTGGGGGCGGGGGGTGCTGCGGCGTGGTAGCTTAAAGGAGATGTGCGAGGCAATTTTTCCTCACACAGTTGGTGTCTGGAACATAGCCAGGGACGGTGGCAGAAGCACATACACTAGTAATGTATAAGAGGCAATTAGACACAGGCAAGCAGGGAATGGTGTTATGGTTGGCACAGGCATGGTGGGTTGAAAAGCCTCTTCTTATGCTGTACTGTTCGATGTTCGAACTGATTCCAAGTAATTTAAGGCATTCAATTATCTCTTGATAAATGATCTGAAACAAACAATTTATTTCATTTTGGCTGGCATGTGAGAGATGTGCTACTGGAATGCTGCAATGCCAGAAATGCCATCTTCCAAAGGAGATGCTAAGCTGCTAAATTGAGAGTTAAAATGAGGGCCCCTCCGCAAACAGTAGCTTCCTTCCCACTCGCTATCTTCTCAGGTGTTTAAAAAAGATTATACAATAGTGTCAAAGAACAGCGAGGGAGTTTTACCTGGTTCCCTCTGAGAACTGATCTTCCAATCAAAACCCCAGCATCTGCTAAATTAATTCTACAACAGGGATTATACTTCAACAAGAAAAACACTTTCAGACATCTTGAGATCGGGAGGCACACCATAAACACAAATTCTGTCTCAATCAGCATAAATGTATTTTGTTCTGAAACACGAGAGCTTTTTAAAACCTTGTCAGCCTTCAAAGCCTTTTGCCTTTAAAATCAGCTCAAGGAGACTTGCACAGCCTGTTCAGTGGAAGCTCACATTTGGCACCAAGTTGATGAGACTTGAAAAAATGCACTGAAATAAATCCAAGACTGAGTTGACAAAATTAAAGAGCACCTCATTAAAAGTCAGATAATTTGGGGACCTTTTAAAGGGCTCTCACCCAGCAAGTACATCTGGCTGAACACTGATTAAATCGCCAACTCTTCTTCACCCTTTTGCTTTTCTCAATGTCACTCTGTTTATTTTTGGTTGCAATAATTCAACAGATTTTGTTCTTCCTAATGCTTTTGTGAAGCTGAATGCTAACAATGAGATTCTAAAATTGTTGGGCTATTTGCAGTCCTTGGTCTGTCAACATTCTTGTCCAGAGAAGCCAAAGCTACTCTGAGGACAGTGTGAGAAACAGGAGCAGCAGTAGGTTCGTCAATCTGCTCTGTCATTCAATAATTATTAAAATTCATCCAGTAACACTACTTTCCTACCTACACCGCCACCCCCATAACGCTTGACTCCCAATGAGTCAGAAGGCCAGGGGCAAAAACCAAAATTCAGTGGCCAAAATATCTATAGTATAGAAACTGACCCATTTTTAGCCCTTGATGCTTCCATCATCACTCAAACTTCTTTCTTCATCTAACTCCAACTACGTACTCTTCAACTCCCTTCTCCCTTATACACTTATTCAACTTTATATTAAAATAAGCTGTGCTACCTGCCTGAATTAATCTCCACAGTAGCAAGTTCTACATTCTAACCAACCTGTGTAAAAGATTTCACCAAAATCCCCATTAGATGAGAAGATATCGGAGCAAAATTAAGCCATTTAGCCATTGAGTCCTCTCTGGCATTCGATCTTAGTTGGTATCTTTCTCAACATCATTCTCCTGCCTTCTCTCTCTAACTTACTGGTTTCCCAATTTGATTTATTATGGACTATCTTAGACTTCTGGCCTTTAGTGTTTCATCCAGTTGTGGGAGAAAGGGGGAATTGAGGTAATAACTGCAAGTAATCTAGAATCCCAGGCTAATATCCTGGGCCGCTGGAGGAATTTAGAAATCCAGTTCAATGTTAGTCACAGTAATCATAACCATAAACAATAATTTGCATTATTAAAAAAAATCTGGTTCACTCACATCCTTCAGGGAAGGAAATCTGCCATTCTTACTTGTTTTGGCTAATATGTGGTACCAGTAATATGGTTGACTCTTAACTGTCCTCTGACATGACCTTGGTAGGGTAATGAGGGATGGAAACACACAATTATAGGAGCAGGAGGATGCTATTCAGTCCTTCGAGACTGCTGTACCATTCAACATGGTCATGGCTTGTCATCCAACATGGTACCCTGTTCCCATTTTCTTCCCATATCGTACAATTCTGTTACCTCTTAGAACCCTGTATAACTCCTCTGAAACTGTCAATTTTGGCCTCAACTGTTTTCTGGGGCAGGGAATTCCACAGGCTCACCATTCTCCATGTGAAGAAATTTCTCCTTGTCTTTGTCTTATCTGACCTAACCTTTACTCCTTGATCAGAAAGACCATCCTTCCGACACATACCACATAGATTTTTACAGGTTCCTCAAAGATTCTTCCCTCATTCTCCTAGTTTCAAATGAATACAGTGACCGATGATCAAGACTCTTCTGGAACGTCATTCCCAGCATTCCAGGAATCAGTTTGGTAAATCTTCATTGCACTCCCTCCATAGCTGGAACATCCTTCCACAGATAAGGAGACCAAAACGGCACACAATACTCCATGTGGCCTTACTAATGCCCTGTACAGTGGCAGCGAGACATCCCCGCTCCTGTACACACACCCTTTCACTATGAAGACCAACGTACAAGTTGCCCACTCTACTGCCTGCTGCACCCATATGCTTACTGCCAGTGACTGGTGTACAAGCTCACCGAAGTCTCACTGCATCTCCCCATTTCCCAACCTATTATCATTCGGAAAATAGCCTTCCTATCTATTTTTGCAACCAAAGTGGTTAACATCACATTATACTGCATCTGCCATATATTTGGCCTCTCAATCAACATGTCCAAAGCACCCTAAAGCTTCTCTGCACTGTCCAAACTGTAAACCGTCCCGCCCAACTTTGATTCATCATCAAATCTGAATTCATTTATAGACTGTGAATAAATGGGGTCAAAACACTGATCTCTTTGGGGCCAACTAGTCATGGCGTGCCACTTGGAAAAAGACCTATTTATTCCTAAGAGATAATGGGAACTGCAGATCCTGGAGAATCCGAGATAACAAGGTGTGGAGCTGGATGAACACAGCAGGCCAGGCAGCATCTTAGGAGCAGGAAAGCTGACGTTTTGGGCCTAGACCCTTCATCCCGAAATGTCAGCTTTCCTGCTCCTAAGGTGCTGCTTAACCTGCTGTGTTCATCCACCTCCACACCTTGTTATCTCATTTATTCCTAATCTTTGTTTCTTGTCTACTAATGAGTACTTTTTCCATTCCAGCTTTCTGCAATTCTTCTCTATTTAGACAATAAATTTGCTCTTTTGTTCTCCCTTCCAAAATTAATAACTCTACATTTTCCCATATTACACTCCATTTGGCAACTTTCTGCACAATTACTCAACCAATCAATATCTTTCTGCAAAAGCATCTCTCTCAGAATGTGTCTTTCCCCATGTTTTAGCGTTGTCTGCAAATTTGCCTTCAGAACATTCACTTTCCTTCTTGCAGATCATTAATATATATTGCAAAAAGTTGCAGTCTGAGCACTGATCCCTGCAGAATTCCAATGGCCATAGAACACCAACTTGAGAAAGAATCCCTTATCACCACTTGCTGTTTCCTGCCCATTTGCCAATTCTTCATCGATACGAATCGATGACCTCCAACACTGAGGTCACCTATGTTCTGACTTAACGTTTTGTGAGGGATTTTGTTGAATGACCGTAAGACCATAAGACATAGGAGCAGACATTAGGCCATTTGGCCCATCAAGTTTGATCTGCCATTCAATCATGACTGACACGTTTCTCAACCTCATTGTTCCGCTTTCTCCACGTAACCCTTGATCCTCTTGGCAATCAAAAAGCATTAAATTTGTGGCTAGAAGCTTACGGACTTGGTCAGTACGGGGATGCTGACCATCCCAATGGAATGCCGTCTGGATGTCCAAATACAACTGGCTCCCTTCAATCCTCTCTGGTTGAGACTACCTCAGAAATTTAGTCAGATTTTATTTTCCTGAAAATTCGAATAAATTAGTCAAACATAATTTCTCTTTCATGATGCTGTGTTGATTCTGCTTGATTAGATCATGATTTTCCAAATACGCTGCTGTTAATTCCTTAATAATTGATCCAAAAACCTTTCTACCAATAGGTGATAGATTAATTGTGCTGGTATGCACTTTCTGCCTCTCTCCATTTTTGACGAGTGGTACATCAGCACAGAAATCTGCATCTTACTCAGAAGTGCAGTTATACAGCCATAGAGTTGTCCAGCACACAAGCAAACGCTATGGTCCAACTCATCCACCCCGACCAGGTATCTTAAATTAATCTAGGGATAATAGGAACTGCAGATGCTGGAGAATCCGAGATAACAAGTGTGGAGCTGGATGAACACAGCAGGCCAAGCAGCATCTTAGGAGTAGGAAAGCTGCCATTTCTGAAGAAGTTTCTAGGCCCAAAATGTCATCTTTCCTGCTCCTAAAATGCTGCTTGGCCTGCTGTGTTCATCCAGCTCCACACCTTGTTATCTTAAATTAATCTAGTCCCATGTCCCAGTATTTGGTCCATGTCCCTCTAAATTCTTCCTATTCATATACCCATCCAGACGCCCTTTAAATGCTGTAATTGTACCAGCCTCCACCTTGTGTCCAGCAGATCATTCGCTGTATCCACTAGCCTCTGCATGAAAGCATTGCCACTTACATCCCTTTAAAATCTTTCCCCTGTCATCTTAAACCTATGCCCTCTCATTTTGGACTGCCCTACCCCAGAGATGTTTATCCTATCCACATCCCTCAAGATTTTACAAACCTCTATAAAGCCACCCGTCAGCCTCTGGCACTCCAAGGAAAATAGCCCCAGCCTATTCAGCCTCTCCCTATTGCTCAAACCCTCCCACCCTGGCAACATTCTTGTAAATCTTACAGTTATTTACTTGTCACATGTGCTACATATCCAAATGTACAAGTACAGTGAAAAGTGCTCAAAGCTGCCATTCACTGATGCCCACTTGGTTGCAAAAGCCCAAATTCAAAGATTTTAACAGAGCCAAAAGGTAAGCAAGAAAGAAAGAAAAGTTCAGATCTCAGAGTCACAAATCCCATCTCCAAAGTGGTGTGAGGACATCCAAGAGGCTGCTGCCACTGCCACCATTGTAAAGGCCTGCTGCCTAACCGTCCCCACTCTCACTGCCACTGCCTCACCGTACCCGCTCTCACCATCACGGCCTAACTGTCCCCGCTCTCACCGTCACTGCCTCACCATCCCCACTCTCACCGTCACTGCCTCACCATCCCCACTCTCACCATCACTGCCTCACCGTCCCTGCTCTCACCGTCACTGCCTCACCATCCCCACTCTCACCATCACTGCCTCACCGTCCCCACTCTCACCATCACTGCCTCACCGTCCCCACTCTCACCATCACTGCCTCACCGTCCCTGCTCTCACCGTCACTGCCTCACCGTCCCCGCTCTCACCGTCACTACCTCACCATCCCTGCTCTCACCATCACTGCCTCACCGTCCCTGCTCTCACTGTCACTGCCTCACCATCCCCACTCTCACCATCACTGCCTCACCGTCCCCGCTCTCACCGTCACTGCCTCACCATCCCCACTCTCACCGTCACTGCCTCACCATCCCCACTCTCACCATCACTGCCTCACCGTCCCTGCTCTCACCGTCACTGCCTCACCATCCCCACTCTCACCATCACTGCCTCACCGTCCCCACTCTCACCATCACTGCCTCACCGTCCCCACTCTCACCATCACTGCCTCACCGTCCCTGCTCTCACCGTCACTGCCTCACCGTCCCCGCTCTCACCGTCACTACCTCACCATCCCTGCTCTCACCATCACTGCCTCACCGTCCCTGCTCTCACCGTCACCACCTCACAGTCGCCGCTCTCGCCATCACTGCCTCACTATCCCCGCTCTCACCATCACTGCCTCACCGTCCCTGCTCTCACTGTCACTGTCTCACCGGCCCCGCTATCGCCATCACTGCCTCACTGTCCCACTGTTTGTCTGGCCCTCCCTAGATCCACCATCGCTGTAGGACATGACCCGTGCGTTCAGTTCATGCTACGCAGTCCCGAGTCACCACCTAACTCTGGTTTGACTCCCCACATAGATAGTTAAAAGGGTGGGGCGTGGGGGAGGGAAAGGATTTCTGGGGACTCATCAACTGAGGTAGTAGGGTCTGAGGTTAGAAACAGGAAAGGAGAGGTCACCCTGTTAGGAGTTTTCTATAGGCCTCCGAATAGTCCCAGATATTTAGAGGAAAGGATAGCAAAGATGATTCTCAATACGAGTGAGAGAGACAGGGTAGTTGTCATGGGGGACTTCAACTTTCCAAATATTGACTGGGAACACTATAGTTCAAGTACTATAGATGGGTCAGTTTTCGTCCAGTGTGAGCAGGAGGGTTTCCTGACGCAGTATGTAGATAGGCCAACAAGGGGCGAAGCCACATTAGATTTGGTACTGGGTAATGAACCAGGTCAGGTGTTAGATTTGGAAGTAGGTGAGCACTTCGGTGATAGCGATCACAATTCTGTTATGTTTACTTTAGTGATGGAAAGGGATAGGTGTATACCACTGGGCAAGAGTTATAGCTGGGGGAAAGGAGATTAGGAAAGATTTAGGGAGCATAGGATGGGGAAGGAAACTGCAAGGGATGGGCACATTAGAAATGAGGAGCTTATTCAAGGAAAAGCTCCTGTGTGTCCTAGATAAGTATGTACCTGTCAGGCAGGGAAGAAGCTGTAGAGCGCGGGAGCCGTGGTTTACGAAGGAAGTGGAATCTCTGGTCAAGAGGAAGAAGAAGGCTTATGTTAGGATGAGATGCGAAGGCTCAGTTAGGGTGCTTGAGGGTTACAAGGTAGCCAGGAAAGACCTAAAGAGAGAGCTCAGAAGACCCAGGAGGAGACGTGAGAAGTTGTTGGTGGATAGGATCAGGATAAATCCGAAGGCTTTCGAGAGGTATTTAAGGAATAAAAGAATGATGAGAGTAAGATTAGGGCCAATCAAGGATAGTAGTGGGAGGTTTTGTGTGGAATCAGAGGAGATAGGGGAAGCAAGAAATGAATATTTTTCGACAGTATTCACTCCAGAAAACGACAATGTTGTCGAGGAGAATACTGAGATACAGGCTACTAGACGAGGTGGGATTGAGGTTCACGAGGAAGAGGTATTAGAAATCCTACAGAGGGTGAAGATAGATAAGTCCCCGGGCCGGATGGGATTTATCCTAGGATCCTCTGGGAAGCCAGGGAGGAGATTGCCGAGCCTTTGGCATTGATCTTTAAATCGTCATTGTCTACAGGAATAGTGCCAGACGACTGGAGGATAGCAAATGTGGTTCCCCTGTTCAAGAAGGGGAGTAGAGACAACCCTGGTAATTATAGACCAGTGAGCCTTACCTCAGTTGTTGTTAAAGTATTGGAAAAGGTTATAAGAGATAGGACTTATAGTCATCTAGAAAAGAATAAATTGATTAGGGATAGTCAGCACGGTTTTGTGAAGGGAAGGTCGTGCCTCACAAACCTTGTTGAGTTCTTTGAGGAGGTGACCAAACAGGTAGATGAGAGTAAACTGGTTGATGTGGTGTATATGGATTTCAGCAAGGCATTCGATAAGGTTCCCCACAGTAGGCTATTGTACAAAATGCGGAGGAATGGGATTGTGGGAGATATAGCAGTTTGGATCGGAAATTGGCTTGCTGAAAGAAGACAGAGGGTGGTGGTTGATGGGAAATGTTCATCCTGGAGACCAGTTACTAGTGGTGTACTGCAAGGGTCGGTGTTGGGTCCACTGCTGTTTGTCATTTTTATAAATGACCTGGATGAGGGCGTAGAAGGATGGGTTAGTAAATTTGCAGACGACACTAAGGTCGGTGGAAACAAAGAAGAAACAAAGAAACCTACAGCACAGGAACAGGCCCTTCGGCCCTCCAAGTCTGCGCCAATCAGGATCCTCTGTCTAACCTGTCATCTATTTTCTAACAGTCTGTGTCCATTTGCTCCCTGCCCGTCCATGTACCTGTCTAAATACATCTTAAAAGACGCTAATGTGTCTGTGTCTACCACCTCCGCTGGCAACGCGTTCCAGGCGCCCACCACCCTCTGTGTAAAGAACTTTCCACGCATATCTCTCTTAAACTTTCCTCTTCTCACTTTGAACTCATGACCCCTCATAATTGAGTCCCCCACTCTGGGAAAAAGCTTTTTGCTATCCACCCTGTCTATATCCCTCATGATTTTGTAGACCTCAATCAGGTCCCCCCTCAATCTCTGTCTTTCTAATGAAAATAATCCTAATCTATTCAACCTCTCTTCATACCTAGCACCCTCCATACCAGGCAACATCCTGATGAACCTCCTCTGCACCCTCTCCAAAGCATCCACATCCTTTTGCTAATGTGGCGACCAGAACTGTACACAGTACTCCAAATGTGGCCGAACCAAAGTCCTATACAACTGCAAGATGGCCTGCCAACTCTTGTACTCAATACCCCTCCCAATGAAGGAAAGCATGCCATATGCCTTCTTGACCACCCTATTGACCTGTGTTGTCACCTTCAGGGAACAATGGACCTGAACACCCAGATCTCTCTGTTCAGCAATTTTCCCCAGGACTTTTCCATTTACTGTATAGTTCGCCCTTGAATTAGATCTTCCAAAATGCATCACTTTGCATTTGCCCGGACTGAACTCCATCTGCCATTTATCTGCCCAACTCTCCAGTCTATCTATATTCTGCTGTAATTTCTGACAGTCCCCTTCACTATCAGCTACTCTACCAATCTTAGTGTCATCAGCAAACTTGCTGATCAGACCACCTACACCCTCCTCCAGATCATTTACATATATCACAAACAACAGTGGTCCCAGCACAGATCCCTGTGGAACACCATTGGTTACAATTCTTGGCCGTGTCTCTGTTTGGCTTGTCCTAGGATGGATGTGTTAGGACATCCGAGGGCAAGCCAAACAGAGACACGCACGAGAATTCCTACAGGCTTGGCATTCCAACCGGAACTCCATCAACAGACACATTGATTTGGACCCAATCTTCCACCCTCTGAGAAAAAGAACAGGAAATGACATCACCAATGCAGGAAATGATATCACCAACCCGAGGAAACCTGAACAGATAAATAGAAAGCGGGACACAACACTAGCGCTTCATCGGAGGCTCACTGATGATATTAGCTAGAATGGTGACGAAACGTCTGAAAACTAAACTTCCAGCTCAGCGAGCAAACTCACATCCAGAAACTCAACCTGAGTTACAAATCTTCTCAAAACTCGATACAGGACAGATATCAGAGGTAGTTTCTTTCCTCAGAGAGTAGTAAGGGTATGGAACACTTTGCCTGCAACGGTAGTCGATTCGCCAACTTTAGGTACATTTAAATTGTCATTGGGCAAGCATATGGGCGTCCATGGAATAGTGTCGGTTAGATGGGCTTCAGATTGGTATGACAGGTTGGCACAACATCGAATGCCGAAGGGCCTGTACTGTGCTGTAATGTTCTATGTTCTATGTTCTAATTACTACGGAGAACAGAGAGAAAAGAAAGGGAAAGAAAGGGAACTCGTGAGCAGAGTGGAGCTTATTATGGATATGAGAATATGTTTCCACGAGTTGCAGTGGCTGATACTTGAGGGCACAGCCTCAGAGTGAGGAGGCCACCATTTAAAACTGAGATGAGAGGAATTTCTTCAGCCAGAGGGTGGTGAACCTGTGAAACTCATTTTCATAGAGGGCTGTGGATGAGGCCAAGACATTGAGTGTATTTAAGACTAAAATAGATTAGTTCTTGATTGGTAAGGGGATCAAGGGTTCTCGGGACAAAGCAGGGGAATGGAGTTGATAAAAAAAACCATGATCAAATGGTAGTATAGACTTAATTGGCTTTTCTTTTGGTTTAACAACAGCCCTGCAGAAAAGTAACATAACTTCACCACTTTTCAATTCTGCCCCTCTCAGAATAGATTTTCTTTGCCACATTTATCTTACCTTGACTTTTTGAACTTGGCTGTCAAATTTCAATGCAGGACACAGGGTTAATGGTAGGATTCTTGGCAGTGTGGAGGAACAGAGGGATCTTGGGGTCGCCATCCATAGATCCCTCAAAGTTGTTACCCAAGGTGACGGGGTTGTAAAGAAGGTGTATGGTGAGTTGGCTTTCATTGGCAGGGGGATTGAGTTGAAGAGCCGTGAGGTTATGCTGCAGCCCTATAAAACTTTAGTTAGACCACATTTGGAATATCGCATTCAGTTCTGGTCACCTAATTTACAGGAATGATGTGGAATCTTTAGAGAGGGTGTAGAGAAGGTTTACCAAGATGCTGCCTGGACTGACAGGCAGGTCCTATGGGGAGAGGTTGAGGGAGCTCGGGCTTTTTTCATTGGAGCGAAGAAGGATGAGAGGTGACTTGATAGACGTGTACAAGATGATGCGAGGCATATATAGAGTGGATAGCCAGAGACTTTTTCCCAGGGCGGAAATGACTATTATGAGGGGTCATAATTTTAAGGTGATTGGAGGAAGGTATAGGGGAGATGTCAGAGGTAGGATCTTTACACAGAGAGTGGTGGATGCGTGGAATGCTCTGCTGGCAGTAATAGTAGAATCAGATACGTAGGGGACATTTAAACTTGGATAGACACATGAATGATAACAAAATGAAGGATGTACGGGGTAGATTGATCTGAGAGTAGGATAATAGTTTGGCACAACACTGTGGGCCAAAGGGCCTGTACTGTTCTATGTTCTATAAGGAAACACAAAACAGTTCCTCTAGCCCAGCATTTCTCTCAGAAGCAATACAGCCAAAAACAGATTGAGTATTAATTGGTCTCATTTGCTCTTCATGGGGTCTTGCTGTGCTCAATTGGCTGTTGCATCTTGACTACCAACACAGAAAGTCATTACACTTCAGAATTAGCTTCTCACTTGTGAATTGGTTTAAGATGTGGCGAGGCATTGTGTAAATGCATGAAAGAGTTGTACCCTGAGAAATGAGAGATATTTTAAATTTATTAATGGGCTTGTCACTGTTCTCCCATCTCAAATCAGCCTGATATCCAGATAAGACTTGTGAGAATGTCTCTTATCTGTCTATCCTTTTTTTGCATTCTCTCTGTCTCTACCTATATGGATCTGAACTGAAATGAGCTTCTGGAAAGCTCAACCCAATTTTTAGATCCTGTGTGTTTGAAACAAGAAATCTGCTGGTAATTGAGATCAAATTAGCAGAATTTTGGCCGCAACATTCAGTTGATTGTTTAACTCAGGTCACTAATCAGGACACAGTTGAAGCCCTCATCAGTGACTCTGATTGAAAAGCTTCATGTTTTATGGACCAACCCAACATCAGAGGAAGCATGGAGAATAAAAATTGGCATTCATATGATGTCTTTATCAAAGCTGAAAGAATCATAGATCACAGAATCCCTCCAGTGTGGAAACAGGCCCTTTGGTACAAGTCAACACCAATCGTCACAGCATCCCACCCAGGTCCATCCCCCTAATCTACACATCCCTGAACACTACGGGCAGTTTAGCATGGCCAATCCACCTAGTCTTTACACCTTTGGACTGTGGGAGGAAACCGGAGCACCCGGAGAAAACCCACGCAGGCAGGGGGAGAATGTACAAACTCCACACAGACAGTCGCCCGAGAGTGGAATCAAACCTGGGTTCCTGGCGCCGGGAGGCAGCAGTGCTAACCGCTGAGCCACCGTGGCACCCAAAGTTATTTCAAAGGAATGCAATCGGAAACACATGAATTGGAGTCAAATGACAGGAATCAGGACAGATTACTAAGCTATTGCCTTGGCTTTTGGACAATTCCCTGTCCTGATAACAAGATGTTATGGAAGGACCTGAAAATGGAGATGAAAATTTTCAAATCAAACATTCGAGAAGCTAGAAGCAAGAACCAAGTCAGCAATGGGTATATGTCAAAAGGAATGTTCATTTGATTTCAATTAAAATATGTCATTGAGTGAGAGGTAGGGAAACTTACTTTATATCTGGTCTTTGTAATAACTGATTTGGAAATATCAATGAAGAGAATTTTCAGCACTTTGAAAGCTCAGCAGAAACATTAAAACCACAAGTAAGACATGCAGCCCATCCCCCCCTGCTCTGCCATTCAATGAGATAATGGCTGATCCGATAATTTTCAATTCCACATTCCTGCTCTTCCCCCATAGCCCCTGATTCCCTTACTGATTGAAAATTTGTCTATCTCAGCCTTGACACAGCCTCGGGAGACCTCGATGGTAGAGTTCACACTCAGACAAAAAATTCCTCCTCATCTCCGTGTTAAATGTGTGAGCCATTTTTTTCTGAGATTATGTCCTTTAATGGTCGACACAGCCTTTCCACAACTATCCTGTGAAGGCCTCTAAGTACTGAGTATATTTCAAAAAGGATGCCTCTCATTCCTCTATATTCCAAAGACTGCAGAGCCAACATACATTATCTTCATCCGACAGTCCCTCCATATCCAATATCAACCGAGTGAACCTTCTCTGGGCTGCCTCCTGAGACCAAAACTGAACACAGTTATGGTCATAGGAACAAGGAACAGTGCTCTTTGGGCACAGAGATAACACAGTGTGCAGCTGGATGAACATAGCAGGCCAGACAGCAGCAGAGGGGCAGGAAAGCTGATGTTTCAGGTCGGGACCCTTCTTCAGAATTTCTAAAGCATTTTTGAATAAAGGTCCTGATCCAAAACGTTACCTTTCCTGCTCCTCTGATGCTGCCTGACCTGCTGTGTTCCTCCAGCTCCACACTGTGTTATCTCAGGCTCCAGCACTGGCAGGTCTTACTATCTCTTTGGGCACAGAAGTGCTTTTTAACATCTCTCCTGACTGGCCTGGCCATAATTCTTAGACTTTCCCCCTGTTCTAGAATCTTCTGGAAATAGTTGAAATAGCTTATATTTATCTACTCTGTCTTTCCCCGTTAATATCCTGTAGACCTTGACCAGATCACACCTTAATCTTCTAAATTCTCGAGGATAAAAGGCCTAATTGGTCTCATCTTTCCTCATAACCCCTGAAGCCCAGATACCATCCTTGTAAACCTGTGTTGAACGCCCTCCACGGCCAAAGCATCCTCTATAGGTGCAGTGCCCCTATTTGCTCATATTGGATTCATGGATGTGGTCTCCAAAATTCTATTTTTCTCTCACTTTCTACTGTCACGGCAAAGGCTATGGGCCTTGACTACACCCCAGCAATAACCCCAGAGTCATGTGCTCCTGAACTAGCCATGCACCGAGCCAAGATTTCTCACCACAACTACAAAAGTCACGTTTACCTGACTGTGTGGAAAATTGCCATGTATGTCCTGTCGATGAAAGTTACAGCACCATTGAAGGGCTGAATGGCCTACATCTCCTCCTAATTACGAAGCTTTATGTTCCAGCCTCCACTTGATCACCAGAAAGGTGATAAAGTTTGTTCTTAACACTGTATCAGGCAGCACGTACATAGCATAACATGTTATTCATATTGCTCTTTGAAATTTGAATGTTCGAATCACGCATTGTGAGATAATAATCTGTGTTCTTTATGTGAAGTAAAACAGCAGGAGATGATAGTCCGGTGGTAATGTGCTGAACTGGTAATCCAGAACTCCAGGCTAATGTTCAGGGGTTCAAATCAATTTTATATAAAATGGTGATCACACAACTATTGTTGATTTTCATTAAAGCCCATGTGATTCACTAATGTCCTCTCTGCCATCCACTGAAATGTTTCTACAAGTGAGAGAATCTCAAAGCGTTGCGGGGGGGGGGGGGGAGGGGGGGCGTGGCATAATTACAAAATAAGTGAACATTTATTTACAACTGAGATGCAAAGAGGTTTCTTCTCTCAGAAGTGAGGCAAGGCCAGGAATTCTCTTCCTCCACAGAGCCTATTTGCTTTGATTTGTTTTACTGCTGTCACATGTACCTGAGAATGGAGAAAAGTTGTGTTTTGTGAGCAGGACAGGCAGATCATAGCAAATACGGATATATGGATCACAGGGTGCTTAGCCAGAGTGGTTGTAAGAAATGTGCGAATAAAATCTGCTATAATGAGCTTGAAAAGCGTTGCCCCATGTTGGCTCCAGCAGCGGAGGTTAGATTACTAAAAGTATTTGAAGAGTTAGAAAAATGAAATGCCTAGAAATTTTAGGGCTTTGAAGGACTGGTATAAGAGTGGATCTGAGGCGTGGGATAGGCCAATCATGAGCTTGTGGAGTGATAGAATAGAATAGAATGTCCTTTATAGTCATGTGATGCGGGAGGCTTGAGAGGTTGGAAGTTCAACTCCTGCTCTATTTCTTCGCTTTTAAGTTCTTATCTTTCCCTAGCCTGGACTACATGTGAGTCTCGGTCCTCAGCAGTGTCGCTGAGTCTTGAGAACCCTCCGAGCAACTGACGTGACTATTAAACGTTGGTTGAGTTAGTGATAACCACATGATGGATAACATCAAAATATACTCTGTTACATTTACTGGGAGGCTAAGTGTCGCACAACTGTCTTCTATCACTACTGTTTCAGCCGGCCAAACAAGTCATTGGACATGTACATTATGTAGAAGTGTGGAATGATTGGCAGTATCTTAAGATATGCCCCTCTGAACATGTCATCATATCACAACGATGTTCAATGACCCTCAGTTTGGGCTTTCTCAGAACCCCTGGCTTTTGACCTCATTAGGCCCAAACATGGGCAAGTGAGCTGAAAATGATATAAATGGAGAGGGAAAGGCTTAAAAGGGACCTGAGGGGCGTCTTTTTCACGCAGAGGGTGGTACGTGTATGGAACGAGCTGCCAGAGGAAGTGGTGGAGGCTGGTACAATTACAGCATTTAAACGGCATCTGGATGGGTACATGAACAGGAAGGGTTTAGAGGGATATGGGCCAAACGCAGGCCAATGGGACTGGATTAATATCGGATATCTGGTCGGCATGGATGAGTTGGACTGAAGGGTCTTTTTCTGCGCTGCATATCTCTATGACTCTAAATTACATATTTATAATTATATCAATAATACCTTTAGAATTATTATTATGTATTGAATTGAATTAGCTTTACTGTCACAAATACTCACAAGAGCACGGTGAGAAGTTTACAAGCTGCCAAGGTAAAAAGGTACCGAGGTAAAACTTCTTGAGTACAAGTTCTCGGGAAAAGAAATAAAGAAACAAAACATCCTGCAGTACAGGCCTTCAAAAGTACAATCACAGTAACAAATTAGAAAAAATAAAGAAATAAAAATGTGAACATGAAATGTGAAAATGTTCATGACTAATCTGCTAATCTGGCACTAAGACAGACTGGAGCTGGACAGGTATGACTGAAATACAGCATTACAGAGTGGTGTTCAGAAACATGTCTATCTAAATGTAAATATCGGGCCCACTGTCCTAAAAAAAAGCCTTATCTAGGATAAGGACAAACCAGGGATGATAGGGGCTCAGAAAAGTTGCAGCCTGTTGAGACAGTGGAACATCTAAGAGTACAAGTATAGATGTGCCATGACCTACAGAATCACCAGAGTAGGGAATCCATGAAAGAGAAGTAAGCAGGCAAGGGTCTGTGGAAAAAACACAATCCACTGATTTATCTGCAAGAGCTCAGGGAGCAGTTCCTCGAGCGTGACCTCAAAGCACACAGGTTGCAGCATTCTCTTAAAGCTGAAGATGAAGCAGCTGAAGATGCCTGGGCCTAGGTCATTACTTTGAAGAATTCCAGCACTGATGTCCTGAGCCGGGGGTGATTGTCATCTAACAACCTCAGTTTTTATTTTCAAGCAATCTGCCTGGATGAGTTAACACTGAGAGATTTGCAGGTACTTTAAATCAGAAACTAAAACAGAAATTGTTCAAAAGCCTCAGCAGGACTGGCAGCACCTGAGGAGAGAAAGCAACACTAACTGAGTTCTAAGGGGCCACAGTCTAAGAATAAGGGGTAAGCTGTTCAGGACTGAGATGAGGAAGGATTTCTTCGCTCAGAGTTGTGAACCTACGGAATTCTGTCCGGTAGGAAGCTGTTGGGGGCCAGTTCATTAGATATATTCAAGGGGGAGCTGGACTTGGCTCTTGTGGCCAAATGGATAAAGGGAGAGGATGGGAATGGGATACTGAGATTGCCCGAGCACCCATGATTGCATTGAATGGTGGTGTAGGCTAGAACGGCCAAATGGCCTACTCCTGCTCCTATTTTCTCTGTTTGTGTTTGGAAAGGTCACTCAACCTGAAATGTTAACTCTGATTTCTCTCCACAGACGCTGCCAGACCTGCTGAGATTTTCCAGTACTGGTTTTGTCCAGATGTTTGAACTTTTACCGCTGGAGCAGTTGGCACTTGAACATGGGCTTCTTAGCTCAGAGGTATGGACTACTACCACAGTGCCACTTGGGCCCTCCAACAAATATAGTTTTTTTTAAACACATTTTCGAATCAACCTGTTCAGTGATGTTATTACACACCTCTGTAGCAGTGGGATGTGAACCCCGGGTCTCTGAGTCCAGGGGTAGGGACACCACAAGAGGGGCCCTCAACAATGCCATTGCTCTCTGTTTGTGAAGAGTTTTCACTCGATTCTCACTGGCTTCAATTTTGCCTGCATTACTGAATGCTAGGCTTCGTTAAATGCTGTACTGATGTCAAGGCTAATTGCTCTTAGCTCACTTTTATCACTTAGCCCATTTGTCTACTTTTTGATTAGATTAGATCAGATTCCCTACAGTGTGGAAACAGGCCCTTCAGCCGAACAAGTCCACACCGCTCCTTGAAGCATCCCACCCAGACCCATCCTCCTATAACCCACACACCCCTGAACACTACGGGCAATTTAGCATGGCTGATCCACCTAACCTACACATCTTTGGACTGTGGGAGGAAACCCAAGCAGACACAGGGAGAATGTGCAAACTCCACACAGACAGTCGCCCGAGGTTGGAATCAAACCCGGGTCCCTGGCACTGTGAAGTTGCAGTGCTAACCACTGAGCCACCGTGATGCCCAGGACAGAGCAAAGTAGCTTGGCAGAACCCAAGCTGAGTGTCAAGTAACAGGTTATTTGAGCAAATCCTACTTCTGAGCATTTTCAACTAAATATTCGATCCCTGAGCTGGGAACAACTGGACTGATGTGGAGGATTAGATGTGACCTGCTTTTTCCAAACAGGACGTATTGGGGAAATTTCCATATTGTCAAGTAAATGCCAGTATTGTAGTTGTACTGAGACAATGAGAATTTGAAATGAGGCTAAAATATATCACAAATTTAAAAGCTGGTAAAATAAACAAAAAAAAACACCAAGTTGCCAATTTTTCATTGTCACCCTTTCATTCAGCTCTGTTCTTTAAGGGAAGAAACTTGCCATCCTTCCTCAGCCCAGGCCAGCTACAATTCTGAAATATAAAGCCCTCAAGGGGACCAAGTAGGTGCTATAAGTCTTGTCCTTACCAGTCACACTGAAGGAATTTTTAAGAAAAGGCCTCTACAATATTTACGACATTGCAGCTCCTGCAACTCTCTTCCCTCGGCAGTTGTTGCAACCAGAATTTGAAAACTTGCAAATTGTGATTGGTAGACTTTTCTTGAGTAAGGGTGTTAAAGGAACATGGAAGCACATCAAGACTTGACAGACAGCGACCCTGACACAATGGAATGGTAAACTGTGATTGATGGGCTGAGTGGACCCAGTCTCCTTTGTTCACTTCAGACTCACCACTTTGTCATAGAGTCAGAGAGAAGTACAGCATGGAAACGGACCCTTCAGTCCACTCAATCCGACCAGTTATCCTAAAATAATCTAGGCCCATTTGCCGGCATTTCACCCATATCCCTCAAAACCCTTCCTATTCATATAGTCTTCCAGATGCCTTTTAAATGCTGTAATTGTACCAGCCTTGACCACTTCCTCTGGCAGCTCATTCCATACACACAACACCATCTGCCTGAAAACGTTGCCCCTTTGGTCACTTTTAAATCTTTCCCCTCTCATCTTAAACCTATGGTCTCTAGTTTTGGACTCCCCATCCCTGGGGAATAAGGTCACCCCTCAGCATCCAGTGCACCAGGGAAAATATCTCCACCCTATTCAGGCTCTCCCTTTAGCTGAAACCCTCCATCCCTGGCAACATCCTTATAAATATTTTCTGCACCCTTTCAAGTTTTGCAACATCTTTCCTGTGGCAAGTATTTAATTTCTCAAGGTTGAAGGTGGCATAGTGGGCATATCAATGAATTATTAATAAGAGCATCGAAAATAATTCCAGGGCAAATGGCAGGATAAGAATTCACTAAACTGAAGTTGAGATTATAGAATCAAAGAATCCCGACTGTGTATGCAGGCCATTCAACCCATTCATTAACAACTGACCCCCTGAAGAGCATCCCTCCCAGACCGACCCCTATCCTATTCCTGTAACCCTGCATTTCCCATGATTAATCCCCCTAGCCTGCATATCTCTAAGGACAATTTAGGATGGCAAATCCACCTAGCCTGTGATTGTAAGACTAGTTTGGTAATGGTGACCTGAAAATATTGTTCAGTAACAAAATATTGATCAATTGTTGCAAAATCCTTGTGTGTTTCACCAATTTCCTTTTGTGATGGAAAACCTTTCCTTACCTCATGTGACTTACATGAGTCTCCAGATCCATATTAATGTGGTTGGCTCTTAACTGTCCTTTGAAATAGCTCAGTAAGCCATTCAGTTCAAGGACAATTAGGGATGAGCAACAAATGCTGGTCTTGCCAGTGATACCCACATCCCATGAAAGGATCCAATTCTTCAAAGAAGAGAACTCATTCTCATTGTAACAGCTGGGCCCTCCTTGACCTCAAAAAATGTTGCCGTGACATTTTTCTCTTCACAGAAATTGACTGATCTTCTGGAAGCTCTTGTTTCAGAGTTCATTTACTCTTTCTTCGTATCATGAGATCCAGGAGTATTAAACACTGCCATGGAGATGGTATTGTCAGCCCCTCTCTCCCACTTTCTCCCTCTCTTTCCACTCCTCACCACTGGCATCTCTCTACTTAATGAGCACAAACTTCAGCTAAATATTTTAAAATGGATCATTTTTAATTGTAATTAGAAAAAGGCTCACAGAACAAATATGAGAATAAGCAATAAATGTCAGGGTGATTCATCCATCCTGAACTGTTTTATTAATGGTTTGGTAAAAATAAATGATTCAGCAGGCATTGTGCTGGAAGAGGGAATCCTGCAGCAAACTAAACTGTTTACCATTCTCATATAAATAAAGGGATTTGCTAATTTAGGCAGAAAGAAATTCTTCAAGTGGCAATGCATGTTTGAACACTGCTGCTACGTCCAGAAATGCCTCTACTTCCTCAAGAGGCTAGGGAAATTTGGCATGTCCACAATGACTCTTACCAATTTTTATAGGCGCACCATGGGAAGCATCCTATCAGGATGCATCACAGCTTGATAATAGCAATTGTTCTGCTCAAGACCATAAGAAATTACACAGAGCTGTAAAAGCAGAACAGTCCATCACGAAAACCAGACATCCCTCCATTGGAGGTTTCTAGTAGGCACATCAATGAGTTATTAATAAAAGCATTGACTATAATTCCAGGTTCAAATCATTCCAGGGAACAGGCAGGATACAAATTCATTTAATCAAAGTCTAAAGCCTCAGGAAAGCAGCCAACATGATCAAACTCAATCTCCCAGTCCAGTTATATTCTCTTCCACCCTTTTCCATTGGGCAGAAGATACAAAACATACAAAAGCTTGAAAACACATACCAACAGATTCAAGAACAGCTTCTTCCCTGCTGTTATCAGACTTGTGAACAGACCTCTCATATATTAGAGTTGAGCTTTCACTGCACCTTCTCTGTAAATGTAACACTATATTCTACATTTTGTTCTTTTAACCCAATGCACTTACATAAGGTTTGCCTGGTTAGTATGTAAGACAATATTTTTCATTGTATCTCCGTACATGGGACCATATTAAATCAAATCAGATCTAAATTAAGGCCTTGGTGTTCCAAAAAAAAGATAAAATGTTACATTTCAAAACTTTACAAATTAGATATCAATTACAAAATAATTGGAAACAGAATATTAACAGCTCAGAGGAGGTCAAAGATAATAGGAACTGCCGATGCTGGAGTCTGAGATAACAAGATGTAGAGCTGGATGAATGCAGCAGGCCAGGCAGCACAGAGGAGCAGGGAAGTTGACATTTCGGGTCTGGACCCTTCTTCAGAAAAAAAAACAGACCCGAAGCGTCAGCTTTCCTGCTCATCGGAGGAGGTCAAGTTGGTCAGTTGGAATCAGTCGAAGAAAGTCCCACTTTCCGGTAAGTTGCATGACTCCAAATGCTAAAGCAAGTGATTTCTAATGATGAAGTTAAGTCTCCAATCATTCCTGTAGTTATGAGGATGAGGGAGACAGTGGCACTGCATTCCATTCCAGTCTACTGAGAACTTTCCTTATTATGTTTTGTCCAGTGTCATAACAAGCATTAGCTTTGCTTTAAGGACATTTGCAAGTGTGGTATCAAGGTCCTAAACATTGTTTTCTGCCTTTGAGATCATCAGGTGATGGGGTCAAAGTGTGCCACCATGACAACCTAAGGCTACAGAGGGTTGGCAACAGATGATCAACACCAAAACTAATGCCAAGGCCACACCAAGACTTGTTGGCCTCATGTGCAGCACTTGTAGAAGAATTTGTGTCTCACAGAATGGCCTCCTCATTTCTCTGAAGAAAGGATATTGTTTGCATCTTCCGTAGAAGGAAGGATGCCAGGAAAAGAAAATAAATTTACTTCGGTTTAGATTTAGATTTTTATTGTCGTGTGTGCTCAAGTACAAAACCGCAGCAGTATGTGAAAAGTGTATAATGTTGCCACACAAAGTTCCATCTCAGATCCAAGTGCCTGGTTATAAAACCACTAGAACGCGGTTGAAAAAAAGTACAAAGTTAAAAGTTAAACATTACAGTAATTTTTAGTATTAAGTGTAAAAATAAAGAAATAAAGGGAGAAGTCAAACACTTTCGAAAGTGCGACAGAATTTAAATTCCCCAGTTCCCTAGATGGTACAAAATTAGGAGGTATCGTTGATAGGTAAGAAGGTTATCGAAAACTACAAAGGGATCTTGATCAGATGCGGAAGTGGGCATGGGACTGACAAATGCAATTCAATGCAGATTAGTGTGAGCTTTCGCACTTTGGAAAGTTAAACCAAGGTAGGGCTTATACAGTAAATGCTAAGGTCCTGAGGAGTGTTGTGGAACAGTGGAACGAGGAGCACAAGGACATTGTTCGTAGACAATGGTGTCACAGGTAAACAGGGTGGTTAAGAAGGCATTTACCATGCTGGTCTTCATCAGTTAAGGCACTGAGTATAGGAGTTGGTATGTTATGTTACAGTTGTATAAGTCGGAGAGGCGCAACTGGAGGATAGTGAACAGATTTGGCCACCCTCTTATAGGAAAGACACAGTTAAACCGGAAAGTGTGCAAACAAGGTTTACAAGGATGTTGACAGGACTAGTAAGCCTGAATTATAGGGAGAGGTTGGCCAGGCTAGAACATTATTCCTTGGAATGTAGTAGAATGGGGTGACCTTATGAAAGTGTATAAAATCACAAGGGGCATAGAAATGATGAATGCATATAGTCTTTTTCCCAGGGATGAAGAATTGAAAACTAGGGGGTGTACATTTAAGGTGAGAGAGGAAAGATGTAAGAAGGAACTGAGGGGCAACTTCTTCACACAGAGACTGGTGTGTATAAGGAATGGGCTGCCAGAGAAAGTGGTTGAGGCAGGTACAATAGCAACTTTTAAAAAACTTTTGGATAGGGGTATGGACGGGAAGAGTTTGGGGGATATGGGCCAAATGCAGGTAATTGGAACTAGCCAAGTGACTATGGTGGTCAACACAGACCAGTTTGGACTGAAGGGCCTGTCTCCATGCTGCATTACACTATGACTCTATGACGTGCTGAGATTTGAATACACATCTCCAGATCCTTGTCAAGTCTACTGGATTACTAATCCAATATATTGGCATATTCCAAAGATGGCAAATTGATTACTTTTATCTGTAGTTATCTTGTGATACAGTGACTGAGCAATCTCTTGTGTAAATATTATGTACACAAGTAACTTCTTTCCATAATATGATAATCTTTCTGGGAAGAGTGCTGATTTGGAATCAACTCCAATATTGCACTGGTCACTTACCAACAGATTTACAGTGCAGCTCATGCTGTGGGCCTGGTTTTCATCATTCATTACAGTCCTGTAGTCCAGCAGCCTTTCCAGCAGGCCAGTTACCAAGGCAACAAACACTTCACCTTGCTTTTCCAGGTGGTGATATATTTTGCAGTGTTTCAATAGGCTGAATTTTAAAACAAGAACAAGAAGAGAACTTTGGTCATTGCACATTTTTCTGAGGAAGCAGAGCACAACTTGCGGACTTCTCTCTCCACACCTGAGAGTGGGTTAGAGGCAGAACCAACAGCTCATCAAGGGTGGCCACATGCTAAACTGATCCAATTATTTGCTCCTCCTGGAGTCTCTTTATTACATACACAACAAGACCCAGTGGCATCATTGCTGGTCTATTATTCCAGAGACCCAGGTCATGTTCTGTGAGCTGCATTCAAATCCTGCCATGAATTCACCAATAAATTAGGGGAAAAATGATTTTAATGATCACCATGAAACCAGTGCCAATTGTCAGGTAAAACCCATCTGGTTCACGAATGCCCTTTAGGGAAAGAAACTGGCATCCTTGTCTAGTCTGGCCTACATGTGACTCCAGACCCACAGCAATGTGGTTGACTCTTATCTGCCCTCTGGGCACTGAGGGATGGGCAATAAATGTTTGTCCAGCCAGTGATGGCAATACCCAATGAATAACAAAAAGGCACTACTCTATGCTTACAAAAATATTCCCAACAGATTGCTTTCCCACTTCAATGCATGGTATTAAATATTTACAGTCCAATTATTATTAATGTTGAAAGAAAAGAGATCTGCAGCAACAAGGGACAGTGGGACAAGATACTTTTAAAAAGCCAACAAGAATACAATGGGCCAAATGGCCTCCTCCTCTGTGAGTTTATGTTACCTGCTGATGCATTGAAATGTGAGGACGTGCAAATGCCAGGGTCAGAGGAATGCACAGATCCCTGAAATTCAGTGGCCTGATGGTGGCCACAGATTTTCAGAGGGTGTGGATGGACAAGCCCATGGAAAACTGATGTCCATTTCAAGCCCACCGACTCCCACAGCTACCTAGAATATACCTCCTCCCACCCACCCTCCTGCAAAAATTCCATCCCCTATTCCCAATTCCTCTGCATTCCACTCCCGCACATCCCAGATGTCCAAGTTCTTCGAGGACCGCAACTTGCCCCCCACAGTGGCTGAGAACGCACTTGACCGCGTCTCCCGCATTTCCTGCAACACATCCCTCGTACCCCGCCCCCGCCACAACTGCCCAAAGAGGATCCCCCTCGTTCTCACACACCACCCCACCAACCTCCGGATACAACGCATCATCCTCCAACACTTCCGCCATCTACAATCCGACCCCACCACCCAAGACATTTTTCCATCCCCACCCTTGTCTGCTTTCCGGAGAGACCACTCTCTCTGTGACTCCTTTTGTTCGCTCCACACTGCCCTCCAACCCCACCACACCCGGCACATTCCCCTGCAACCGCAGGAAATGCTACACTTGCCCCCACACCTCCTCCCTCACCCCTATCCCAGGCCCCAAGATGACTTTCCATATTAAGCAGAGGTTCACCTGCACATCTGCCAATGTGGTACACTGTATCCATTGTACCCGGTGTGGCTTCCTCTACATTGGGGAAACCAAGCGGAGGCTTGGGGACCGCTTTGCAGAACACCTCCGCTCGGTTCGCAATAAACAACTGCACCTCCCAGTCGCAAACCATTTCCAGTCCCCTTCCCATTCCTCAGATGACATGTCCATCATGGGCCTCCTGCACTGCCACAATGATGCCACCCGAAGGTTGCAGGAACAGCAACTCATATTCCGCCTGGGAACCCTGCAGCCCAATGGTATCAATGTGGACTTCACCAGCTTCAAAATCTCCCCTTCCCCCACCGCATCCCAAAACCAGCCCAGTTCATCCCCTCCCCCCACTGCACCACACAACCAGCCCAGCTCTTCCCCTCCACCCACTGCATCCCAAAACCAGTCCAACTTGTCTCTGCCTCCCTAACCTGTTCTTCCTGTCACCCATCCCTTCCTCCCACCCCAAGCCGCACCTCCATCTCCTCCCTACTAACCTCATCCCACCTCCTTGACCTGTCCGTCTTCCCTGGAATGACCTATCCCCTCCCTACCTCCCCACCTATACTCTCCTCTCCACCTATCTTCTTTTCTCTCCATCTTCGGTCCACCTCCCCCTCTCTCCCTATTTATTCCAGAACCCTCACCCCATCCCCCTCTCTGATGAAGGGTCTAGGCCCGAAACATCAGCTTTTGTGCTCCTGAGATGCTGCTGGGCCTGCTGTGTTCATCCAGCCTCACATTTTATTATCTTGGATTCTCCAGCATCTGCAGTTCCCATTATCACAAGCCCGTGGAAGAGGTGGGGGATTTGTACCTAAGGATGAGAATTTTTAATGTTGTCTGGCTCAACAGTTTTTCCCAACAGGGCTGGGTAGCTCGTGCTAAGTTTGCAGCATGTTCTGTTTTTGCATGTATTGGCTCATGTTGGGTTTGGCTTTGATAGCATCTGCATTCCTGTTGTAAAAAGACAGACGTGTCTTTCAATGTTTTAGCTGAGGCTTTACAGCTGGACTAACGCCTGAGTTTGCACGACATTCTATATTCGGTTTCTATAATAAATCTAATGACGTAAACACTCAGAACAGAGAAGGAGCTATTTAGCCAATGAATCCGTGTCAATTCTTGGAAAAGTCTACTAAATTGTTCCTGCACACCCTTGTTTTTTTCTTTCCCCAGATCTCTGCAATATTCAAGAAGTCATCTAATTACTTTTGAAAGTTACCATTCAATCTGCTTCCACCACTCATTTCAGCTGGTTCTTTCCAAAAATATTGCTTTAAGTAAAAGTCTCTTTTCAGCTCCCTGGCAGTTTAGATTAGATTCCCTACAGTGTGGAAACAGGCCCTTTGGCCCAACACGTCCACACTGCCCCTTGGAGCATCCCACCCACACCCTCCCCCCTATAACCCACACACCCCTGAACACTATGGGCAATTTAGCATGGCCAATCCACCTAGCCTGCACATCTTTGGACTGTAGGAGGAAACTGGAGCATCTGGAGGAACCCATGCAGACATGGGGAGAATGTGCAAACTCCACACAGACAGTTACCTGAGGTTGGAATCGAACCTGGGACCCTTGTGCTGTGAGGCTGCAGTGCTAACCACTGAGCCACTGTGCTGCCCCCTTTTGCTATTATCTTAAATTAGTGTCACAGACTCCCATCAATAATAATTTTTCCCTCACCACTCTTTCTAAGCTGTTCGTGATTTAGAACATCTCTGTTGTTTGCTCCTTTAAGCTTCCATGCTCTAAGGAAAATTCCAGTATCACTCGTGCTCCCAACTTAATTACTTAGTAATGGATCATCATAAAGAATGAGATCATGTTAATGTTTACAGTTGCCACCCCCAGGTTGATAAGGTTGTTAAGAAGGCGTACAGTGTGTTAGGTTTTATTGGTGGAGGGATTGAGTTTCGGAGCCATGAGGTCATGTTGCAGCTGTACAAAACTCTGGAGCGGCCGCACTTGGAGTATACAGTTCTGGTCACCGCATTATAAGAAGGATGTGGAAGCTTTGGAAAGGGTGCAGAGGAGATTTACTAGGATGTTGCCTGGTATGGAGGGAAGGTCTTACGAGGAAAGGCTGAGGGACTTGAGGCTTTTTTCATTATAGAGAAGAAGGTTAAAAGGTGGCCTAATCAAGGCATACAAAATGATCAGAGGGTTAGATGGGTAGACAGTGAGAGCCTTTTTCGGAGGATAGAGATGGCTACCACGAGGGGACGTAGGTTTAAATTGAGGTGTGATAGATATAGGACAGATGTCAGAGGTAGGTTCTTTACTCAGAGAGTCGTAAGGGCGTGGAATGCCCTGCCTGCAACAATAGTAGACTCGCCAACTTTAAGGGCATTTTAATGGTCATTGGATAAACATGTGGATAATAATGGAATAGTGTAGGTTAGATGGGCTTCAGATTGGTTTCACAGATCGGCGCAACATTGAGGGCCGAAGGGCCGGTACTGCGCTGTAATGTTCTATGTTCTATGTTCCAGCCAAGTGTGAGTGAGGGAGTTCCAAAATTTTGACCCAATGACACTGAAAAATTGGCGATAAACCTCCAAGTCAGGATAGTGAGTGAATTGGAGGGGATCTTGCAGGTGGTAGTTTTTCCATGTAGCTGTTGACCTTGACTTCCTTACGGAAGTGCTTGTCGGTTTGGAGCATGCTGTCCAAGGATCTTTGAGATGTTGATGGTGGAGGGAGTGCTTGTTTGTGGATGTGCTGCCAATCACATGGGCTGCTCCATCCAGGATGGTGTTAAAGCTTCCTGAGTGTTGTTGTAGCTGTACCCATCCAGGCAAGTGGTGAGTATTACTTCGCACTCCTGACTAATGCCTGGTAGATGAAGGACATGCTTTAGGAAGTCAGGAAGTGAGTTACTCACTGCAGGATTCCTAGCCTCTGATTGTATTTATGTGGTGAACAGTATTTATATGGTGAGTCTATTCAGTCTCTGGTCAATGATAAGCCCCCAAATTGTTCACAGCGGAGAATTCAGTGATAGCAATGCCATTGAATGTCAGAAGATAACAGTTAGATTCTTTCTCATTGGAGATAGCTCCTCTCTCCTGAATTGCATTGTGGTCTACCAGTCGTACATGGATGCCACAGCTCAAGAAGGTAGCTTACGACCAGCTTCTCAAGGGCAACTAAGAAGGAACAAAATGCTCACATCCCATGAGTGAATTTTGAAAGGAGAGAAAGACCGACAACTTGTAGGTTGTGAATGTTACCTAAGAAAGAGTGAGATTGCTAGATTTTAAGGGAATCAGGGCAGCTGAAAATAGAATGGGAAAATGGATGTGAAATAGAAGGTGAGGGAGGAGATTTAAAAGGGACCTAAGGCAACATTTTCACACAGAGGGTGGAGCGTGTATGGAATGAGCTGTCAGAGGAAGTGGTGGAGGCTGGTACAATTACAGCATTTAAAAGGCATCTGGATGGGCACATGAAATGGAAACTTTTAGAGAGAAATGGGCCAAATGCTGGTAAATGGGGCTAGATTTATTTAGGATATGTAGTCAACATG
Source organism: Stegostoma tigrinum (assembly GCF_030684315.1). Classification (NCBI taxonomy): domain Eukaryota; kingdom Metazoa; phylum Chordata; class Chondrichthyes; order Orectolobiformes; family Stegostomatidae; genus Stegostoma; species Stegostoma tigrinum. The sequence continues at coordinate 180,896,489 of NC_081354.1, read as the reverse complement.
GACGTGTTGGACTGAAGGGTCTGTTTCTGTGCTGTACATCTCTATCACTCTAGCACATAAGTTGTAATTTTTTTTGGCTCCTGTTGCTTCTGTTTTTAAGTGGACCTTGCATGACTTTGTGCCATTGAAAGCAGAGATGCTAAATCTTGCAGTCTGCCAAAGGCTTGCAAGTTGCATTCAATATCAGTACAAGTTCACATCTTAGGTCAGTTTTCGTTGTATATTGCTTTGAGAAAATCAGGCAGTCTAACAGGGTCTTGCGTGAGTTATTAATCACTCACCACACAAGAATTTTAATAATCAGAGTGGCAGGAAGGCTAACTGCACACAAGAATGCACAAAGCTGTTGGCACAGGATAGAAACCTGGGAGATGATTAGAGAGCGAGGTAGAAGAGGTAGAAATCTATTTTATCGAGTCAGAAGTTACCTTATCCATTCCAAAACAGAAGCTGGAAAAATGCAACCCACCAGTTTGCAAGTAACTCAAATCTTTCAGTGCCTCCAACCGTTGATCTCCCTTCTCTCTTTCTCTGCTGGTCACTTTGTGCTCCGTTTGAAGCCCCATTCTAACCTTCTAATAAGAACTTTGATCATTCTAATCTTTTCTTTTTTGTCAATGTTTAAACAAAAAAATTTCTTTGACAAACATCAGCCGACCTAATTTAGGTCGATTTAAGAGTTCCCACTCTGAGTTTTATCTCCTTTTCCAATATTGCACAATTGTTGTTTTTGCTTCTTAATGTCCTTTCTGTAACTGCTATAACAAATCATTCCAGCTTCCCCTGTGGACCTCTGCCGCAGTAATATTGGCAAACTTTATAATATGAGCCCAGACAGTGTAGCCCTCAACATATTCAACAGAATGTAGTCAATATCCCATCAAGTGAGGCACAGTCTGCAGTGTGGAGTCAGAACAGCATTTGTTGAATGAATAATGAAGGAGAACCAATTCATTCACCAGGACCAGAGTCACTTGCCACCCAATCAGCACTCTCTTTTCACGCAGTGCAGAATTTGGATTTCTCCTTGAAATGGAATTTTTGCAAATTTCCTGATGAGCGCGTCAACAAGATGTACATTTTTCAGCAATACACAACATGATATGTTCAAGATGCTACATAAAAGCAAACTGTTGTTAAAGTTGAGGGAACATTGCATCAGCAAGTGATTTGAGGCTTTTAAGACTATGTACTTTTCCTTGGGTTCAGAGGCAAAACAATGTTGCAATAAGGATGGAGTGAAATCCAAATGTGTATGGCCCAAGGTGGAATGGATTTGAGGTGCTGATTGGTCTTTTATAGTAGGAGAACCTTTAGTCAGCACATTTTCAATTTGGGTTTAAAAGGAGTGACTGTGTGTGATATTTCAAATGATTGGGCAGGTTTGATATAAACATATTATTTCCCCTCTTGGGGGAATCTAAATCTATAGCTTTAAAGTTTAGCGAAACCACTGAAGAGCAAAATCAGGGAACTACTTGTGAAACAGAAAAAGTGGCAGGAAATCTGGAACTGACTGAGGTCGACCGATTTTTGTTAGGTAAGTGTATCAGGGGATTTGGAGCTAAGCCAAGTAACTAGGACTGAAGCCCACATCAGCTATTCTATAAGTGAATGGCTGTTTAGCTCAAGGAGCTGAATAGCCTACTCATGTCCCAATGTAAAGTCTACCTCCACCAAGCTGCTCACCAACAAAAGGGTTTCCAATGTACAAGGCAACATTGTCAAACAAGCATTACCATGCTCTCTGCAATGCTATAAAATTACACTGAAGGTTAATTTCCTCTGAATTTTTTTTAAAATCCTCTTCACAACAACACCACCTCATTGAAAATACTCACTCCAATGGAAACATTTTAATCATTTTTTATACATGTCTGTAGGAGGACAGGAACATTACAGGGCTGCATTCTCAACAGCAGTGGTATTCCATCTCATATGGACTGGGGATTTATGGACTCTACAAGCAGATACTGGTGCAATTTCCAATGAGATCATTTAAAAGAAAGACTTCTGCTGACGGTTCAAAGGTGCTTTACTGCCAATGATATTGGTTTTTAGGAGTGGTTGTGGCAATGAAATGGGCCTGTTATTTTCTGCACAGCAAGCTCTCACAAATGACAGTACAACAATGCCAGATAATTTGCTCCTTCTGACGTCGAATACAGGCTAAATATTGGATCAGAACCCTGGAATTCCCTCCCCAACAGTATTGTGGGTCTACCTACAGCACATGGACTGCAGCGATTCAAGAAGGCAGCCCACCAGCAAATTCTCAAAGCACAAATAACTACAGGCAATAACTGCTGGCTCAGTCAGTGACATCCATGTTGCATTATTGAATGTTTATGATGGCAGGAAACAGAGAGTTGGAGAATTGTTTATCAGACTGGAGGCCTGTTACCAACAGCGTTCCATAAGCATTGGTGTCACGATCACCTTGCTTTTGTCATTTATATAAATTATTTAAATGAGGATATAGAAGGCATGGTTTGTAGTTTGAGGATACACCAAAATTGGTGGTATAAGGGAGAGTGAAGAAGGATATCTAAGATTACAAAGAGATCATGATCAACTGGGGGTCTGACGTATGAGGAGAGATTGACTAGGTTGGGATTGTTTTTATTAGAGTTCAGGTGAATGAGGGGGATCTCATAGAGAGTAATAAAATTCTAACAGGGCTAGAGAGGGTAGATGCAGGGAGGATGTTCCCGATGGTGGGCGTGTCCAGAACCGGGGTGTCAGTCTGAGGATTTGGGGTAGACCATTTGGGACAGAGATCTGGAGAGTGGTGAGCCTGTGGAATTCATTACCACAGGAAGTAGTTAATGCCAAAACATTGAATGTATTCAAGAGGTGGCTAGATATAGCACTTGGGGTGAATGGGATCAAAGGTTATGTGGAGAAAGCAGGATTGGGTTATTGAGCTGGATAGTCAGCCATGAGCGTGAAGAATGGCAGAGCAGGATCAAGGGGCTGAATAACTTCCTCCTGTTCCTATCTTCTATGTTTCTATGTTTCTCTGTCACTCGGCTGAGAAGTGGCAAAGGGAGTTTAATTTGGATAAATGTGACGTATTGCATTTTGGTAAAATAGACAAGGGCAGGACTTATTCAGTTAAAAACAAGATCTTTGAGTAGTGCTGGAGAGCAGAAAGGCTTGGGGTTCAGGTACATGATTCTTCAAAGTTAGTAGACAGGGTGGTTAAGGAGACATTTAGCACACTTGCCTTGATTGTTCAGACCTTTGAGTATAAGAGTTGGGATGTCATGTTGAGGTTATACAGGACATTGGTGAGGTCTTTTCTGGAGGACTGTGTCCAATTCTGGTCGCCCAGTTATAGGAAGGTTATTATTATGCCAGAGAATGTTCACAAAAGATTTATGAAGGTGTTGCCAGGAATGGAGGCTTTGAGTTAGAAGGAGAAACTGGACAGGCTGGAGCATAGGAGGTTGAGGGCTGGTGTTATGGAGGTTTTCAGATTATGCACATTGTAGATGAGGTGAATGGCAGGTATCTTTTCCCTACAGTGGGGCATTTCAAGACTAGGGGGCATATTATTAAGGTGAAAGGAGAAAGATTTAAAAATGACATGAAGGGGCAAGTTTTTTTACATGGGCAGTGGTTCATGTGTGGAATGAACTTCCAGAGGAAGTGATGGATGCAGGTAAAGTTACTACATTCAAAAGATATTTGAATAAGCACATGAATATGGAAAGTTTGGAGGGATATGGGCCAAGTGCAGTCTGATGGGACTAGTTTAGTTTGAGATTATGATCAGCATAGACTGGTTGGATCGAAAGAGTCTGTTTCCATGCAGTCTAACTTTACAACTATGATTCTAGGTCTCCGTTCCCTGCCCCAAACCTCTTTGAGATAAGTCCCAAGGGATCTTTGGCATTCAACAGAAAGAACAGACACCTTTGATTTGCTGTCTCAAAGATCCATTGGTGCAGCACACTCTCAGTAGTTCACTAGAAGCTCAGCCGCAGTGTGGAGTGGGACTTGAATATGCAAGCTGCAGACTCAGAGGATACTCTCTGAGTGATACTTGATACTGTATCATGAATTTCGATGTGAATGACACAGCACCAGTGCCATGAAGATGCTTAGAGGCATGGACAGTGAGAGCAGGGGGGAGCACCTCCCAGTATGACCTCTCCTTCCCATCAGGCCCCTTAATCAGGCTACCTGTCAGTGAGGAACATCCCCGCATTTGATAAGTCCATGAGCAACTTCCCATGTGGGTCTGCTTCTCGTATTCCCCACATGACATGCCCTAATCTGCTGCTGGGCTAAGGCAGCATTGGTGTGAGATCCTGAGTGGGAGGCAAACTGCCCACAAAAAAAAAGGCATTGATTGACAGTATCAGCTAAAGTATCCATCAACTTTCCACCATGGAATTTAGTCAGGATGGAGATGAGAGGTGGAGTCCCCACTCAGTACCCTCTTGCCTGTTGCCTTGTGCCTGCCCACCACAAAATGCAAGATGAGGCAAGACATCTGTCAGACTGAGGGGAGAGAAAGCAGCACTAAGGTTCTGGGTCCAGTGACCCTTCTTCAGAACTTCAGGCTATTTTCCAGTGGTCCCTAGAAGTTAGCTTACAGAGGCACCTGGTCCCTGCTTGTGTCAAAAGCTGTTCACAGGGGATGCTAAGAGGAATCAGCTTCTCAAGAGTAGGAATAGCCTATAGCTAATGACATACATCAGAAAGCTACTTGAGAAAAGTCAAAGAGAGTCTTACTGTTGCCTTGAGCATCAATTGAAGACCACCCTGGCCTCAAGCCCCTTCTCCACAGGCTTAAACTGGCACTGCTGCCCTCCCATCATCCACCTTTATCAAATTGGTAAACCATATGTTCGTGGGCATAATGCTAAGGGGGCCTGAGGCTTCACTCTAATTTAGTGCCTCCTGCTGGGGGAGAGCATACCCAGAATTTAGAGCCGAGTTCTGGCCTTACAAGTTGGCCAAAACAAATTTCTCCCCCTGTTTGTATCCATCTTGTCATTAAAACAAAGATAGAAGTCCCAATGGCAATGAACTTACATATCTTTAAAGAGATCCTTGTATTCCTCATCTCCTCGGCCGCCTTCCACTTCATGGTCCAGGTTTTTGATAATTTCATCCTCAAACTAAAATTCAGAAAAGAAAGAGGCAATCAGGTTTAGTGCCAATCCATTAACGGCATTGTTTAAGTTTTACACCTTCTTTGTCAACATTCTCAACTGCACATTAACTAGCAACACATTGAGGGGCTCTCACTTCTTGACTACGTGATCAGTAATTCGGTATTATGAGACATGGTTCAATGGATAGATCTCTCAGCTCTGAGTAAGAAGCCTCAGAATTCAACTCCCACTCCAGAGGTGTAAGTATCCATTCTTAGCTGTCACCCTCTCCTCCCCTCCCAGTGCAGTATGAGGGACTGTAACTCATTGGAATTTGGAAGAGTGAAGTGGGAATCTGATAGAAACTGATAGAAAAGTTACGAAGGGAGTGGATAAGGTAGAAGCAGGGTGGTTGTTTCCACTGGTGGGTGAAAGCCAAACGAGGGACTTTGCCACAAAATTAAGGGGAGCAGATTTAGGAGTGAGTTGAGCAGGAACTTCTTCACCTAAAGGGTTGCGAATCTGTGGAATTCCCTGTTCAGTGGCACAGTTGAAGCTACCTTGTTGAATGTATCTAAGGCAAAGACAGATAGGTTTTGAACAGTAAAGGAATTAAGGGTTATGGTGAGTGGGCAGGTAAGTGGAGCTGAGTCTCAAAAAGATCAGCCATGATCTTATTAAATGGTGGGGCAGGCTCGAGGGGCTGGATGGCCTAGTCCTGCTCCTGGTTCTTATGTTCACATGAATATTGCACTGTCAGTGCCATTCGCAATGGTGCAAGGTGGCACTGCTGCCTCACAGTGTCAGGGACCTGGTTCAATTCCACATTTGGGTGGGAATCTCTAAGGTTCTGTGGGGACTTGTTGGACCGAGGGACCTGTTCCTGCACTGTAGGGTTTATATTATGATCGATTAAACAGAGGCTCTGTTTGCATTCTCTGATAAACACACTGAAATCCCATAGTATTAATAGGAAGATAAGGAGGAATGTTCTCTCAGATTTCCTGGCCAAAATTTCTCAGCCAGCATCACAAGGTGGACATTATCTGATCTTTCTTCCATTGCTGTTTGTGGGACCATGCCACATTGGAATTGGCCGCTGCATTCTTAGCCTGCAAAAGTGACTACGTTTGAAAGTACTTTTATGGGTTCAAAACATTTTGGGACAATCTGACCTCATCCCAGCTCCTAAGACTCTAAGTTACTTCTTTCAGCCTCGTTTCCATTTCATAATTGCTGCTGCCACCCTAGTTCACCCTTCCTCCACCTCAACCCCTTCCACCACCTCCCTTCCTGCAGTCTCCTCTGTGGCACTAGAAAGAGTGTACAGCGAGGGAGGCCAAGGTAACATCTACATTTGTTCCACAGTTGATCTGAAGTTTGCACAAGATTATAATGAACAAATGTATTGGCTGCACGAGTGTCTGCCGTCTTTCAAAATGGAGCCTGGTCATCAACATTGCCAACTTCCCCTGTCACCACCAACGTAAGATACACCTACCTCACAAAATTCTGAGGGGTTTTCACAGATAAGATGCTTGGAAGACATTTGCACCCATGGGGGAGTCTTGAACTAGGAGGACACAGTTACAGAATAAGGGAATGCTCATAAAATTGAGATGTGGAAGAATTTTCCCTCCCAAGGTAGTGAACACCTGCAATTCTCTGTCTCAGAGACAAGATCACTTAAAGCATTTAAAGAGCAGGTAGGTCAAATTGTGAAATGTTAGGAAGTTGTGGGTTGTGGGGAACTGGCATGGAAGGAGAGTTGAGCACTGGGGTGGATCAGCCATGATCTTATAGAAGAGCAGAACAAGCATGAGAGGCTGAATGGCCTACTGCTGCTCTTATTTCTTATGGTCGATTGGACTGGGCCAGGAAACCATTGGAAATGGACCCTGATCATTCCAATCTCCAGCTGGGAAATCACAGCAGCGAATCTTTATATTTGTGTCACGCTTCCAAGCAAACTCATTTTATCTCCACAGGGCTGACAAGGTGATAGCTTCTCTCTGTCACTTTCTAGCATCAGAAGGGAGTTGTCCCAAAGTTTGCTGCAGTTACCTGCTGGTCTCCAAGAGATTTTGTCAACAGAGGGTCCTTTCCAACCCAAGATAATTAGGGCAAGTAAAAACACACAGGTTCGAGAAATTATAATTGCAAATGTAAATCAATAATGAGAGAGGCCAATTAACATTTAAATTAAGCAGCCATGAGCTCCTTCAGACGTGCCTGTGATATTTATTCCTGTAATTGGCCACATAAATGGCATTGAGACATGAAGACTTGTGCAGATCTACCCAGATGCAGCTGAGGTAATAGCTGTAATTTCTCTTAATAGGCCTGCTAATTAAATCCTTTAGTGCTTGTCAGTCTTCCTGTAGTGTTTGATTTCTCTGTTTTCCCATGAATACACACAAGGTATGATTTACTAAATTAGGGGCTTGTCAGGGTTATATCTAAGCTAAAGCAGCAGACAATTAGCAACTTTGAGAGATGATGCAGAGCATGTAAAAGATTGTCATTTCACCTCTTGACACAACTGTGATTAAAAGCTGTCAGCTTAAGGAAATAAACATACATCCATTACCATCTCTCAACATCTCTGGGTCTTGAGTGTAGTTTTGGCTCAAGGTGTTTTCACCACTTCAACAAATTCTCTACTTATATATTACATAAGCTCTGGGCATTGCTGGTAAGACCAACATTTATTGCCTGTCCCAATTCTTTGATAAATGGTGGTGAGTGGCCTTTTTGAACTGCTTCACTCCTTGTGATGTAGAGACATTCCCGCTCTGTTAGATACTTTAGAAACAGGAGCAGGAGTGAGCTATTCAGGCCTTTATGCCTGCTCCACCATTTCATATGATCATGACTCATCATTCAACTTAGTCCCCTGTTCCCACTTTCTCTTCATACACTTTGATACCTTCAGCCTGAAGAACTTTATCTGACACTTCCTCAAAAACACTCACATTGTTTGGCCTCAACTATTTTCTCTACTAAAGAATTCCATGGGGTCATCAGTCTCTGGACGAAGAAATTTCTTTTCATCTCAGTCCTAAATGCTATGCCTCCTAACCTTAGACTGTGACCTCCTGGTCATTGGGAAGTCCCCTCCTATGTTTACCCTGTCTAATATATAGCTTACTGAAGACCAATCACTCTCAACTCACAGCTAGAACTTGACTCTCTTGCCCATGTCTGGAACAAGGCAGCCAAGACATTCAGGGTTCAGAAACTTTGATGATACTCAGGCAGAGCCTAGAATTGTTCATGCCACCTTCCATCATTTTGCTGTCAATCGAAAGTAGACAACTGGAGAGAGGAAGGGGCACAGGGTAGTAGATGGTGGTATGTAACTGGCCATTTTGGATTCGCCCTGCTTTGCCATGATGCTGGGAATTTTCCACTGTTAGAATGAGCTGCCTTTAATTCTCTATGACCTGAAAGGGTGCTTCAACTCCCAATTGTGAGTGGTGCTTTGGGTGGGCTGTGTGGAGTTTTCATGCTCTCCCTGCATCTGTGTGGGTTTCCTTTGGGTGCTACAGTTTCCTCCCAGGGTCCAAAGGTGGGCAGGTTAGGTGGATTGGCCATTCTACGTTACCCCATAATATCTAGGGATACATGCTAGGTGGGTTAAACATAGTAAAAACGCGCGGGGTTATGGAGATGATGTGGGAGGATGAGTCTGAGGGGATGCTCTTCAGAAACTCGGTGCCGACCCAATGGGTGGAATGACCTCTCTTGCACTCGTTGGTACTTGCACAGTGGCTTAAGAGAGCAAGTGTTCCAGAGGCTTGGGGACCGCTTTGCAGAACACCTACGCTTGGTTCGCAGTAAACAACTGCACCTCCCAGTCGCGAACCATTTCCACTCCCCCTCCTATTCTTTAGACGACATGTCCATCCTGGGCCTCCTGCAGTGCCATAACGGTGCCGCCCACAGGTTGCAGAAACAGCAACTCATATTCCGCATGTTTTATCCCCTAGTGCTGATCCCCTGCTTTTTCCCCATATCCCTGTGCACCATTTCTATCCAAATAATCGTAAAAATGCCCTCTTGAATTCCTCGACTGAACCTGCCTCTACCACATTGTCGCAGAATCAGAGTTGTACAGCATGGAAACAGACCCTTCGTTCCATCTCGTCCATGCCGACCAGAAACTCTAAATTCATCTAGTCCATATGCCTGCATTTGGTCCATGTTCTTCTAAACCCTTGCTATTTATATACCCATCCAGATGACTTTTAAATGTTGTAATTGTACCAGCCTCCACCACTTCCTCTGAAAGCTCATTCCAGACGCACACTACCTTCTGCATGAAAATTTTCCCCTTAGGCCCCTTTTATACCTTTGCCCTCTCACCTTAAACACCATTTGCAGGCAATGCATGGCAGACCCTAACCACTCACTGTGTGAGAAAGCTTTCTCTCAAGTCAACCTTGCTTTGTTTTCACATCGCTTTAAATTAGTGCCTTCTCGTTCTTTTTTCTTTCATTTTAGGAGCAGGAACAGCTTCTTCCTCTATCCAGCTCACTCATAATTTTAAAACCTTTATCAATTCTCCACTCAGCCTTCTTCTCTCAAAGGACAACAGTGTCAACTTCTTCGATCTATCCTTGTCACATCATTCCTCATTTCTCATTTCTTGAACAGTTCTTGTAAATTGCTTCTGCACTTTCTCCAATGTGTTCACATCCTTGTTACAGCACCAAGAATGGTACACGATAATCCAGCTGGGGTCTAACCAGTGTCTTGTACAAGTTCAGCATCACCTTCTTGCCCCGGTACTCTATGTCCCTACATGACCTGATAAACTCAACATGTCTCACTGCATCTGTGGAGAGGGGAACAGAATCAAAATGTTGAGTCTAATATGACTCTTTCTCCAGAACTTATGTATAATTTGATTAGATTAGGTTCCCTACAGTGTGGAAACAGGTCCTTCGGCCCAACAAGTCCACACCGCCCCTTGAAGAATCCCACCCAGACCCATCCTCCTATAACCCACACACCCCTGAACACTACGGGCAATTTGGCATGGCCAATCCACCTAGCTGGCACATCTTTGGACTGTGGGAGGAAACCAGAGCACCCGGAGGAAACCCACGCAGACACAGGGAGGATGTGCAAACTCCACATAGACAGTTGCCCGGTGTTGTGAGGCTGCGGTGTTAACTACTGAGCCATGGTACCACCCTTGCAGCTTACTATTTGGAATTTTGAAAGCAATTAATTTGCTGTGAGCTGTAAAATAGCAAACTGATACTTCGACCCCATCAGATGTGACTTGTTTACAGCATGTTACCAAAATATTGTGGGTTCTCCTGTTGCTGAAGAATCAGCATCAGTCACTTTGGGCAAGAGGCACAAATCACCGGGAGGGAACAACACATTTCATAGAATCATAGAATCCCAATCCCATTAGATCCACACAGACCCTCCAAACAGCATCCCAGCTACAGCCACGCCCCCTATCCTGTCCATGTACCCCTGCATTCCCCATGCTGGTCTACTTATCCTGCAAATCTTTGGTCAGTGGGAGGAAGCCACAGCCCCGAAGGAAATCCAGAGAAACACAGAGAATGTGCAAAGTCCAGAAAGGCAGCCCGCCAAAGCTGCAATGGAACCTGTGAGGCAGCAGTACTAACCATTGAGCCTGCATGCTGTTTCTGTGCTGCATGACTCTATAACAGTGATATACTTCCAAGTCATGAATGCATTTAAATGAAGGTGAAGTTGCAAGTTCACTTCAATCCTTGAGGAAGGGTCACCGGGCCCAAAGCGTTAACTCTGATTTTTTTCCTTCACAGATGCTCCCGGGCCTGCTGAGCTTTTCTAATGACTTCTGTTTTTGTCACCTCAATCCTGCTGTGACCAGTATCCTGACAAATCGAGTAGCTGGGGTTGTTGAGTGGGTTTTAAACTAATTAGGGGGTGAGAGGGGAGCTGATGATTCACAAAGCAAAAGGATATAGCAGCTCTGCAGTGAAACACTTGGATAATGATACCTAGAGTGGGACAGGAATGGAAAGGGTGCACAAACAGTGAAAAAGCAGTAAACAGGGTGAAAGAGGTAGAAGAAATGTCATAAGGAGGCAAAATTGATGGCTCTTTGCTTTAATGTGTAGTACTCAGAACAAATTGAAAAAATTGATGGCACAGTTACAGGTTCCTGGGAATGTTTTTATCCCCAAACAGAGACAAGGAGATCAAAGCTGGAAATGAAACAGTCAGGGTCACGTGCTTTTTTTGGGAAGGACAGGCATGTAAAGAAAATGGCATGTAAAGGGTAGCTTTATTGGCACAGGATGGGAAAAGGATGACAGCAAGAAATGATCTTGGATTGGAAGATGTACAATCCATTGGGTGGAATTAAGAAGTAAAAAGTGGAAGGCAACACTGGTAGGACTAAGAGATAATGGGAACTGCAGATGCTGGAGAATCCAAGATAATAAAGTGCGAAGCTGGATGACCACAGCAGGCCAAGCAATATCTTAGGAGCACAAAAGCTGACGTTTCGGGCCTAGACCCTTCATCTGATGGTCTAGATGAAGGGTCTAGGCCTGAAACGTCCTCACAGTAATTTCCCTCGCAGTAGCTACGCAGTGGGTTAGAGAATAAAACAGGATATAATGAGGGCATTTTAATAAAAGGAAGTACATTTATCATGGGTGACTTTAATCTTCCCACAAATTGGGATAGTTAGATTCAAGAAGAATTCACTGAGTGTATTTGGGACAATTTCCTTGAACTATATGTTGTGGATCTAACCAGGGATCAGATCATTTTGGATTTGGTGATGTCTAATCAGACAGGTTCAATAAATGATCTCAAAATAAAAGATCCCCTGGGAAACAATAACTATAATATGGTATAATTTTGGATTCAATTTGAGAGAGAGAAACTTGGGTTGGAAACAACTGTGCTAATCTTAAATTAGGTTAATTACAAAGGAATAAAGGCTGAGCCAATAGGAAATGGCAGACATATAAGAAAATAGCTCATGGCCCACAGCAAAGATCTATCCCAGTGAGAATGCTGGATTCTAAGAAGGGGGTAACCACAGGAGTTAAGGATTGCAAGAAATTAAAACTAAAAATAAACAATGTGGCGAAGATCAGTGATACGCTAGAAGATACGAGAAAAAACAAACAGAAACAAAAATAATGGGGAAGAAAATAAACTTTGAGGATAAACTTGCAAAAATATCAAGTTGGATAGTAAGAGCTTCTTTGCCTCCAGACAACAAGGCTGAGGAAATAAATAATAGGGAACCATGAAATGGCAGAAAAGTTTAATTCTGAGTCGATAACACTAACAGCATTGCAAAATGATCAAGAGGCAAAAGGAGGAGAGGAACTAAGACAATGACTATCACAAGAGTAAAAGTATGAGGGAAACTAGTTGAGATAAAGACTGATTATTTCCTTGGACCTGATGGTATGCATCCACATTAAAAGAAATAATTGCAAAGGTAATGGATATAATGGTAGCAATCTTCTAAGAATCCGAAAATTCTGGAAAAGTCCCACAGGATACGAAAACTGCAAATGTTACACCTTTATTTAGAAAAGGAAAGAGACTGGAAACAGGTAACTATAAGCCAGTTAGTTTAACTGACATATGGAGTTGGGTGTAAGAAAGTGTGAGGTCACACACTTTGGTAGGAAAGACTGAAAAGTTCTTCTTTCGCAGGGTAGTGAAGAGCTGAAAATTTCTAGCCAAGAGAGCTGTGGAGGCTAGATCACTGAAAGTATTTAAAAAGGAGGTGGATGGATTTATTTTTTGAAATGTCATGGGAACTGAGGGCTGAAGATCTGGCATAAAAGTTGAGGCCTTGGGCAGGTCACCCATGATCATAATGAATGGTGGACCAGGTCTGATGGGCCAAATCCCCTAATGCTATTCCTATTTCTTCTGTTCTATGTTCAGCCAAACAAATGATTAGTGTACATTTTAGCCATATTTTGAACTCACTTCTTATTTGTCATCTGTGTGTATGTCTGCTGTGTTGACCTTTCTTTTCATGTTTAGTAACTAATGATCTCACCTTTCCTAAACTCAACAAATCCTGGTAAAACTGCCTCCTATGAAAACATGAATTCATTTGACTGAGGGAAAAGATATCCACAAAGCAGGGGATCCTTTGTCAAGTAACCTTGTTGATGCAAGCCGAGAGGGTGGGTGAATAAAGAATGGGAGCCAGTTTATCCTTCCTTCTGGAGAGCTTAACAAGGTAGGGTATCCTAAATAACTGTAATAACATTGGGATCCTTGCTGGGACTTTGTTCGTGACATGCTTCACAGCACAGTCAATGACCCCTGACATCACATGGCTGATGATCGAGAGTAGACTAATGGAATTGGCTAAGTTGAATTTGTCCATGTTGTGTACAGGACATGAGATAATGGGAACTGCAGATGCTGGAGAATCCGAGATAACAAGTGTAGAGCTGGATGAACACAGCAGGCCAAGCAGCATCTTAGGAGCACAAAAGCTGACGTTTCCAGGCCCGAAATGTTATCTCCGTGAACAGGACATGCCTGGTCAGATTAGCTATACTGGAGCAATCTGATCAGGAGCACCAGTATTCAGAAGAAAAAAACCCAAAAGAACTGTGGATGCTGTGAATCAGGAACAAAAACAGAAATTGCTAGAAAAGCTTAGCAGGTCTGGCAGCATCTGTGAAGAAAAAAAATCAGAGATAATGTTTCAGGTTTGGTCACCCCTCTTCAGAACAGCTCTGGCTTGCCTCAGATCCTTCCCAAGCAACTTCTGTTTTTGCACCAGACTTCAGTACTGCTGTTGAGATGTTGCCAGCCTTTGCAATATCCATTGCCTTCCTTTGTTTCTTGATAACCCACTATCCCAACCCTGTAACCCTGCATTTTCAATGGCTAATCCACACTTCCCTGGACACAATGGGCAATTTAGCATGGACAATCCACCTAACCCAGCACATCTTTAGACTGGGGGCGGAAACTGGAGCACCCAGAGAATGTACAAACTCCACACAGACAGTTGGCTGAGAGTGGAATCAAACTTAGGTCCCTGGTACCGTGAGGTAGCAGTGCAAACTACTGTTGTTACAATGATGTTACATTACATGATGTATATCTTCTCAGAAATATTAATTTGATTCTCCCACAATTCAGAGTTGACCTATAATTTACTCAGTGTTATTATTTTTCATAAATGCCTCATTTAGTTTTCATTCTCAACTCCAAATATTCATGTAATGTTGGAATATAACGTGGATCAGATTTGATTGAAATTTGTAAAATAAGTCAATACGTACCGAGTTTGGTAAATCTGGGGTCCTGTAGCCACCTGTTGGCAATGTGTATATATGCCTATAGACACTGTGAGAGTGGTGAACAGTACCATTTTAACCTTACATGTCAAATGGGTAGCTGGTGCACTGGACAGGGTGCCAGTGTTGAACTCCACTGATGTGAATGCAAATTAAAATTGAGCAGCTTTTAAAATGGTCAATAACTGAACTGATCTCACAAGACATAATAGAATTAGATTAACATTACAGCTACAATTGATCCAGTACTGGAGCGAGCTCTGATGCATTTCGCATTTCTCAGCTTGCACGTTTATTCATAATGGCAAGGGACTCTGTGTCATGAATAATACTAGATCTCACTGTGTCTTTTAAATGGTCTTATTGTGCTTCAGAGGATCAGTTAGAGTTTACATTGCTGAAAATGAGTAGAGCTTGCAGGTGTCTTCATTACTTGTACATTGTTTGCCTTGGATCATGTTCAATATTTGCATTTAATGTGTAAATATTCAGTGTGAGGGCAAGTTTTACCTGTATTAGTCAAAGACCACACAGCTATATTTGGAAACTTTGCTCAAAGTGGGAATTCAGACCATGGGATGTTGCAAAAAGCATCCCATAAATACCTATAAATCAAGGGGTATTATGATGAGGTGTGCAAGATGATGAGAGGCATAGATAGAGTGGATATCCACAGACTGTTTCCCAGGGCAGAAATGACTATTACTAGGGGGTATAATTTTAAGGTGATGGGAGGAAGGTATAGGGGAGATGTCAGAGATAGGTTCTTTACACAGAGAGTGGTGGGTATGTGGAATGCACTGCCGGCAGTGGTGGTAGCAGAGTCAGATACATAAGAGATATTGAAGCGACTCTTGGATAGGCACATGGAGGATAGTAAAATGTAGGGTGCGCAGGGTAGTTTGACCTTAGCACAGGGTAACAGGTTGGCACAACATCGTGGGCTGAAGGGCCTGTACTGTGCTGTACTGTTCTATGCTCTGTGTTCAAAGGTGGTAAGATTATAAGCACTGGCAGCATTCGCGAGAGTGGGCCTGGCGAAGCTGGCGAGGAATAAAGATGGCGCGAGCCAGGAGAGCGGCAAGGCCGGTTACATGTTGAAGGAGGAGGGGGTCTGGAGGCGGCGGCTGCAACTGCAGGGCATGGCGAATGCGGCTCCATTCCGGCCTGAGGTCTCCCGGCGAGCGAGGAGCGGGTACCACGTCTAATCAGAGATATCAAGAACTGCCAAGGCTGGAGTCTGAGGTACCAAGGTGTAGAGCTGGATGAACACAGCAGGCCTGGCAGCATTAGAGGGGCAGGAAAGCTGATGTTCTGGGTCGGGACACTTCTTCAGAAATGGGGGAGAGGGAAGGGAGCTCAGAAATAAATAGAGAGGTGGGGTGGGGCTGGGGAAGGTGGGTGCAATGGTGATAGGAGAGTGCAGGCTTAATCTCATGTATATGGTCACAGAAATTTGAGGGTGCATACATGAGGATCAATGGTCGGCACAACATTGTGGGCTGAAGGGCCTGTTCTGTGCTGTGCTGTACTGTTCTATGTTCTATGTTCATAGGTTGAGCCGACGGTCCAGGTCCATGGTTAGGCCTGGGTGCCTGATGGTGGTGTGTTAGGTCCCAGTGCAGGACGCTGTGGCACCAGCAGCGGCTACATTAGCGAGGTTGGCCCAGCCTGAGCTTACGGCAGTGTTGGTGGAGGAAAGATGGCACTGGAGAGTGGCAGCTCTTTATCTCAGTGGCAAGGACGTGACGAAGAGTGGTTACAGCATTGTCATTGGTTTAGCAGCATAGGGTCAATGTATCAGGGTGGAGGAACACAGCTCCAGGCCCATGGCTGAACTAGAACTGGGCACAGTCTCAAAGGCCATGTAACTTTGTTGAGAATAAGACTTTCAGCTGAACTTTATTGCATTTTTTTCTGGCTTTTTGTTCTGTGTTTTGGTTTATTTTCTGTGTTTTAAGATTGCGCTGAAGAGTGGTAACACTTCACAACATTTTCCACTGTATTGTAATAAATACACATGAGAATAAATAAGTCATATCAAAGCACAAGCAGCCAGTAAGAAATGCCAATCTTTCTCTTTTCCGACAAGTT
This sequence comes from Stegostoma tigrinum, assembly GCF_030684315.1. Taxonomy (NCBI): domain Eukaryota; kingdom Metazoa; phylum Chordata; class Chondrichthyes; order Orectolobiformes; family Stegostomatidae; genus Stegostoma; species Stegostoma tigrinum. Next base: position 180,879,964 of record NC_081354.1, on the reverse strand, counting down.
CTTTAGGAACAAATCGAGAAACATCAGAACAGCAAGAGGCTTTTCAGCCCCTTGTGCCTGATCTGCCGTTCAATTAATTATCATGGCTAATCTGTATCTTAATTCCAGTTTTCTGTCTTTCTTTCATACCACTTAATACCCTGGCCTTAATATAATTGACTAATCTCAGTGTGGCATTTGCAATTGGCCCCCAGCGTCAAAACCTTTTGATGGGAGAAAGTTCCAGACTACAACTATCTTTTCCGTGCATCACTTCTGAATGGCCTGTTTTAATGTTAACACTGCGTCTGTTTTCTCTGCACTTTCACGCCATGGGGATTTCCTCAAGAATTTCCAAAGAAAAGCTCTTAGAGGGCTTTATTCACTTTATTCTTAGAGGGCGTCCAAAATTGGTCAGGGATAAACAGAACATTGGTTAGACCACTTTTGGAATACTGCATTCAACTCTCATCTCCCTGCTACAGAAAAAAGATGTTGTAAAACTTGAAAGGGTGCAAAAAAGATTTACAAGGACGCTACCCTGTCTGGAGGGTTTGAGCTACTTTGGGAGAGGCGGAATAGGTGAGGCTATTTCCCTGGAGTGTCAGAAGCTGAGGGATGACCTTATAAAGGTTTATAAAATCATGAGGAGCATGGATAGGGTGAATAGCTGAGATCATTTTCCCAAATTGGGGGAGTCCAAAACTAGAGGCCAGAGGTTTAAGGTGAGAGGCAAAAGATTTAAAAGGGACCTAATGGGCAATTCTTTCGTGCAGAGGGTGGTGCATGTATGGAGTGCGTTGCCAGAGGAAGTGGTAGAGGCTGGTACAATTACAACATTTAAAAGGCATCTGGATGGGTATATGAATAGAAAGTGTTTAGAGGAATATGAGCCAAATGCTGACAAATGGGGCTAGATTAATTTTGGATATTTGGTCTGCATGGATGAATTGGACCGAAGGTCTGTTCCGTGTTGTATGACTCTAATAACTTAGAAAGCTGGAAATACAAAAAATTCCCTGGAAAAACTCAGCAGGTCTGTAGCATCTATCATTTCTGAAGTGAAAAAAGGCTACTCAACCCGAAACATTAACTCTGATTTCTCTCCACAGATGCTGCCAGACTTGCTGAGCTTTTCCAGCAAGTTCTGTTTTTGTTTTGTTTAAAAAAATTGCACTGTTTCTCATGCTGTGAGGTGACCAGATTGTCTGGTGAACTTTCCTTCCAGACAGGACTATGGGATATTTTCCATTTGTTCTAACTGAAGATAAAGAAATAACGGCAACACAGAGAGAAAATCCCACAGAGAACAAAACGTTAGCTACAAAATACCAAAATACCTTTAGGGAACCCAATCTCTTCAAGGCTCACAACACTCTGTGGCAGGTTTAGACTTAGATTATTCTTGCTGGAAGCCGCTAATACAAGAGGATCTCTTCAAAAAGTGACTTATTTCACAGTATAGTAGAAACTGCAGGTGCTGGAGAACCTGAGATAACAAGGTGTAGAGCTGGAGGAACACAGCAGGCCAAGCAGCATCAGAGGAGCAGGAAAGCTGACTTTTCGGGTCTGGACCGTTTTTCAGAAATGGGGAGGAGGAAGGGAGCTGGGAAATAAATAGAGAGAGGAGGGGTGGGAATGGGTAAAGTAGATGGGATGGTGATAGGTAAGGGCAGGCAGGCAGCGGTGGGGATTGGTCAATGGAATGGGTGAGAGAGGAGATGGACAAGTTGTGTCAGGTGAAGGAGGCGGGGATGAGAGTGGGGGTTGGACATGGGATAAGGCCAAAGGTAGGGAGATTTTATAGGGTTATAGAGAAATGTCATTAATGAAGATTGAAATACCATCAGATGCTCAGTTGTCACCATGCAGGCACACCTGTATATTTGCAATCCCCACAATGCCTCAGAATGAAGTCCACTGACAGGGAGAAAGTCGTGTCCACACCTCCGGAGGTCACGTTCGTTCTAAAACAGTGATAAAAGCTCGTGTCCTCAAAGCACAAGTGAACCACTGAAGCCCGACACAAAATGTCACTTTTCTGGGAGAAGTCACAGAGACTGAGAATCAATTGCAAAGGGTTGACACTGGCATCAACGGACATCATGCTAACTTTAGATTAGACACAGGAGCAGGAGTCAGCGCTCTGTCTGATGGACTTCACAAACTGCAAAATATTAGCTTGCATCTACCAAACTGCAAGACGTAGAAGGAATCAGCCACCAGATCAAAGACCAGTTCTGACCTTATAACACAAAGGCAATGAAACTTCAGAAGCAGTGAATGTTGTTCACGAACAATCATGTTGATGGACAATATATTAATCACTATGAGGGTTTTCAAAGTCATGGCAAATAGCTCTGAGGAGGAAAGACAGCTTTAAAAAGTGTAAATGTACTCTGATCCAGTTGTGCACCTCAGTCTTAAATTTCAAAGCACATACCTTATCCCACCTGGGTATGATGCAAATATTCTTCCAAAGGTACATTTTACTTCACTTAGCAGTCAGTGTGTTGTCTCACTACCAATATTGTGACTCATTGGGACAGAACACAGAGTAGTTTCACAGAATATCCACTGGGAAAAGATGTTGAGAGGAGCAATCAGAAAGTAATGGCATGAATGACAGGATTTTCCTGCTCCTAAGATGCTGCTTGGCCTGCTGTGTTCATCCAGCTCCACACTTTGTTATCTCGCATTCTCCAGCATCTGCCGTTCCCATTATCTCTGATACAAAAGGGACATTTAGTTGCCCAAGTCAATCCTCCCCATACTCGAGCCTGTCTGACCACATTACATTGAGCTGAGTTGATTGATTTTTGGCCTTTTCTTCCAGTCTAGTTTGAAGTAAACATGTTGATGAGCAGTTCTGTTCTGCCGCATTATTTTTTGCCAACCCAGTGTTTGCGGGGAGTAGTTTCTGTTCATTATTGCTGGAATCCCTGAACAAGATTTATTGACTGTCGTGCTGTAGGGAAATGCTTCATGTAGTGCAACCTGGGATGATATATAACTGTGTCACGTTGAGAATTGTAATAAAGATAAAGAGAATTACAAAACCACAACAGAAAGGGACACATATGTACTTTCTAGCATCAAAGCCCTATCTCTAGTGCTCTCTTATGTTTATTCATTCATAGGATGTGAATGAACGTTATTGCCTGTGTATAATTGCCCTTGAGCTAAAAGCATTTTGCTCAGCTACTTCAGAGGGCAGCTAAGAGTCAATCACATTCACGTAGGTCTGGAGTCACATTTAGAACTGATTTCTTAACCTTACAGCCATTTATGAATCAGATGGTCCGTAAATGTTTTTACATCAATTGCTACACAGTCACCGTTGCACTAATTTTTAATTCCAGGTTTTGCTGACCTCAAATTTCACAGACTGACATGGTGGGATTTTTTTTCCCAGGACTTTGAACTGAATTAACTTCATTATCACGTGTACTCAAATGAGTACAGTCAGAAGTCTACAATTCGCCACTTACGGTGTCATCTTACGTACAAGGTACCTTGGTACAGATTTTTCAGTACAAATTCTTCGGGGGAAAAAAATAGAAAAATGAACAAATTTTAAAAAAGTTCAGAACTACAGTCCTTCAAACCCAGTCCATTACTAACATTTAGCCTCCTTGGGTTCTGATTATTATTCCAGTACCTCTCTACCACTGCCTCCCTTCCCTTGTTTGATGGGATTCTTTCCTAATAGATCAATCCATGCGAGGCAAGTTTCATACCGTGATGATAAACTTCTCACAAACTCTCTATCGGATGCCAACTTCCGTTTTGTCTCCAGTACTTCCTCTTTTCACTGTCAACATTCCTTTTGCAATTTTCGGCATTTTTGTCTTTTGGATAATCAATTTATGACAATTCTATGACAACTGATGCTAAGGCCGACTTGAATGGCCCTTTGGTGAGGCTGCCTTAAAATGACACAAATTCAGTCTGGATCCTGGGACATCTATCAGGCTGTAAGCTCAGTCACTTGCCAAGGCAAATTAATGCACCAGCAAGTAAACAATATCATGGTAATACTTTGTAAACAAACACAGAAAGAACCTGCTTCGTAGAGCCAACTTCAGTGCCTTAGGATTTCCCGACGTCTTCCCTGAAATTCAGTGCTTCCTGATGTGTCACCACTGTTGTAACGCCCTGGGAGTGAATTTGCTCACTGCAAACTCCAACCAACAGCAATGAGATAAATTAATAACCTTATCCTGCCTCCTTGACCTGTCCGTCCTCCCCGGACAGACCTATCCCCTCCCTACCTCCCCACCTATACTCTCCTCTCCACCTATCTTCTCCTCTGTCCATCTTTGGTCCACCTCTCACTCTCCCCATTTATTTCAGAACCCTCCCCCCATCCTCCTCTCTGGTGAAGGGTCTAGGCCCGAAACGTCAGCTTTTGTGCCCCAGAGATGCTGCTTGGCCTGCTGAGTTCATCCAGCTTCACGCTTTGTTATCTTGGATTCTCCAGCATCTGCACTTCCCATTATCTTGGTACCTTCGATAGTATTGCCTGAGGTATCAGCTCTGATTATGTGGTGCAACCTCTGGAATGCAACTATAGACCCAATGCCTTTCTCACTCTGGTGTATGATTGTTATCCATGTCCATGACTAACTGGTGGCAGCTACTGAATAAGTTTCCCTTCCTTTGTGCTTTTATTGGCTTTCAGTGTCGCTGAAATTTGTTGTGCATCCTTAAATTTTCTTGAAATGAGTGATTTCCTAAGGCCATTTCTACCATATTGTCCTGGGCCTGGAGTCACAAGTAGATCAGACCAGGATCCCTTCCCTAAAACACATAAGTGAAGTCGATGTTGTTTGCCAGCATATGATAATAAATACTAAACCAGTTACTATTGCTACCTGTCAATTCCCAGATTTGTAAGCTGATTGGAAGTTACATTAACTGCTGTGGTGGGATTTGAACTAAGGTTTCCAGTTAATTCCTGGGTCCCTTGGTTACCAGTCCTGTGGCCTTTGGCATTGTTCCACCATTTCTACATGGCATGACTGACCATTGACTTGAGAGAGGGGTGCAGAATGATCAGAGTTATAGATGAGTGGACAGCCAGAGACTTTTTCCTCAGGTGGAGGTAGCTATTACGAGGGGGCATAGTTTTAACGTGAGTGGAGGTAGATACAGGAGAGACATCAGAGGTAGGTTCTTTTTTCAGAGAGTGGTAGGGACATGGAATGCATGGCCGGAGAGGGTGGTGGAGTCGGCCTCGTTAGGGGCATTTAAGCAGCTATTAGATAGACATATGGATGATGGTAAAAGGTAGGGGTGGAGGTTATATAGGCATTAGGATTAGGATAAAAGTTCACCATAACATCATGGGTCGAAGGGCCTGAGCTATGTTGTACTGTTCTATGTTCTATGGGACTCTCCAACTCTTATTGCCTGCCACAGGCATATTGCAAGTGGTTGTAGCTTGATCATTAACGTGTTTGGCTCAGATACAGGGACACTATCCACAGTGCCACCAAAACTCCCCACTTCTACTATAGATGTGTAAAACCTGAGTAAGTAGAAAGAACTGCAAGTGAGTAGGAAATGGGGAAGCAAATGTAATGGCATGTGTCAGGCCATTGCCTTCCCAACGTAATCATAGATCCATACAACACAGAAAGAGGCCATTAGGCCAATTCTGTCTGCTTTAACTCTTTGAAATAGTTATCTAGTTTATCCTATAACCCAGCACATCTTTCAATTTCAAGTATTTATCCAATTTCTAATGAATGATGTTGCTCTCAGATGTTGCATTCAAAGTCACCAGAACACAAGCAAAATTCCTTCTGCTTTCTTCCACTGCCAGTTATTTCTCTCAACACCACACTCAGTGAAATTGCACATCAGGACTCACTCACCGTTCTGAAATTCCCCTTATACTGGAACTCGCACTGCATCATGTCGAAGAAAATGGGGATTGTAGACTTGCGGAGTTCTACCTCGGGGACAAGTGTCATCTCCAGGATTGGGCCCACCATTCCTGGAATAAAGCGGATCTTGTGCTGGCCTGCGGAGAGAAGGTCAAAGGTCAGAGGTCGGGGATGATCCTCCTGTGGCTGCATTTGACACTTTCCGTTTGCATAGTTTAATACCATAATGTTTTAAAAGGAATGTTTTCAGAACTGAGAGGTGCAACTATCAATAATGACCAAAAGTGGTTTTTGTTACACACTATGGAGACCAAGCTAAAAAGATTCTTGGAAGGTCGAAAGTTTTTTCAGTATGGTAAATTTTCTGAAGATTTTTCTATTCTAGAGGAATCCAAAATGAGGAGTCTTTCGTGCAAATTAATCCAATCCAGGAGAAACTTCCTTACTGACAATGATGAGACTGTGAACAACCTCACCACATGAAGTGGTTGAAGAGACCAGCATTAAAGTAATGGGAAGCCACATAAATCCATGACGGAGAAAGGGATAGAGGGTCATACTTATCAGGTTAGATGAAGCAAGTACAGAGGGGGTCATGTGAAGTATCAACATTGGGATGGACTGAATGATCCAAGGTAATAGGTATGCGATGTTACTCATAGAGTTGTCGAGTCATACAGCATGGAAACAGACTGAACCAGTCCATGCCGAGCATAATCCCAAATTATTAACATACCACTGTAATTTGCTTGCCAACTCAGAATATTAAGATGCATTATGACACCCATGGATGTGACAAGGACTGGAATAAGCACTAAACCAGACTGAAAGGAAAACCTTTAAAGTACATGGAGACAGATTTGCGGTAAAGATCTAAAAACTATTATCAAATAAAAAGAAATAGCTCTTTTGTATTCATACAGCATCCTACATGGCTGTTGGAACGACTGCACAGTCTATTGCTTTTGAAATCTACTTGTTCATGTTACTTGATCAAATAAGTGAAAGGTAGTGAGATCTCTATCTGGAGTGAAATGGAAACAGTTTGTTTCTGATTCTTCAAATTTACCAGTTAATCACTTGGATTCTGCTCAGAGACAAAGGGGAGGAAGTAATTACAGGATCTGACGTCCCAGGTTGTTGGGTCTTCTGAACTCGAACCACCAAATTTTACACTCACAGGATCTCGCTACATGGAACAGCAGCTGATGAGTTACTGGATAGTTGCACTCACTCATGTTTCATCAGGAACCACAGCTGAGCCCCTACTGAAAATAAGTGAGGTGAATGCGCCAAGTGGCAGCCACTAAGGGATCAATGTTCACCAGAACTTTGAAAGCTCGCTTTCAAAACTGAAAATGAACAGGGCGTCCCAGTCTGACAATGTAACACAGCATCGCCATGTCAGTCTGCAGTGTGGCCCTGAAAGCAACCAATCCACAAGCGTTTAATGTACTGGCAAGCATCCTTCACTGCATCAATCTATTCTCACATACACAAGTGTGTTGTTACTGGCTGTTCCAGTGAAACCTGAAGCACTGGGCCAAGTCTTTCAAACAGCACTGGCAGACTGTAATACAGAACCATCTCTCTCCAAGGGAACACAGGACTTCGGAGCAGGATGTGGACATTTGGGCCTTTTTTCAATTATTCATATGGAACACATGCATTCCCCATTCGTTTTCTGAGCATTTCATCTTTTGAGCTCAGTACTGGATGCTAGTAATTCTTTGCATTGTGCAATGAAGATCTTCTCCAAAGCTAAAATAATACTTTGTTCTGCCAACGTAAAGACACCTTCAGAACAGTGTTGGGTGAGGTACTATAATAATGATTGGGCTCAGTTGTATATTTCTCAAGTATTCACCAGTGCAAGTTAAAATCACCATAGCCCTGCCAGACCACTGAGCTACGCTTCTCATCAGAGAGAGCCAACTGGTGGCTGTTTAACCTGAGGGTAACTTTGCCTCAGGTGAGGGGAGAGGTTGAAAAGGAAAGTCCTTCATGGTAACATCAGCCAGAGCAGAAAGTGAACCCATCACATTGGCATCACTCACCAGCTACCCAGCCAATGAGCTAACTGAGTTCACCAGTCCAGGATGGGTATCACTGTGCTGTACGTGCTAATCAGTTATTTATCAGAATCCTGATATGCTGATCACAGAATCCTTACAGTGTGGAAACAGGGCATTAGGCCCAACAAGTCCACACCCTCTGATGAGGAGCCCACTCAGACACACCTCCCGACACTATATTTCCCATGGCTAATGCACCTAACCCACACATCCCTTGACACTATGGTGCAATTGAGCATGGTCAACCCAGTTAATTTGGATATCTTTGGACTGTGGGATGGAACCAGAGTCCCGGAAGAAACCCATGCAGACACAAGGAGAATGGGCATACTCCACACAGACAGTCATTCTGAACAACTTACATCAAGTTTTAATAGAATTAAGTTATTCCATTTTTGCTTTCTTTTGTTTGTATTGAAGTCCCCCATGATTAGTGCAGTCAGGCTTTTCTTGTATGCCTTTTCTATCGACTGATTTATTTTCTTCCCCATTTCCTGACTACTGTTCGGAGGCCTGTTCACAACTCCCATCAGGGTTTTAATTCACTCAGAGTTAGCAACAACTGCCAATATTTCACTAAATACTGGAGTCAAAGATAACACAGTGTGTGGAGCTGGAGGAACACAGCAGGCCAGGCAGCATCAGAGGAGCAGGAAAGTTGATGTTTCAGGTCAGGACCCTTCTTCAGAAAAATATTTCATAGCCTCTCCTGAACCCACCCCCCCCAAACTTTTAATTGCTTCCCTAACTTTATTCCTTGCAAACGAACTTGCACCCCCGACTCCCCCAGAGATTACCACCTTTTTGGTTCTGCTAATTTAGCCCCTCACTGCTCATATCCTTTGGAAGAACCTGCTTCCTTCCTGATTCATCACCGAGAAATAGAGCCACCTCTTCACTTCTGCACCTTCATTGCAAATCCAGGCACATGTGTTTGAATCTAAAATGTAAATCTCAGGACATCTCAGTAGAGGTAGTGGCCAGGAAGCACCTCAGTGTCTCCTATTGGAGAGTCAGCAAGAGATGCAGCAAAGTGTAAATGATCTAGAATCATAGAATCCCTATAGTGAGGAAACAGGCCCTTTGGCCCAACAAGTCCACACCAATCCTCAGGACATCTCACCCAGACCTATCCCCCTATAATTTTCCTAATCTACACGCCCCTGAACACTACAGGCAATTCAGCATGGCCAATCCACCTAGCCTGCACATCTTTGGAATGTGGGAGGAAACCCATGCATCGAGCATAGAACATAGAACACAGAAAAGAACAGCACAGTACAGGCCCTTCAGCCCATGATGTTGTGCCATGGAATATTCCTAATCCAAAAATAAAATAACCTAACCTACATTCCCCTCAATTCACTGCTGTCCATGTGCATGTCCAGCAGTCGCTTAAATGTCACTAATGACTCCGCTTCCATGACTACCACTGGCAAACTATTCCATGCGCTCACAACTCTCTGGGTGAAGAACCTCCCTCTGACATCTCCTCTATACCTTCCTCCTAACACCTTAAAACTATGACCCCTCATGGCAGTCAATCCAGCCCTGGGGAAAAGTCTCTGGCTATCGGCTCTATCAATGTCTCTCATTACCTTGTACACCTTGATCAGGTCACCTCTCTTCCTCCTTCTCTCCAGAGAGAAAAGTCCAAGCTCAGTCAACCTCTCCTCATAAGACTAGCCCTCCAGTCCAGGCAGCATCCTGGTAAACCTCTTTTGCACCCTCTCCAAAGTCTCCACATCTTTCCTATAATAGGGTGACCAGAACTGGACACAATATTCCAAGTGTGGTCTCAACAGGGTTTTGTAGAGCTGCAGCATAACCTCGCGGCTCTTAAACTCGATCCTCCTGTTAATGAAAGCCAAAACACCATATGCTTTCTTAACAACCTTATCCACCTGGGTGGCAACTTTGAGGGAGCTATGCACTTAAACACCAAGATCCCACTGTTCCTCCACACTGCCGAGAATCTTGCCTTTAATCCTATATTCAGCATTTAAGTTCGACCTTTCAAAATGCATCACTTCGCATTTATCCAGGTTGAACTCCATCTGCCATTTCTCAGCCCAGCTCTGCATTCTGTCAATGTCTCGCTGAAGCCTGCAATAGTCCTCGATACTATCAAAGGCACCTCCAACCTTTGTGTCATCAGCAAACATACTAACCCACCCCTCAACCTCCTCATCCAAGTCATTTATAAAAACTACAAAGAGCAGAGGCCCAAGAGGCCCCTGCGGGACACCACTCAGCATTGACCTCCAGGCAGAATACTTACCATCTACAACCACTCTCTGCCTCCTGTCAGCCAACCAATTCTGAATCCAGACAGCCAAATCATCCTGTATCCCATACCTCCTGACTTTATGAATGAGCCTGCCATGGTGAACCTTATCAAATGCCTTGCTGAAGTCCATGTACACCACATCCACTGCTCGACCCTCGTCAACCTGTCTCGTGACTTCCTCAAAGAACTCAATAAGATTTGCAAGGCATGACCAGCCCCTCACAAAGCCATGCTGACTCCCTTTAATCACGCTATGTTTTTCCAAATAGTCATAAATCCCCTCCCTCAGAATTCTTTCCAAAACCTTGCTGACCACAGACGTAAGACTGACTGGTCTGTACTTTCCAGGGATTTCCCTATTCCCTTTCTTGAAAAGAGGAACAACATTTGCCTCACTCCAATCTTCCGGTACGGCTCTCGTGGAGAGTGAGGAAGCAAAGATCTTCGCCAGACAGAGGGAGAACGTGCAAACTCCACACAGACTGAGGGTGGAACTGAGCCCGGGTTCCTGGCACTGTGAGGCAGCAGAGCTAACAACTGACTGGCAATTATTGTATCTTCCAACTGGTCAATGGAAAGGGATACGATTCGTTTCGTGAGAACACTGGATTGGAATACAGGACATAGAACATTAAGACAATATTTTATCTGGCTGCAGATTCAACCCCACTTTCTTGTCTGCACTCCCTTTTCTAATCCTTAACCGTCATAAGACTTAGGGGTCCAGACAGACTCTTCCGTATTTCTCTTCCTTTTGTTCTGAGATACTGTTACACACTTAAGGAGGTTCGTCTTCACTTTAAATAGCCTTTAAAAGGCTATTGGACAAACCACCCTGGTTGAAATGACATGGGCCGAATAGATGTCTTTGAAGAAATGAGAGCATTGCACAGTTCTCCTTTTTGTGGATATTTTCTAATCAGCCTGGTCACAGATGTTATCGCCCATCTCTGAAGCAGGTGGCTATTGAACCTAGGCCTCCTGGCTCAGAAGTAGGGATACTACCACTGCGCCCAGCTCCAGCTGCCGATCCAGTCTCTGGCACGATATTGAGTTCGGGTATTTTTTGTTTGGGATGATTAGCTCAGGGAATGGGGGTGGGGTTGGTTGATGTCTGAACTTTTACCTCCCCTCACTCATTAACCTTTATTAGTGGTCTGTGAAAGGCCACTCAGCAGACTGATCGGGAAAACCCATTCAGGGAAAGTGTGAAGGAGGTAACTGCAAGTGGGAGAGAAGTAAGTGCTGAGAAAGATACCCAGGTGGGGTCTGGAGGGTGTCAGAAGTTGGTTTGAGTGCTATGCCACTCCTTGCCTGGTACCCTGAGGCCACTCTTGGACTGCTAACCTGGCCCCTGGTGATCTGAGGGTCTCTTAATTCAACTGAAAAGTTCGAGTCAGCCTACAATCATAATCCAGAGACAGGCCCTTCAGCCCAAACTGGTCCATGCCGACCAAAATGTCCATCCACACTAAGCCCATTTCCCTGCACTTGGTGCATATCCTTCTAAACCTTTCCTATCCGTATATTTGTCCAATAGCCTTTTAAATGTTGCTAATGTACTCCTCTCAACCACTTCTGTTGGCAGCTCATTCCATGTGCGTCCACACCTCTGTGTAAAAAACTTGCCCCTCAACTTCCTATGTATTGTTTCCCCTCTTACCTTAAACTGATGCCCTCTAGTTCTCGATTCCCCAACACTGGGAAAAAGACTGAGTGCACTCGCCCTATCTATGCCTCTCATGATCTTATACACACCCCTATCAGTCTCCTATGTTCTAAAGAAAAAAACTCCTGGCTTGTCCAACCTCTCCCTATAGCTCAGTACCTTGAGTCCTGGCATCATCCCTGTAAATTTCTTTTGCACTCTTTGCAGTTTAATAACATCCTTTCCATAGCAAGGCGACCAAAACTGAACACAATACTCCAAGTCCGCTCTCACCAACGTTCTGTACAACTGCACGATAGCTTCCCAACTTCTATACTCAGTGCCCTGACCAATGAAGGCCAGTGTGCCAAAAGCCTTCTTCACTGCTCTGTCTTCCTGTGACTCCACTTTCAGAGAACTGTGCACCTGAACCCCAAGGTTCCTCTGTTCCACTACACTCCTGAAGGCCCTAACATTCACCAAGAAACTCCAACCTGGATTTGACTTTCCAGAATGAAATACCTCACACTTATCTACATTAAACTCTATTTGCCATTTCTGAGCACACTTTCCCAGCTGAACAAAATCCTGCGGCAATTTCTGACAACCTCCTTCGCTGTCCACAATACCACCTAAAACCAGAAGACCATAAGACATAGGAGTGGAAGTAAGGCCATTCAGCCCATCGAGTCCACTCCGCCATTCAAATCATGGGTGATCAGCACCTCAACTCCACTTCCTTGTACTCTCCCCGTAGCTCTTGATTCCTTGTGAGATCAAGAATTCATCGATCTCTGCCTTGAAGGCACTTAACGCCCCGGCCTCCACTGCGCTCCTTGGCAATGAATTTCACAAGCCCACCACTCTCTGGCTGCAGAAATGTCTCCTCATTTCCATTTTAAATTTACTCCCTCTAATTCTAAAGCTGTGCCCATAGGTCCTAGTCTCCCCGGCTAACGGAAACAACTTCCCAGCGTCTACCCTTTCTAAGCCATACATTATCTTGTAAGTTTCTATTAGATCTCCCCTCAACCTTCTAAACTCTAATGAGTACAATCCCAGGATCCTTAGCTGTTCATCGTACGTTAAACCTACCATTCCAGGGATTATCCGTGTGAATCTCCGCTGGACACGCTGCAGGGCTAGTATGTCTGTCCTGAGGTGTGGGGCCCAAAATTGGACACAGTATTCTAAATGGGGCCTAACTAGAGCTTTATAAAGTCTCAGAAGCGCATCGCTGCTTTTATATTCCAACCCTCTTGAGATAAACGACATTACATTCGCTTTCTTAATCACGGACTCTACCTGCAAGTTAACCTTTAGAGAATCCTGGACCAACACTCCCAGATCCCTTTGTACTTCTGCTTTACAAATTTTCTCACCGTTTAGAAAATAGTCCATGCCTGTATTCTTTTTTCCAAAGTGCATTTGCTCACGTTGAATTTCATCAGCGATTTCCTGGATCACTCTCCTAAACTGTCCAAATCTTTCTGCAGCCTGTCCACCTTTCATCGTATCATCGGCAAACTTCACCAGAATGCGCCCAGTCCCTTCATCCAGATCATTAATATATAAAGTGAACAGCTGTGGCCCCAACACTGAACCCTGCAGGACACCACTCGTCACTGGTTGCCATTCCAAAAAAGAGCCTTTTATCCCAACTATCTGCCTTCTGTCAGACAGCCAATCCTCAATCCAAGCCAGTAGCTCACCTTGAACACCAAGGGCCCTCACCTTGCTCAGCAGCCTTCCGTGAGGCACCTTATCAAAGGCCTTTTGGAAGTCTAGATAGATATCATCCACTGGGTTTCCCTGGTCTAACATACTTGTTACCTCTTCAAAGAATTCTAACAGGTTTTTCAGGCACAGCCTCCCCTAACTAAATCCATGCTGATATCCATCCACCCATTTCAGTGTCATCCACAAACTCACTAATTATGACTTGTACATTCTCATCCAAATCATTGATGTAGATAACAAACAGCAATGGGCCCAGCACTGAGCCCTGACGCACACCACTAGTCACAGGTCTTCAGTCCAACAAGCATCCTTCTTGTATTACCCTCTGCTTCCTACGATCAAGCGAATTGTGTACCAATTTGCCAGCTCTCTCTGGATTCCATGTGATTCAACCTTCCAGAGCAGCCTACCATATGGAAACTGATCTAAGGCCTTGCTGAAATCCACATAAACTATGTCTACTGCCCTGCCCTCATCAACCTTCCTGGTCACTTCCTCAAAGAACTCTAATAAACTTGTGAGGCATGATCTCCGACACATGAAGCCATGCTGACTATTCCTAATCAAACCCGATCTTTCCAAATGCATCAGAAATAATGGGAGCTGTAGATGCTGGAGAACAAAGTGTGAAGCTGGATGAACACAGCAGGCTAAGCAGCATCTCAGGAGCACAAAAGCTGACGTTTCGGGTCTAGACCCTTCATCAGAGAGGGGGATGGGGAGAGGGTTCTGGCATAATTAGGGAGAGCGGGGGAGGTGGACCGAAGATGGATAGAGGAGAAGATAGGTGGAGAGGAGAGTATAGGTGGGGAGGTGGGGAGGGGATAGGTCAGTCCAGGGAAGACAGGTCAAGGAGGCGGGATGAGGTTAGTAGGTAGGAAATGGAGGTGCGGCTTGAGGTGGGAGGAAGGGATGGGTGAGAGGAAGAACAGGTTAGGGAGGCGGGGACAGGCTGGGCTGGTTTTGGGATGCAGCGGGGGAAGGGGAGATTTTGAAGCTGGTGAAGTACACGTTGATACCATTGGGCTGCAGGGTTCCCAAGCAGAATATGAGTTGCTGTTCCTGCAACCTTCGGGTGGCATCATTGTGGAACTGCAGGAGGCCCATGATGGACATGTCATCTAAAGAATGGGAGGGGGAGTGGAAATGGTTCGCGACTGGGAGGTGCAGTTGTTTATTGTGAACTGAGCGGAGGTGTTCTTCAAAGTGGTCCCCAAGCCTCCGCTTGGTTTCCCCAATGTAGAGGAGGCCACACCGGGTACAGTGGATGCAGTATACCACATTTGCAGATGTGCAGGTGAACATCTGCTTAATATGGAAAGTCATCTTGGGGCCTGGGATAGGGGTGAGGGAGGAGGTGTGGGGGCAAGTGTAGCATTTCCTGCGGTTGCAGGGGAAGGTGCTGGGTGTGGTGGGCTTGGAGGGGAGTGTGGAGTGCACAAGGGAGTCACGGAGAGAGGGTGGGGATTGTAGGGGTGGTATGTAATCCGACCCCACCACCCAAGCCATTTTACCACCCCCACCCTTGTCTGCCTTCCGGAGAGACCACTCTCTCTGTGACTCAGATGTTCACCTGCACATCTGCCAATGTAGAATACTGTATCCACTGCATCTGGTGTGGCTTCCTCTACATTGGGGAAACCAAGTGGAGGCTTGGGAACTGCTTTGCAGAACACCTCCGCTTGGTTCGCAGTAAACAACTGCTCCTCCCAGTCGTGAACCATTTTAACTCCTGCTCACATTCCTCAGACCACATGTCCATCATGGGCCTCCTGCAGTGCCACAATGATGCCACCCGAAGGGTGCAGGAACAGCAACTCATATTCCGCTTGGGAACCCTGCACCCCAATGGTATCAATGTGGACTTCGCAAGCTTCAAAATCTCCCCTTCCCCCACTGCATCCCAAAACCAGCCCAGCTCGTCTCCTCCCCCCACTGCATCCCAAAACCAGCCCAGCATGTCCCCGCCTCCCTAACCTGTTCTCCCTCTCACCTATCCCTTCCTCCCACCTCAAGCCGCACCTCCACTTCCTACCTACTAACCTCATCCCGCCTCCTTGACCTGTCCGTCTTTCCTGGACTGACCTATCCCCTCCCTACCTCCCCACCTATACTCTCCTCTCCACCTATCTTCTTTCGTCTCCATCTTCAGTCCGCCTCCCCCTCTCTCCCTATTTATTCCAGAACCCTCTCCCCATCCCCTCTCTGATGAAGGGTCTAGGCCCGAAACATCAGCTTTTGTGCTCTTGAGATGCTGCTTGGCCTGCTGTTTTCATCCAGCTCCACACTTTGTTATCTTCCGAAATGCATGTATATCTTATCCCTCAGAACCTTCTCAAGTAACTTACTTACCACAGATGTTAAGCTTAATGGTCGATAATTCCCATGTTTTACTTTGCAGCCCTTCTTGAATAAGGACACAACATTTGCTGCCCTCCTGTCTTCTGGGGCCTCACCCATGGCTAATGATGATGCAAATATATCAGCCACCACACCTGAAATTTCCTCCCTAGACTCTTGCGGGGTTCTTGGACATATCTGGTCAGGATATTTATCCACCTTTGTACATTCTAATACATCCAATAACTCCTGTACTAAGATATAGACTGATCCCAAAGGTACCACCAATAACTTCCCCAGGTTCCCAAGTCTTTGTGACTTTGTCCACAGTAAACACAGAAGAGTAGTTTCATCATGGACCTTGTCCATCTCTTGCAGTTCCACACACACATGATCACTTTGGTCCTTCTGGCGTCCTATTCTCTCTCTAGGTATTCTTTTTCCTTTAATATACTTTAAGAATCTGTTTGGATTTGCCCTGATCTTCTCAGGCAAAGCTACCTCGTGCCGCCATTTCGCCCTCCTGACTTCCTTCTTCAGTAAATTCCTGTGTCCCCTACATACCTCCATCAATTCCCTTGATCCCAGCTGCCTGCTCCTGAGCCAAGCCTCCTCCTTTTTTTTCTGGTCAAAGCCTCAATATCTGTTGTTATCCAGTGTTCCCTACTCCTGCCAACCTTGCCCTTCACCCTCACAGGGACATATAGACCTTTAACTCTCGTTGTCAGACTTTTAAAGGGCTCCCATTTGCCAGAGGTCCTTTTGCCTGAAAACAAACTGCTCCAATCAACCCCTGCAAGCTCCTGTCTAATTTCATCAGAATTCACTTTGCCCCAATTTAGAACGTAAGTAGACTTCATGGTTAGCTCAATGTGCTCGCAGGCAGGTTGCCTTGCTAACACCTATTTCACAGCCTGGGAGCACGATGGTTGATACAAAGGAAAGTACCATCAAACTGGTATTTAATTTTTACATCTACCTATCTTCATTCTTTTCATCCTTTCTTACGGTGAAATTTCTGAAGGAGAATTTACAACTGGCGCTGCTCCTATATATCTGCTGCCCTTGAGCTTTGAGATGGGAGTGGTTGTAGGTTTGGGAGATGCTGTCAAAGGTGCATGGAGAGATAATGTAATGCATCTTGGAGACGGTGTATACTGTGTATCAGAGATGGAGGGAGCGTAATCAGCCAATATTTCCCTGTATGTGTCGTGTGAACTGCTCATGCTAAATATCTGGATAGCCAGTTTGCATCATCAACAATATAACGGATTTCATGACACCTGATTCTCAAGCCGTCAGCCTTGAGTTCATGTAAGGGTTCAGGATTATGATAGGGAGTGCAGACAAGAAAGTGGGGTCGAACTGCAACCAGATGAAATATTGCCTCGTTAAATAATTGAAAAAAGGCTCAAGAGGCCACAATCTACTCCTAAATCCTATGTTCCTATAGAGAGAGATGGTTTTGTATTAAGCATAATGCTGGACCATATGAATAAGAAGAACATTTTGTAAAAGATAATTTTAGCCTGGCTCCCAGCGGCCTGTATTGATACTAACCAAGGAAACAGCATCTATGTATGATCCACTGGCATGTTAAAAGTATGTTTACACTGAGAGACCAAAACTCACCTTCCTCACTTAAGAAACTTTAAAATAATTTGTTAATAGTTCATATAGCATTGCAGCAATGTGTTCAATTAATGATAAAGCAATTCGAAAATCACTCGTTCACTTCAAAATGAGTTGGTCATAAATTACCTTCACTTGCTACTGAATAACAGTAAATTAAATCCATTGATAGCTGTAGTGAAAGCCACAGGATTTAACAACCTCGAGCTAATTGAAAACAGCCACTGTGCTGTCTGGTAATTGAGACAAATTGTCTTGGGCCTACTAGCTGGTGAATACCTGATTAAGCCTGAAAAATTTTTAAATGGCAACATCGTAGTCATCTCGTGTTCCAAGGATTTACAGAGGTTGAGTTAATGGTTAAAAGATAGGTTAGAATGCAAAGGCCATTCTTCATCACATCACAAGCTCAATTTAATTACATGTTCTAGAAGTGAGTTCTGAGTCGTCCCCTAATTGGTCAGCATTGTATTTATTGGCATTAACGTGCAGTTCTTATATGGCGACAGGTATGTGATGCTTCGAGTGTTTAAAAAGGTGTGGTTAAGACGAATATGTAAGATCAACTTGGAAGGACCGAGGATATTCGGTGGCACGGTGGCTCAGTGGATAGAACTGCTGCCTTACAGTTCCAGGAACCCACGCTTGGTTCCACCCTCGGGCGACTGTCTGAGTGCAGTCTGCATGTTCGCCCCATGTCTGTGTGGGTTTCCTCGAGGTGCTCTGATTTCCTCCCACAGTTCAAAGATGCGCAGGCTGGGTGGATTGGCCATACTAACTTGTCTGTGGTGTGCAAGGATGTGTAGATTATGTGGGTTATAGAGAGGTGGGTCGGGGTGGCGTGCTCTGAAGGTTGGTATGGACTTGTTGGGTCATAAGGCCTGTTTCCACACTGTCGGGATTCTACGATCTATGCTCAAATAGTCAACCTCCAAGTTCCTTAATTCTATACACTTGGTCTGTCACACATTAAGACTAAAAGCAAGAGTTCCAAATGTGCTAAGCTGGGTTTATGTGTTATTAGTGTGGGCTAGAAAACAGGAGAGTGATAGAGTGAGAGATAATGGGAACTGCAGATGCTGGAGATTCCAAGATAATAAAATGTTAGGCAGGATGAACACAGCAGGCCAAGCAGCATCTCAGGAGCACAAAAGCTGACGTTTCGGGCCTAGACCCTTCATCAGAGAGGGGGATGGGGGGAGGGAACTGGAATAAATAGGGAGAGAGGGGGAGGCGGACCGAAGATGGAGAGTAAAGAAGATAGGTGGAGAGGGTGTAGGTGGGGAGGTAGGGAGGGGATAGGTCAGTCCAGGGAAGACGGACAGGTCAAGGAGGTGGGATGAGGTTAGTAGGTAGCTGGGGGTGCGGCTTGGGGTGGGAGGAAGGGATGGGTGAGAGGAAGAACCGGTTAGGGAGGCAGAGACAGGTTGGACTGGTTTTGGGATGCAGTGGGTGGGGGGGAAGAGCTGGGCTGGTTGTGTGGTGCAGTGGGGGGAGGGGATGAACTGGGCTGGTTTAGGGATGCAGTGGGGGAAGGGGAGATTTTGAAACTGGTGAAGTCCACATTGATACCATATGGCTGCAGGGTTCCCAGGCGGAATATGAGTTGCTGTTCCTGCAACCTTCGGGTGGCATCATTGTGGCAGTGCAGGAGGCCCATGATGGACATGTCATCAAGAGAATGGGAGGGGGAGTGGAAATAGTTTGCGACTGGGAGGTGCAGTTGTTTGTTGCGAACTGAGCGGAGGTGTTCTGCAAAGCGGTCCCCAAGCCTCCGCTTGGTTTCCCCAATGTAGAGAAAGCCGCACCGGGTACAGTGGATGCAGTATACCACATTGGCAGATGTGCAGGTGAACCTCTGCTTAATGTGGAATGTCATCTTGGGGCCTGGGATGGGGGTGAGGGAGGAGGTGTGGGGACAAGTGTAGCATTTCCTGCGGTTGCAGGGGAAGGTGCCGGGTGTGGTGGGGTTGGAGGGCAGTGTGGAGCGAACAAGGGAGTCACGGAGAGAGTGGTCTCTCCGGAAAGCAGACAGGGGAGGGGATGGAAAAATGCCTTGGGTGGTGGGGTCGGATTGTAAATGGCGGAAGTGTCGGAGGATAATGCGTTGTATCCGGAGGTTGGTAGGGTGGTGTGTGAGAACGAGGGGGATCCTCTTTGGGCGGTTGTGGCGGGGGCAGGGTGTGAGGGATGTGTCGCGGGAAATGCGGGAGACGCGGTCAAGGGCGTTCTCAATCACCGTGGGGGGAAAGTTGCGGTCCTTAAAGAACTTGGACATCTGGGATGTGCGGGAGTGGAATGTCTTATCGTGGGAGCAGATGCGGCGGAGGCGGAGGAATTGGGAATAGGGGATGGAATTTTTGCAGGAGGGTGGGTGGGAGGAGGTGTATTCTAGGTAGCTGTGGGAGTCGGTGGGCTTGAAATGGACATCAGTTACAAGCTGGTTGCCTGAGATGGAGACTGAGAGGTCCAGGAAGGTGAGGGATGTGCTGGAGAAGGCCCAGGTGAACTGAAGGTTGGGGTGGAAGGTGTTGGTGAAGTGGATGAACTGTTCGAGCTCCTCTGGGGAGCAAGAGGCGGCGCCGATACAGTCATCAATGTACCGGAGGAAGAGGTGGGGTTTGGGGCCTGTGTAGGTGCGGAAGAGGGGCTGTTCCACGTAACCTACAAAGAGGCAGGCATAGCTGGGGCCCATGCGGGTGCCCATGGCCACCCCCTTAGTCTGTAGGAAGTGGGAGGAGTCAAAAGAGAAGTTGTTGAGTGTGAGGACGAGTTCCGCTGGGCGGATGAGAGTGTCGGTGGAGGGGGCCTGGTCGGGCCTGCGGGACAGGAAGAAGCGGAGGGCCTTGAGGCCATCTCCATGCGGAATGCAGGTATACAGGGACTGGACGTCCATGGTGAATATGAGGTGTTGGGGGCCAGGGAATTGGAAGTCCTGGAGGAGGTGGAGGGCGTGGGTGGTGTCACGGACATAGGTGGGGAGTTCCTGGGCCAAAGGGGAGAAAATGGAGTCCAGATAGGTGGAGATGAGTTCGGTGGGGCAGGAGCAGGCTGAGACGATGGGTCGACCAGGGCAGGCAGGTTTGTGGATTTTGGGAAGGAGATAGAAACGGGCCGTGCGGGGTTGGGGAACAATGAGGTTGGAGGCTGTGGGTGGGAGGTCCCCTGAGGTGATGAGGTCGTGAATGGTGTTGGAGATGATGGTTTGGTGCTCGGGGGGTGGGATCATGATCGAGGGGGTGGTAGGAGGTGGTGTCGGAGAGTTGGCGTCTGGCCTCGGCGATGTAGAGGTCAGTACGCCATACTACCACTGCGCCACCCTTGTCTGCGGGTTTGATGGTGAGGTTGGGGTTGGAGCGGAGGAAGCGGAGGGCTGCCCGTTCTGCGGGGGAGAGGTTGGAGTGGGTGAGAGGGGTGGAGAGGTTGAGGCGGTTGATGTCTCGACGGCAGTTGGAGATGAAGAGGTCGAGGGAGGGTAGGAGGCCTGGGGGTGGTGTCCAGGAGGAGGACTTGTGTTGGAAGCGGGTGAAGGGGTCAGTGGAAGGAGGGTTGGGTTCCCGGTTGAAGAAGTAGGCATGCAGGCGAAGACGGCGGAAAAACTGCTCTATGTCCGACCGAACTCATATTCCGCCTGGGAACCCTGCAGCCATATGGTATCAATGTGGACTTCACCAGTTTCAAAATCTCCCCTTCCCCCACTGCATCCCTAAACCAGCCCAGTTCATCCCCTCCCCCCACTGCACCACACAACCAGCCCAGCTCTTCCCCCCCACCCACTGCATCCCAAAACCAGTCCAACCTGTCTCTGCCTCCCTAACCGGTTCTTCCTCTCACCCATCCCTTCCTCCCACCCCAAGCCGCACCCCCAGCTACCTACTAACCTCATCCCACCTCCTTGACCTGTCCGTCTTCCCTGGACTGACCTATCCCCTCCCTACCTCCCCACCTACACCCTCTCCACCTATCTTCTTTACTCTCCATCTTCGGTCCGCCTCCCCCTCTCTCCCTATTTATTCCAGTTCCCTCCCCCCATCCCCCTCTCTGATGAAGGGTCTAGGCCCGAAACGTCAGCTTTTGTGCTCCTGAGATGCTGCTTGGCCTGCTGTGTTCATTCAGCCTAACATTTTATTAACCGAGTGATAGAGTGAGATAGGAAACTGCATGTTTCAGGTTTCAACAAGCCCTACAACTTAATTTAACACCATTGCATGTGAAGTTGTCAGTTCTGAATTTCTGTATTGGGTAATGTTAAACGTGTCTCTATTAAGAGACAAATTTGCATTTGTACAGTCGTTCCACATTCTTAGAATACCTTAAGGTCTTGTACAGTTGAAGAAGTCATTGGACAGAATGTTTCCAGTCCACCTGGAGTTTTTCGAAGGGTGAATGAAGCAACATAATTGCTTGGGTGGCAAGAATGCAGCTTGTCAATGGTGGGTTATACCTTTACTATTGATTCTCTGTACCTTTCAGACAGGTCATTTTGCGTTTATTGGTATTCTGTGGATATTCTTTAACATTTCAAACTGCTGGAATTCTGTTCACTGGTGCAAACTTGTGGAAAAACACAGGGAACATTTGTGTTCACAAACCTGACTATACAATGATAGAATCCCTATAGTGTGGAAAGAAGCCATTTGGCTCATTGAGTCTGCACCAATCTTCCGAAGAACATCCCACTCAGACCCAACCTGCCACTCTATCTCCATAACTCCACATTTACCATGGTTGTCCCCCTGCTCCCAAAGAGCTATCCAACTTGTCCCATTCTCCAGCCTTATTGCTGTAGCCCTGTAACCTCACCACTTTCAAATGCATATTCAGCTCCCTTTTGAAACCTCCTCTGGAATCCATCTCTACCATTCTCCCAGGCAATGCATTCCAAATCTGCTTCAACTCGTCTAGCCACTTTCAGAGAATTATGCAAGTGAACCCTGAGATCTCTCTGCTCCTGTGCTCCCCTCAAACAGCCTGCATTGTCTCTCTGTGTTTCTTCTGCTAAAATGCATTACCTCACATTTCTCTGTGTTGGAATCCACCTGCCACATGGCCACCATTTTGGTCAACTTGTCAATGTCCCTCTGAAATCACTCAGCATAATCCTCACAGTTCACTACTCTCCCTAACTTAGTATCATCTGCAAATTTAGAGATCCATCGCCAAATCATCCATGTAAGTCAGGAAAAGCAAGCATCCCAACATCGATCCCTGGGGAACACCACTTTCATCTCCAATCTGAGAAATGCCCACCTATGCCTTCCCTCCGTTTCCTGTCTCTTAGCCACCCTCCAATCTGTACTGCCAATACCCATCAATCCCAAACATTTCTAATTTGCTAACCAACCTGCCATGTAGACCCATATCAAATGGCTTCTGAAAATCCAAATATACAACACCCACAGCACCACCCTCAGCCACTGGCCAGGTTTTGGAGTAGATCTGTAGCTCGGGTTGTGGGTGTTGAGGTTGGCGGGCTCACCGAGCTGGTTTGTTGTTTTGCAGACATTTCGTTACCATGCTGGGTAACATCCTCAGTGCAGCCTCCAATGAAGCGTCGGTGTGTTTTCCCGCCTGCTTTTTAAACTCTGGGGTCCGTTGCGATGGATTGCCTTTCTTCTGGTTTTCCTTTGTAGTGGAGTGCATATGAGGTAGAGTTCTATGTGTTTATTAATGGCTTTCTTCAGAGTACCAGGCTTCTCAGAATTCCTGTGCCTATCTCTGCTTAGCATGTCCCAGGATTTTGATGTTGTCCCAGTCAAACTGATGGTTGTCCTTATCCACGTGGGTTGAGATGAGTGAGTATTGGTCCTGTCTTTTTGTAGCCACTTGGTGTTCATGTGTCTTTGTTGTTAGTTTCCTTCCTGTTTGTCCAATGTAGTGTTTCTCACAGTCTCTGCATGGGATCTTATAGATGACATTGGTTCTGTACATGAGGGGAGTGGGTCTTTCATTCAGGTGAGCAGTTGTCATAGGGTTGATGTGGGCTTGTGTGCCTCACTGATGTCCAGCAGTCATGGGAGTCTTGTGGTTAGTTCTGATGTGTTCCGGATGTAGGGTAGTATGATGAGTGTGTCATGGTGTGTAGTATCTTCCTGATGTTGTTTGTGTAGGCATCTTCTGACCCAGTTTTTTGGAATACCCATTATCCTTGAAAACCTGGAAGAAGTGTTCTTCTTCCTCTTGGAGTAGCTCTGTGCTGCTGCAGTGTGTTGTGGCCTGTTTCAATAGTGTTCACACGCAGCTTCGTTTGTGTTTGTTGGGATGGTTACTGTTGAAGTTCAGTACCTGGTTCGTGTGTGTGGCTTTTCTGTGTACTTTCGTTTAGAGTTCCCCATTTGTCTTGCGCTCTACCATGACATCCAGGAATGAGAGCTGTTTGTTCTTCTCCTTCTCTCTGGTGAATTTTATTCTGGTGAGGGTGTTGTTTGTAAGTTTGTGTATCTCCTTTAGTTTGGTCCATTTGATGATGACACAGGTGTCGTCCACGTAGCATATCCATAGTTTTGGTTGGATTAGCGGAAGGGCTGTCCTTTCTAGTTATTGCATCACTGCCTCTGCTATGAGTCCGAAGATAAGTGATCCTATGGGTGTCCCGCTGATTTGTTTGTATGATTAGCTGTTGAAAGTGAAGTGGGTGATGAGGCATAGGTCCAGAATTTTGAGCGTGTTGTCTGTGGAGACGGTTTCACTGGGATCTTGCTCTTGTTGCAGCATTACTCCATCTCCGCATGTCCCAAATGGCAGCCCGTGAGGAAATTTTGAGTTCACTGATGCTCTTAACAGGAAAGCTGCGTGATTTGCTCTGTTCACCATGGATCCAGAGGGCCAGGATGTCTGCGTCGTTATATTTGCTATGATAATTGGGTTCCAATTGGGACAAGAGGCCACTGACTGTCCTCACTACTCACCAGACAAGACTTCTATTTAAAATTAATTTACTGGATGAGGACGTTGCTGGCTAGGCCAGAATTTATTGCAATCTATAATAGGGATGTTTTAAGAGTAAACCACATTGCTGGAGTTACATGTAGGCCAGACTGGGTGAGGATGGCAGTTTCTTTCCAAAGGGCATTAGTGAACCAGATGGTTTTTTTCCCAACAATCAACAATGGATTCATGGTCATCATTAGACTCTTAATTCTAACCTGTCTGCTGTCTCTATTGAGACCATAAGAAATCAGAATAGGAGATGGATATTTGAGGATGGCACAGTGGTTAGCACTTCTACCTCACAGTAGCAGGGACCTGGGTTCAATCCCACCCTCGGGCAACTGTCTGTGTGGAGTTTGCACATTCCCCCATATCTGTGTGGGTTTGCTCTGGTGTCCTCCCGCAGTCCAAAGATGTGCAGTTTAGGTGGATTGGCCGTGCTAAATTGACCTACAGTGTTTGGAGAAGTGCAAGCTAGGTGTGTTAGTCAAATGAAATGCAGAGTTACAATGATAGGGTCTGGGTGGGATGCTCTTTGGAGGATCAGTATTGGCTTGATGGGTTGAATGGCTTGCTTCCACACAGTACAGATTCTATAATTTGCAAGCCTATTCCACCATTCATTATGAACATGGCTGATCCAACACTCATCACATCCACTTTCCTGCCCTTTCCCCATAACCCTTGATTCCTCAACTGATCAAGAATATAAGCACTGGTACGGATCAGCTCTCTGTGGCAAGAACTTGCAAAGGGTTGCGATCGTCCAAGAGAAGAAATTCTTGCTCATCTCGGTCTTAAATTGACACCCTTCTATCCTGAGACTATGCTCTCTGGTCTTAGACTCTCTTCTGAAATTCTACCAAATGATTTACACGTCTCCTCAATCATCCTTTGAAAATGTGTCATTTCACCCTTCTCTGTGTTAAATTTCATTAGCCATGTTCTGATATTGATATCTCCGTATTTCTGCCACTAATCTTCAAGTGCTCACTGTCTCTCTATGTTTTGTGCTCATGCAGAACATTTCTGTGTGGAAAGCACTGGGGTAGGGTCTATGGTGTTCGGGTATGCTTGTGCATTGAGCGGTTGCTGAGCTGAGTCACCTCTCTCCATTTACATCCTCATGCCGAGCAGGAATTACGGTGGCTGATGCAGCTATTGTTTCTCGTTGCTTCCAGTTAAAAACACAACTATGGGAACTGATATAATACAAATTGATACAGTCAAGTGGAAGATTTGGTGTGGGTGGCGATGCACTCCCTGTTCCAGTCAGTGACAAACCTGTTTCTGGTGAAACTATCAACCTATGAACGTATTAGTCTAAAAACGCTTGATCTCATCTGATCTCAGCAGCTAAACAGACTCAGGCCTGGTTAGTACCACCTGGGAATACATGGAACATAGAACATTACAGCACAGTACAGGCCCTTCGGCCCTCGATGTTGTGCTGACCTGTCATACCGATCTCAAGCCCATCTAACCTACACTATTCCATGTACGTCCATATGCTTATCCAATGACGACTTAAATGTACCTAAAGTTGGCAAATCTACTACTGTTGCAGGCAAAGCGTTCCATACCCTTACTACTCTCTGAGTAAAGAAACCACCCGACATCTGTCCTATATCTTTCACCCCTCAATTTAAAGCTATGCCCCCTCAAGATCGCCGTACCATCCTAGGAAAAAGGCTCTCCCTATCCACCCTATCTAACCCTCTGATTATTTTATATGTTTCAATTAAGTCACCTCTCAACCTTCTTCTCTCTAATGAAAACAGCCTCAAGTCCTTCAGCCTTTCCTCGTAAGACCTTCCCTCCAGACCAGGCAATATCCTAGTAAATCTCCTCTGCACCCTTTCCAAAGCTTCCACATCCTTCTTATAATGCAGTGACCAGAACTGTACGCAATACTCCAAGTGCGGCCGCACCAGAGTTTTGTACAGCTGCAGCATAACCTCTTGGTTCCGGAACTCGATCCCTCGATTAATAAAAGCTAAAACACCGTATGCCTTCTTAACAGCCATGTCAATCTGGGTGGCAACTTTCAAGGGTCTGTGTACATGGACACCAAGATCTCTCTGCTCATCTACACTACCAAGAATCTTACCATTAGCCCAGTACTTTGCCTTCCGGTTACTCTGACCAAAGTGCATCACCTCACACTTGTCTGCATTAAACTCCATTTGCCACCTCTCTGCCCAGCTCTGCAGCTTGTCTATGTCTCCCTGCAACCTACAGCATCCTTCGTCACCATCCACAACTCCACTGACCTTAGTGTCGTCTACCAGGTGCAGTAAGCTTTGGGCCTTCTGTGGCACAGTTGTGGTGTTCCCCTGGACAAGGGTGGCCGGGGCTCAAGTCCCACATGTCCGATGGGTGTGTAATAATTTGCCTGAGCAGGTTCATTCGGAAAACAGGTGATCTGATCATTAGCATTTTTACAATCCTGAGAGGGCAAAATTTCCTGCCTAGCCTGAGAGTTCACTCATTTGCAGCAAATTAAAAGTAGGTTGTTAAATATGACCTTTAAGACCACAAATTGATTTGGGATTTCGAGGTGGTTTGTGTGTCCTGCTGTGTCAGAACAA
Source organism: Stegostoma tigrinum (assembly GCF_030684315.1). Lineage (NCBI taxonomy): Eukaryota > Metazoa > Chordata > Chondrichthyes > Orectolobiformes > Stegostomatidae > Stegostoma > Stegostoma tigrinum. The sequence continues at coordinate 180,852,845 of NC_081354.1, read as the reverse complement.
TTAGCCAATTCAAAGGGGCAGAACACAAATATTTAATCTTTGTGCCTCTGATAATAATTCAGAAATGTGTTAAACTTCAGTTGGGTAGAGTGATAAATGAATGGTGACATCTAATGCTGCTTTTTGGAGACATATTGTTGAACACAGACTAGATTGATTCTTCATAAGTGTTGAAAATGTCCAAAGATTCATTATTCACCTTGATAAGAAAACTCAAAAACATGAATTCAACCCTTGCAAGGCCCAGTTTTGTTACAGCACGGATGCCTGGTTAATTGTCCGTGATTCATTTACAAGTGCGGCTGAATGCTGGTTCTGCAGTCTAACCTACAGCTGATGCTGAATATTAATTTCAACTTTAATTAACCTTCGAAGGGCTTTTCAACCTCTGCACATCAAATGATGAGCCTTGAGTGATCATGCTTGCATATCCGAGAGAGAGAGAGGGCAAATTAAAGTAATAAGAGAGATCAGGAAAGATCAACGCTTGTTTAAAATATTCTGATGGAGTGCGCAGTTTGTAGATGTAATTCTCCTCTCTCTGTCTCTGTCCACAGTTGGTATCTTTAAGGTCACCAAGTCTGAAATGGGGGAATTAATTTTTTTTTGAAGTTAACAAGATTGTGTTCCACTTCATATTTAAATTGCTTGACTGAAAGTGAACTTTTATTGTGAACGAGGGGCTGACAGAATATTTTTGCAAGAAAATGAATACCAAAATTTCATCCAATTTGCACAATTCTCAGTGAGTCAGTGATAGCATGATCAACTCATGTTAGACACAGAGAAACATGTTGCTGAATTTTCTTTTCCTGTTGCATTTAGGTTAATGCTTTTTCACATTAAACAAGGGGCCCCTGAGAGGGATGCTAAAGGTTTCATGGCCACATTTTGAAGAAAGGGTTCTGATTAATCCAAGATGGAGGATGGGAGAACATCATGGCTGTAACAGCTGCTCCTTCTTTGAGGTATTTTTCAGTGTTGGAGCTTATTTTCTCAAATTCTTGGAGTGAAATAATCAGAGAGTAGTAGAGATATACAGCATGGAAACAGACCCTTCGGTCCAACTTGTCCATGTCGAACAGAGAGTCTAACTTTATCTAGTCCCATTTGCCAGCATTTGACCCATATCCCTCTAAACCCTTCCTATGCAAGTACCCATCCAGATACCTTATAAATATTGTAATTGTACCAGCCTCCTCCACTTCCTCTGGCAGCTCATTCCATACACGCATGAAGAAGTTGCCCCTTAGGTTCCTTATAAATCTTTCCCCTCTCACCTTAAACCTTTGCCATCTAGTTTTGGACTCCCTCACCCTGGGAAAAGACCTTTGCTGTTCACCCCATCATGATTTTATAAGGTCTCAGCCTCCGACACTCCAAAGAAAATAGCCCCAGCCTATTCAGCCTCTCCGTATAGCTCAAACCCTCTAACCTTGGCAACATCCTTATAGATCTTTTCTGAACACTTTCAAGTTTCAGAACATCTTTCCTATAACAGGAAGACTGGAACTGAACAAGTATTCCAGCAGTGGCCTAACCAATGTTCTATAGAGCCACAACGTGACCTCCCAACTCCTATATTCAATGCACTGCCCAATAAAGGCAAGCATACCAAACACTTTCTTCACTACCCTGTCTACATGGGACTCTGCTTTTATAAGCAGTTGTATTGTTTATGAATAGGAAAGATTCAGAGGGATACAGGCCAACTGCTGGCAAATGGGACTAGATTAATTAAGGATATCTGGTCGGCACAGATGAGTTGGGCCTCAGGGTCTGCTTCCTTGCTGTAGATCTCTATGGCTCTATGAGAGCAGGGTAGTACTCCTTCATACTTTGGCTATTCTTTACTTTTCAACGAAAATTTATTTTTCAACTGCGAAACATGCTGTAAGCTCATTGCTACTCATGTGACCTCGCTTTGTGCAAATTAGCTTTGTTTTTTCCAACATTGCATTGTGGCTATACTTCTTTGACAGAAAACATTTCTAGGTAGCTTTGAGATTGGAATAATATACAATGACTGAATACAGCAAGGGGTACTTTGGGAGCACTACCATCTGCAAATTACAAAACAATGGTCTCATGACCCACTCCAAGAACTGCGAAACTCCAAATCGTGTTACATCATAAGTGTCGGGATGGTAATTTGGCGGTCCGTGTTAAAATCTTTGCCCGCTGATCTAAAAGCAGGTGAATGAAGGAACAGTCACAGTAACACTCTGAAAACCTTTGGGATTGGGGTCCTGCCAAATTTTGGATATTTAAATTTTTTCGATTGTAAAATATCTGGGTGTTTTTTTAAGAGAACTAGGGTTTTGGAGAGTTAAATGCACTTCCAGTACTTTGCTAAGTTGTCATGTGTGTCTGTGCTTCATTGGAAATTGACAAATTTTGCAAAGTGTTTTGTTAATAGGAGTACTGAGTAAATGAAGCAAAAACAAAGAAACCTTAGTGTCATTAGTTGTTCAGAAATCTGTGCGATGTGCCTTCATTGCTTTTGTCATTTACATAGAACGTAGAACATTACAGCACAGTACAGGCCCTTCGGCCCTCGATGTTGTGCCAAGCTGTCATACCGATCTCAAGCCCATCTAACCTACACTATTCCATTTACGTCCATATGCTTATCCAATGACCTAAAGTTGGCGAATCTACTACCGTTGCAGGCAAAGCGTTCCATTCCCTTACTACTCTCTGAGTAAAGAAACTACCTCTGACATCTGTCCTGTATCTTTCACCCCTCAATTTAAAGCTATGCCCCCTCGTGCTCACCGTCACCATCCAAGGAAAAAGGCTCTCCCTATCCACCCTATCTAACCCTCTGATTATTTTATATGTTTTATATGCTCTGCATTGTGGTCAGTCTGTTTCCCGTTTTTGTCATGTTAGTTCTGGGTGTTAGCAATAAATGAGATATGTGCTGTAAATTTCATCATTGTTCAAGTATTGTATAGTTAAGTTTATTGCTGTTTGTTCAAAACAATGGCATATTGTGGCGACACATCCCTCACACCCCGCCCCCGCTACAACCGCCCCAAGAGGATCCCCCTCGTTCTCACACACCACCCTACCAAACTCCGGATACAACGCATTATCCTCCGACACTTCCGCCATTTACAATCCGACCCCACCACCCAAGACATTTTTCCATCCCCTCCCCTGTCTGCTTTCCGGAGAGACCACTCTCTCCGTGACTCCCTTGTTCGCTCCACACTGCCCTCCAACCCCACCACACCCGGCACCTTCCCCTGCAACCGCAGGAAATGCTACACTTGTCCCCACACCTCCTCCCTCACCCCCATCCCAGGCCCCAAGATGACATTCCACATCAAGCAGAGGTTCACCTGCACATCTGCCAATGTGGTATACTGCATCCACTGTACCCGGTGCGGCTTCCTCTACATTGGGGAAACCAAGCGGAGGCTTGGGGACCGCTTTGCAGAACACCTCCGCTCAGTTCGCAAAAAACAACTGCACCTCCCAGTCGCAAACCATTTCCACTCCCCCTCCCATTCTCTTGATGACATGTCCATCATGGGCCTCCTGCACTGCCACAATGATGCCACCCGAAGGTTGCAGGAACAGCAACTCATATTCCGCCCCGGAACCCTGCAGCCATATGGTATCAATGTGGACTTCACCAGTTTCAAAATCTCCCCTTCCCCTACTGCATCCCTCAACCAGCCCAGTTCGTCCCCTCCCCCCACTGCACCACACAACCAGCCCAGCTCTTCCCCCCCACCCACTGCATCCCAAAACCAGTCCAACCTGTCTCTGCCTCCCTAACCGGTTCTTCCTCTCACCCATCCCTTCCTCCCACCCCAAGCCGCACCCCCCGCTACCTACTAACCTCATCCCACCTCCTTGACCTGTCCGTCTTCCCTGGACTGACCTATCCCCTCCCTACCTCCCCACCTACAATCTCTCCACCTATCTTCTTTACTCTCCATCTTCGGTCCGCCTCCCCCTCTCTCCCTATTTATTCCAGTTCCCTCCCCCCATCCCCCTCTCTGATGAAGGGTCTAGGCCCGAAACGTCAGCTTTTGTGCTCCTGAGATGCTGCTTGGCCTGCTGTGTTCATCCAGCCTCACATTTTATTATCTTGGAATCTCCAGCATCTGCAGTTCCCATTATCTCTCATATTGTGGCTTTATTCCCTTAGTACGTGCCCTGGATCTCACTTGATCCACTTTTTAAAGAAAGTTACTTGTTTCTGACCAGGTTGTAACATAAAAGTTGCACACTGGTCCAGGATCATAACAGAGCTATTACATCTCCACTAGTCACGGAAGATTACTGGGTAACATCTGGTCCTCATACAACAGTGCGATGTCAATTTAGCTGGTGAGACTAATCTTGCAAGATGCGCGCAGACGACTTCTGCTTCCAAACTGACGTGCAACTGACATTCAAGTCATGGAAAAGGCAGATAATAAGAGCTAGGGACAGGAATTCCTTGACTGTGACTAATGTGTTAGCTGTGGCTTCTCAGTCAGATATTTCTGGGTTCATTGTTTTATTCCGGAGACTTTAGTTCAAAATCCAGGCGAGAACTGCAGTGCAGTGCTGAGAGAATGCTGAGCTGCCACCTTCTAGTTGTTAAACTGTTGGAAATTCTGCTCTCTTGGGTGGGTATGAAAGGCCACACAATGCGGCTTTGAAGAAAGTGGTGGTGACAGTCAGGGGTTGCGGGGGGGAGGTCAGTTGTCTCTGGCGTTGTGTGCAATGTTTATTCCTAATCCAACGGTTCTGTAGTAGATAATCAGGGAATTGTGAAATTGTTGACGGAGGGTGCTTTATTGCGGAGAAGCAGGCTTGTGTAACTCCTGGTTATGGCAGGCCCAGACTGGGGACTCCTGGTGTCACTGAGGAAGCAGCGAAGACAAGAGCTCCTGGCTGTGGCCATGGTAGGCCTGAAACGGGGACTCCCGCATATTGGCAAAACCGTGGTGAAGTGGAACCAAGGACCCCAGGTTGCAGGGTGAGTGTGGTCAGCATAGGTCTTGGTGATGGTGAGGTGAACACAGCGACGAAAAGGTGGGATCTAAAGAGTGATGGCCCCGATGTCGGTGGGTCTGGCGCAGGTTCGTGGAATCCCTATAGCGTGTAAGCAGGTCATTCGGCCCATCGAGTCCAAACTGATCCTCTGAAGAACATTCCATCTGGACTCACTCTCCCACTTATAACTCTACATTTCCCATGGTTAACTTACCTAACTGAAACATCACTGGACACCGTGACCAGCCAGAATTTGCAAATTACTTCATGGTTAATACTTTAATGATGATAGTGCTGTAGATAACATCGGAAACATCAGCCAGTTTGAGAGCGAAGGCCAGCTCGTCTCTTTCTCACTCGTTGCTTGAAGGGTAAAGAATGTGCAGGATGTTGGGGTCCTTAGTGAAATCACTTTTGGAACACTGTGTACAGTTCTTGTCACCCTGCTATAGGAAATCATAGAATCCCTACTGTGTGGAAGCAGGCCATTCAGCCCGCCGAGTTCACACCATCTCTCCAAACAGCATCCCACCCAGACCCATCTCATCCCGATAACCCTGCATTTCCCATGGCTAACCCACCTAGCCTACACATTGCTAGACATCATGGGCAATTTAGCATAGCCAATACACCTAACCTACACATCTTTGGATTGTGAGAGGAAACCGGAGCACCTGGAGGAAACCCACATAGACATGGGGAGAATGTGCAAACTCCACATAGACCAAGGATGGAATTGAACTCAAGTCCCTTGTGCTGTGAGGCAGCAGTGCTAACCACTGAGCCATCGTGCTGGCCATTGTGCATCCCGTGTTGCTGTATTTTGGCAATAGTGAAGCAACTTTAAGTACATTTAAGTCGTCATTGGATAAGCATATGGACGTACATGGAATAGTGTAGGTTAGGTGGGCTTGGGATCGGTATGACAAGTCGGCACAACATCGAGGGCCGAAGGGCCTGTACTGTGTTGTAATGTTCTATTTCACTGTATTTTACTGTGTCATTCGCTGTGAAATGAAAGTGATTATATCATTCAGTCATTAGTCGCAATCAAGAAATTCTAAATCATTCATTCATTTCTGCGTACAAACTGACAATTGCACTTCCAATATGGCAACAATGTCAAAGCCTCAAATGTACTTCATTGGCTGCATCAGAATATGGATGCCTGTATTTAATCTTCTCTTAACTCTCAGAATTCTTTTCTGACGGAGAGCGTTATGACTTACAGGCTGACCCTGGATTGCAAACAGGTTTCATTCCGTCAACAAGTCGATTACTACGCAAGTCGGAACAAAATGCAAGACATTTTGAAGCAGTCATTCGTGAGTACAGGAAATGCTCATATTTTGGGTCTTTTAAAATTGAGCCACTGTACAAGATCACATTCGAAAGCCTGATCATTATTAAGTTGGGCATTCGCAAATCAGGGATCCCCTGTAGTCAGAGTCATCGAGATATATAGTGTAGAAACAGACCTATCGGCCCAATTCGTCCATGCTTATCCGATATCCTAAGTAAGTCTCGTCCCATTTGCCTGCATTTGGCCCATATCCCTCTCAACCCTTCCTGTTCATATACCCATCAAGGCGTCTTTTAAAAGTTTTAATTGGACCAACCTCCGCCACTTCCTCAGCTCATTCCATATATGCATGACCATCTGTGTGAAAAAGTTGCCCCTTGGCTCCCTTTTAAATGGTTATCTTCTCCCATGCCCACGATGTTTGGACTCTCCCCTGCCCCATGTTAAAGGCCTTGTCTATGTACCCTATCCATGCCCTTCATGATTTTATAAACCTCTATAATGTCATCCTTCAGCCTCCAATGCTCCAGCGAAAATAGCCCCAGTCTATTCAGCATCTCTCTATAACTCAAACCCTCCAACCCTGACAACATCCTTGTAAACTTTTCTGAACCCTTTTAAGTTTAACAACATCTTTCCTACAGCAGGGTGACTGGAATTACAAGCAGTATTCCAAAAGTGGCCTCATGTCCTGTACAGCAGCAACATGACCTCCCAACTCCTACAATCAATGCATTGACCAATAAAGGCAAACATACCAAAGATCTTTGTCACTATCCTGTCTGTGTTTACGGTTTTTTAAAAAAATTGCTCATTTTCTACCTCACTTGTCAGGGATCCAGGTTGCGGGGGTGGGGGTGGCGGGGGGGCGGTTGGAGCTGAGACACAATAGGGTCAAGGGACATGATTAGGCAAACAGACACCAATCAACACAGCATCCACATTGTCATAATGGTGTGGGACAGAGATGAGGCTGCAATGGCATGGTCATATCACAGAGATAAGTGAGAGAATTGGTTAGCCAAAGACCTAACAACATAGGAAACAGGAATCAGCTGTAAGAGATCTCTAGCTTCTACCCATATCCCCTGTGAAATAACTCCACAGAAGCCATGCTGTGGAGGTGTCAGTGCTGGACTGGGGTGGACAAAGGCAGAAGTTACACAACACTAGGTTATTGTCCAATAGGTCCAACCTGTTGGACCGTAAGCTGGTGCCATGTGACTTCTGATTTTGTCCACAGAGGTCAGTATCTCATTATCAAGTCATCCTTTAGTTACACGTGCATGGTCTTTGACACTGACCCAGATCCTGCAGAGCAAGCTCTGAGTGAACGGAATGTCTGCCACTCCTGTTTATACCTGTCAGCCAGGGCTCCCTGATTGTCTCAGGTTAACAGGCCCAATCAGTGAACTCATACTCTATGAGATCCACCTGGCCGACCTCATTCCAATCACTACGCCTTCATTTCCTGAACATCCACAAATCTTTGGATTTCAGTCTCGAGTATAGCCACTGACTGAGCATCCACAATCATGTGAGACAAAGAACCTGAGAGATTCCGAGCCCGTCTTAGTGAAGACATTACCTCTCAGCTCAGCCCCAAATGGCCTCTTATCCTGAGATGAATTATTGATTCTGCAGTCTGGGGAGAAAATAATCTCTCCTGGTTTCACAGGCCATTTAAGTTATTTTAGGAATTGTCAATTTTGAAATAAAAAAAATTCAAAATGCACCAGAGATAAAGGTTGGATGATGCTTTGGGTGAAGTGTTTGCCTCTGAGGAAATATTGACCTCTTTTTTGTCGTTTTCATAACCTACAGGCCTGTTCTGTATTCCAAGAACTTGCTCTGTTGAATTCAGAGATACAGCCATCACACTTTTCCTTTACTTTGAAAACTCATCTCACTCATAAACTCCCCCTATTTCCCATTAAGTCCTTTGTATTTGATTCCAGGTTCCCAGTCTGGAGGAGCAGACGTGATGGGCCAAAATACCTAATTTTGCTCTCATATCTTAGAGCTGAACTCTGTTTGTCACTTATTCCCAGTGACAGCAGCAACTATCCTTTGCATTAATTCATGGGATGTGGGCATTGCTGGATGGGCCAGAATTTATTGTCCATTGCTAGCTGTCCTTGAGAAGGTGATAGTTAGCTGCCTTCTTGAACTGATGCAGCCCATGTGGTATAGGTAAATCCACAATGCTGTGGGGAAGGGTTCCGCAATTCTGACCCTAACACTGCAGGAACAACGATATATTTCCAAGTTCGGATAGTGAATGGTTTGGATAGGAACATGCAGCTGGTATTCCCATGCATCTGCTGCGTTTATCCTTCCAGATGGTGGTGGTTGTAGGGTTGGAACATGCTGTCTAAGGAGCTTGGGCATCTTGCAGATTGTACACACTGCTGCTACAGTGTTGGTGGCAGAGGGAGTCCGTGTTTGCAGATGTGGCACCAATCAAGCGGGCTGCTTTGCCCTGGATGGTGTCAAGCTTCTTGACTGTTGTTGGAGCTGCAGCCATCCAGAGAACTGGGGAGTATTCCATCACACTCCTGGCTTTTGCCTCGTAGATGGTGGTCAGGCTTTGGGCAGTCTGGAGGAGAGTTACTCACCACAGTATACCTATCCTCTGACCTGCTATTGTAGCCACTGTATTTACACAGATAGTCTAGTTCAATTACTGGTCAGTGGAAACCCCCAATATGTTGACATCGAGGGATTCAGTCAAGGTTTTGACACTGAACATCAATGGACAATGGTTGGAATCTCTCATTCGAGGTGGTCATTGTCTGGCCCTTCTATTTCTTGCTATTTATCGCCACTTGATCACCCATGCTGAATACTGTCCTGATTTTGTTGTATTCCAGTTTTATTAAATTCAAATGTTAATGAATAAAGAAAATAAAAATTCCACCATTTATCACTGGGACAATTCAAACTCCTGGACTTCCAACGTTACTTGTAATAAACCTGGATGACTGGTCCAGCCACCATATCACGGGCCATCACCTCCCAGTGTTAGTATTCAAAACATTAGCTACTATCCTGTTCCCATTCAGCCTAACCTGCTCAGTAATTCACTGAGAGAAGAACGAATGCGCACCTCAGTTTCCATATCACTCTATCCATATCCCCCAATTCCTTTGTCCAGTCGAAAAAGACCATTCTCAGCCTTGTAGATTTTGTCTTAACCCTCTTTGTGGGGGGAAAGAGAGTGTCAGATTTCTACTGCTGTTGTGTGAGGAATTACTTCCTGATATCACATCTCCTTATGGCAGAGTCGGATTTTCACCACCAGGCCAGAAGTTGGGAAACTTTGCTGGCTGGCAGACACGTCCCCTATGAAAAGAACACTTCCCCCACCTCACCAGCTCGTTGTTTGCAGAAGTTGAGGATGGGATGGAGAGCATGGGATGGGGCCCACTGCTGCACTTAGAAGTGGGCGAACGCTAAGACTGGAAGATCCGTGACCTGGGTGTAGTAATTGTAACAAGGTCAGTCAGGTAGGCCTCAAAGGAAATATGAGTTCCCTGATTAGACCAGATTAACAGCCCCAATCAGGGAACCCTGGCTGACAGATATAACCAGGAGTGTCAGGTGTTCTGTTGACTCTGAAGCTGGCTCTGAGGAAGCCGGACCAGCGTCAAGCACTATATGAATAAATAAAGGGTGACCTGGTGCAGGGGTACTGGCCTCTTTCAAGTTATTTTCACTGGAGACTTCACTGCGAAGGTGTAAAAGACTACACAGCTATCCAGCACTCACCCTTTGACCCCCAGCACCCGACATACTCCATGCAACCGATGCCAACCCGAAGTCACCAATGCCACTCTCCCATGCCTGAAATAATCCTTCCAAGCCCATTGAAAATAAAATTAAAATGCTGTAATGTTCTTTAAGGTTGCTCAGCCTTCCACTTTCTATGATTTGCACAGTCAGGGGAAAAAAAGTATTTGCTACAAAGCATGTTTTCTTTCATTTCGAGCTCTCACCTGGAATTGTGGCATCATGCCACCTCCAACAGCTGTGGCTAATCATCAAACTGACAGGAAGCATTTTTCCTTCCCACTTTGAGTGATTATTCCGTAGTTTAGTTGAAGGTTAGCTGTCTTATCTGGAACTTGATACGCAGATAAATTGATAAGGCGTGAGTTGGATCTGTCATCAATGCTCCCTGAGCCTGCTAGGTTGATCTTGTGCGCGTCTAAGTGCAAAAGACAAGGCTTGAATTGTTTGCCACCTGAAGTGCCGAGTGGTTGATCCATCTGGTCCTCCTCCTGAGTTCCCCAGCGTCACAGATGCCAGTCTCCAGCCAATTTGATTCACTTCACATGGCATCAAGTAATGACTGAGCACACTGGAAATAGCACATGGCTACTGACTATGACCACATCATATCAAAAACTTGTGCTTCGGATCTAGGCGAACTGACACAACATTGTGAAAAATTGCTCTGGTATGTCACAGGTCAGAGCCCCAAAGTGCTGTGAACATTTTTTAACTTGTATATCTAAGGTTTGTTCTTAAGAGAGCTAACAGAGCCAAAAATGACAAGAGAGAGGGAAGACAGAGACCGAGAGAGAGACTGACAGAATTTCACTTCTCTGAACGTGAAGGGAACTTCAAACAACAGCCCTTCAAACTGGGGAAGATACTGGACTGTAACCTCTTGCACCTGTGAAACAATGGAGGGGCTTATGATTCCCAGCCCTACAGAGGGCTGCCTCTCACATTTATGTTCTAAACTGGAGACAACTGTGCTTTTCCCACTGAAGAATACACAATGACAGAGATTATAAAGCAAGAGACTGAAATCAAAAAATGCTGGAAATCGCAGCAGGTCAGGCAGCGTTTGTAGAGAGACAGCAAGTCACTGTCTCGAGTCTAGGTGACTCTTCTTCAGAGTTGACATGAAGTGTGGAGGGGGCAGCATTTATTGGAATAGTCCGGAAGGTGGAGGGTAGAGTGCTGAGGGAGAAATGGTGCTAATAATGCAGATTGCAATAGTGGGAGAGGGTTTTGGTGCTGGCTAGACTCGGTTCAAGTGTTAAATTGTTGCAAAGGTCACAGTTGGACTGCTATCTGCTGTACGTTAAGGTCTCTCTCATACTAGAATTTAATCACATTCAGAACGAATCAGAACTACAGATCTCAACCAAACCATAAAATATGAGATTCATGAAATTAACTGTTTAACTACCAATGTTAATGTGACTGGTATCCTCTCCTGCGATGACCACAATGGTTCAGCTATCCAATATTCAGCCTATGAATCAGAGGGTGATTCATAAATAATTTTGAAAACACTTTTATTTTCTTCAACTCACTTCTCATTTTTTAATCAGTGTCTCTGTGAATTGCTTCAGTATTCCTTCTCATGCAGTAATCAGAAAACTCACTCTTTAAGTTGAATTGGCTTCCACTGAAACATTAGTTCAATGGAATCTGGGAGAAAGGAATCTTTCTCAAGTTGACATTGTTGCGACTACTATAGATGGAGTGCTGAATAAAGAAGCAGACAGTTTAGCAGTTTGGTATCTCTTCTAGAATTGTAATGAATTGAGGAATCTTGACTAGGGTGTGGTACATCAGTCTACAACACAAACAGCATGATAAATCCTACCAGATTGGTTGGATATACACGTTGGTATATTCTTCATCATCATGAAAGAGAATGGAAGGTGATCAATGATGCCATACACTTTGTGCCATCTTCAACTTCAAAATTTTGTATTTTTTAAACTTCCTATTAAGGGAGTCAAAGGAATCCAAAGGAAAATGCTGTTTCAAACAGCAAGAATTTCCTTGAGCATTCAAGTCTGTTTCAGGATTTGTAGCCTGTGATTGCTTTCATCCTGATGATCTTTCACAAAAATAATCTGTTTGTTGAATCTGAACAAACAGTTATTCAGTTTGGCCTCTGCCAAGACCCCCTGGCTGCTGCTCAATTTACAGCCAAACTTTGAAAAACAAAGCTGATATGAGAGTGCCTGTCCTTGATGGCAGGCAAGTAAAGTCAGCACAATTTCCGCCCAGCGGCCCCAGGGCTGCTCTCTTATTACAGCTGACTGTCAGCGCCTTTAACTGCAGTGTCACAACGAGTCAGCTGAGGGGTGAAGTCTGATAAAGGCAGGACCTCCATGAGAATCGGACCTCCTCTCTTTGCGTCAGTCTGCGATGCAAACCAGCCATCCGGCCAACCGAGCTAAACGACACTCCCAACCTCTCAGGTTGATGTCGAGGCAGCATTTGATTGACTGTGGCATCAAAGAGCCTGAGCAAAACTGGAGTCAACGGGAATCTGGATAAATGCAGAACAGATAACTGGCACAAAGAAACACAACTGTGATTATTGGAGGTTGATCACCTAATTCCCAGGGCTTGGCTTCAGGAGTTCATCTCCCTTCATGATTCTGGCTGAACTATCAATGTGAGAGTGAGAAATTGGCCCGAGATCTAAAGGATAGCAATGACCTGGAGGAACAGACCTCTCATCCTAAGGCCAGGAGTGAGAATGGTCACTGACGATCGCACATTAAGTACAATTAGGGGAATCCTCTGACACGAATTACACTTGTGTCTCACACTGCTAGATTTGGGTAGCAGTCTATGACTGGAAGCACTCACATTACACATATGCCAGACAAGGCCCACTTCCAACAATGAGGGAATCTGACTGTGTGTTCTTTTTACTACCGTCAACAAATCTCCCATCAATAATGGGTTTCCATTGATCAGATGCCCAATGTAGCATCCACAGCAATGCTAAAGCTGTCAGACACTGGGTATTCTGTGGCTCAACTCTTGATTTTCCAACTCATGTTCACTCTGCTTCTGTTTTTTTTCCAGTGTCCACAGCCTATTTTGGACAACAATGATGCATACAAAGCTGATTCAAGGACAAAGCCATCTGCAGGATTAACATTCTCTCCATCACCTTAAACATTCACTCCATCCACCGCAAACGCACAGTGGCAGCAGCAGCTGTGTATCATCTTTACTCGCTCACGGGATGTGGGCTTCATTGTATAGGCCAGCAATTATTGCCCATCCCTAATTGCCCAGAAGGCAGGTAAGAGTCAGCCATGTTGCTGTGGGGTCTGGAGTCACATATAGGCTAAGTAACAATGGCAGTTTACTTCATGAAAGGACATTAGTGAACCAGATGGGTTTTTCTGACAATTGGCAATGGTTTCATGATCATCATTAGACTCCTGGTTCCAGATTCTTATTACATACAAATTTCACTTTCTGCTATGGTACGAGGAACTGTATCTGGATGTCTGGAATACTAGTCCAGTGATAATACCACTAGGGTACTGCCTCCCTCAATGTATTGGCTTGTTTGCACTTCATTAATATAGGAAAAAGTGGCAGCCAAGTTGCATATTTCAAGCCTTTTAATAAACGATTACCTGAGCAATTTTGGTTGAGGGAAGAATTAAGAGTCAGAAATTGGCTTGGGAAACATATAATGGCATTTAAGCTGGCAGACCTCCATGCCTTCAACTTGGGGCAGAGCCGAAGCTGCCAATGTTTGCAGTGACTGGGGCAAGATCAGGGGCACACTGATACACACTGATCCTCGCACTGAGACACTCACACTGATACTAACTCACACTGACACACACTGATCGTCACACTGAGAAACAAGTCCGATCAGAAACTATGGAAGCAGCACCCTCATGCTCTCAGCTAGGAGCGACGATCCCGGGCCTGCTTTCAGGTTCAGAACAATACGGGGCTCCTCCAATCTCCATCAGTCTGCAAACTTTGGAAGTAGGCACATTCCCCTGTTGGCCTGTATCAAGGGTTATGGCCATATGAATGATACTGGGTGAGAGTGGTATAGCCCTGAACTAGCTAGGCTCTCTGATCTAATCTAGGCCATTGAGGGGGACAAACATTCAAAGCCATCAAAAAAATTTTAGGTTGATACAAAATGTTCCAATCTTCCCTTCCCATTAGCTGATTCAAAGCATAAACCACAATTACTGTTGTCTTTCTACAGCAAAATGACAAACAAAGTGATAAGATCTGTAGACAATAAAATGTGAGGCTGGATGAACACAGCAGGCCCAGTAGCATCTGAGGAGCACAAAAGTTGACTTTTCGGGCCTAGACCCTTCATCAGAGAGGGGGATGGGGTAGGGTTCTGGAATAAATAGGGAGAGAGGGGGAGGTGGACCGAAGATGGAGAGAAAAGAAGATAGGTGGAGAGGAGAGTATAGCTGAGGAGGTAGGGAGGGGATAGGTCAGTGCAGGGAAGACGGACAGGTCAAGGAGGTGGGATGAGGTTAGTAGGTAGGAGATGGAGGTGCGGCTTGGGGTGGGAGGAAGGGATGGGTGACAGGAAGAACAGGTTAGGGACGCAGAGACAGGTTGGACTGGTTTTGGGATGCAGTGAGTGGAGGGGAAGAGCTGGGCTGGTTTTGGGATGCAGTGGGGAAAGAGGAGATTTTGAAGCTGGTGAAGTCCACATTGATACCATTGGGCTGCAGGGTTCCCAAGCAGAATATGAGTTGCTGTTCCTGCAACCTTTGGGTGGCATCATTGTGGCACTGCAGGAGGCCCATGATGGACATGTCATCTAAAGAATGAGAGGGGGACTGGAGATGGTTTGCGACTGGGAGATGCAGTTGTTTATTGCGAACCAAGCGGAGGTGCTCTGCAAAGCGGTCCCCAAGCCTTCGCTTGGTTTCCCCAATGTAGAGGAAGCCACACCGGGTACAGTGGATGCAGTATACCACATTGGCAGATGTGCAGGTGAACCTCTGCTTAATATGGAAAGTTATCTTGGGGCCTGGGATAGGGGTGAGGGAGGAGGTGTGGGGGTAAGTGTAGCATTTCCTGCGGTTGCAGGGGAAGGTGCCGGGTGTGGTGGGGTTGGAGGCCAGTGTGGAGCGAACAAGGGAGTCATGGAGAGAGTGGTCTCTCTGGAAAGCAGACAAGGGTGGGGATGGAAAAATGTCTTGGGTGGTGAGGTCGGATTGTAGATGGCGGAAGTGTCGGAGGACGATGCGTTGTATCCGGAGGTTAGTGGGGTGTTGTGTGAGAACGAGGGGGATCCTCTTTGGGCGGTAGAGGCGGGGGCGGGGTGTGAGGGATATGTTGAAGGAAATGCGGGAGACGCGGGCAATGGCGTTCTCTACCACTGTGGGGGGAAAGTTGCGGTCCTTGAAGAACTTGGACATCTGGGATGTGCGGGAGTGGAATGCCTCAAGGTGGGAGCAGATGCGGCAGAGGCGGAGGAATTGGGAATAGGGGATGGAATTTTTACAGGAGGGTGGGTGGAAGGAGGTGTATTCTAAGTAGCTGTGGGAGTCGGTGGGTCCGGGTACTACGCATCATCCTCCGACACTTCCGCCATCTACAATCCGACCCCACCACCCAAGACATTTTTCCATCCCCACCCTTGTCTGCTTTCCGGAGAGACCACTCTCTCTGTGACTCCTTTTGTTCGCTCCACACTGCCCTCCAACCCCACCACACCCGGCACCTTCCCCTGCAACCGCAGGAAATGCTACACTTGCCCCCACACCTCCTCCCTCAGCCCTATCCCAGGCCCCAAGATGACTTTCCATATTAAGCAGAGGTTCACCTGCACATCTGCCAATGTGTTATACTGTATCCATTGTACCCAGTGTGGCTTCCTCTACATTGGGGAAACCAAGTGGAGGCTTGGGGACTGCTTTGCAGAACACCTCCGCTCGGTTCGCAATAAACAACTGCACCTCCCAGTCGCAAACCATTTCCACTCCCCCACCCATGCTTTAGATGACATGTCCATCATGGGCCTCCTGCAGTGCCACAATGTTGCCACCCGAAGGTTGCAGGAACAGCAACTCATATTCCGCTTGGGAACCCTGCAGCCCAATGGTATCAATGTGGACTTCACCAGCTTCAAAATCTCCTCTTCCCCCACCGCATCCCAAAACCAGCCCAGTTCGTCCCCTGCCCCCACTGCACCACACAACCAGCCCAGCTCTTCCCCTCAACCCACTGCATCCCAAAACCAGTCCAACCTGTCTCTGCCTCCCTAACCTGTTCTTCCTCTCACCCATCCCTTCCTCCCACCCCAAGCCGCACCCCCATCTACCTACTAACCTCATCCCACCTCCTTGACCTGTCCATCTTCCCTGGACTGACCTATCCCTTCCCTACCTCCCCACCTATACTCTCTCCACCTATCTTCTTTACTCTCCATCTTCGGTCCACCTCCCCCTCTCTCCCTATTTATTCCAGTTCCCTCTCCCCATTCCCCTCTCTGATGAAGGGTCCAGGCCCGAAATGTCACCTTTTGTGCTCCTGAGATGCTGCTGGGCCTGCTGTGTTCATCCAGCCTCGCATTTTATTGTCTTGGGTTCTTCAGCATCTGCAGTCCTCATTATCACTGATAAGATCTGTAATTTTTTTTATCTCCGCAGTTCTCTTTTGTTCTTTATTTGTATGTTTTGAACTTATCAGAGTTTGGCATTTTCAAATAAACTGCGCAATCAGTAAACAATTAGTGGGAATTCAGGATTGACTCCCCTTGACTCAGACAAATCCATTCCACAGGTTTGTTGAATTCATCAGAAACTTGACTGCATTGTGCACCAATCAAAGGAGAGCAATTTTTCACCTCTTGTGTTTTGGCCAATTATGCACAAATTGCAGGATAAGAACTATTGTCAACGGTGCCCCTTCCCCCACTCGCCCTTGGAAGCAATCAAAGTAAGCACCCTTTAAAAGCAGACATGACATTTATTGTGTCAACCCTACATGTCTTTTTGTTTCTAAAGTATGTTATTTGGAAACCAGTAATGATAACTCACATCACACTTCTTGAATGTTGCAGCAGCAGGCTGCATTAAGGGGGAAGAGCTTTCAAGGAAGGAAAAGGATTTCTGGCTGAAAAGGAAAAGTTTCATTCATGGGAAGGAGGCTCCATCAAAAATTATTTGACTTCTACTGATAAAACTAGCTGAGATTTGCCTTTTGTTGGAAACACATTGTTCACAGATGCCGGTGTCACTTGCACTGATGAATGAAATGCCTCTGACAGGGTATTGGTGAGCCTGAATCACTCCAGTTCATTTTGTGCAGTTACACAGCATTTTTTTTCCTCTGTAAATCATAAAATCCCTGAAGGATGGAAGCAGGCTATTCAGGCCATTCAGTCCACACCAACCCTCCGAAGATCAACCTGCCCAAACCCACGTCCCCAAGTCTATCCCTTTTATCCTGCATTTCCCATGTCTGACCCACCTAACCTGGACATTCCTGCAGACTGTGGGCAATATCCCGTGGCCGATCCACCTAACCTGCACATCTTTGGACTGTGAGAGGAAACCGGAACCTCTTGAGGAAATCCACACAGACACAGGGAGAATGTACAAACTCCACACAGTTGCACAAAGGTGGAATCCAGCCCGGGTCCTTTGCACTGAGTAACAATTGAGCGTTGTGTGGCCCAGGAAATTTTGATATAGCTGTGCATTCTGCTCAGCTGTTTCAAAGGATAGGTAAGAGTCGGCCACATTACTGTGGGTCAGGAGTGACATGTAGTTCAGACTGTGAAATGGTCTATTTCCTCCCGTGAGAAATATTAATGATCTTGATGTGATTTTACGACAATGTAGTAGTTTCATGATCATCATTAATGATCGCAATTAATTTAATTTTTGATTTATAAATCAACTGAATTTAAATTAGCCCCAAAGGCATGTTGGGATTTGAACTTGTTTCTCCCAGATTTCAGTTCAGGTCTCCTGATCAAGGGATGAGTCACGTTAACGCAAAATTACCATCTGCTGCAGAGACACAGTCAGGTTCTACAAAGCAGGAAAGACACAAGGGCCCCCAAAGGTGCTGTGGTCAAAGAAAGAAGGGAATTTCAGGAGATGTAAGGAGTTCCACGGATTGGAGTAAGGCTTATGATAGGATGCAGTGAGACATGATCTTCACACAGGGCAAGATTCGACAGATGAAAGATTGCAGCAGGAAGAAACGGGGGTCAGTTTCAGCACTGTAAAGCCGGCTCCTATCCACAAACAACGCACTCATCCCACAGTCTGAGCAGAGTTGACAGGCTATCCAGATGAACTGAACTTTGGCAAATGGAATTTCATCTGAAAAGTGTCAGGTGGTGCATTTTGGAAGGACTAACAAGCTAACGGAGCACACATTGAATGGCAGGATCCTAGGAAGCACAGAAGATCAGAGGGACCGTGCTATGCATGTCCACAGGTCCTCAAAGGCAGCAAGAGACAATGGCCTAGTTGTATTATCGCTGGACTGTTAAGCCAGAGACCCAGGTAATGTTGTGGGGGACCAGATTGGAAACCAATTGGTGGAATTTGAATTTAATCCAAGTTTGGAATTCAGACTCAAATGATGACCATGAGTCGAATGTCAGGAAAGAAAATTCACCTAGTTCATTATGTCCTTTAGGGAAGGAAACTGCCATCCTTCCCTGGTCTAGTCTACATATGACTCCAACAAACAGCAATGTTATTAACACTTAACTGCTCTTTGGACAATTAGGGATGGGCAATACATGTTGGCCTATCCCATGAATAAATTTTTAAAAAAAAGCTCAGGTAGATAAAGTCGTTAAGAAGGCGTACTTGCCTTTATAAGACAAAGGCATTAAATATAACAGCAAGGAGATTATGATGGAACGGTATAAAGTGATAGTTGGGCCACAGCTGAAGTGCAGTGTACAGCTCTGGTCACACACTACAGGGAGGAGACTGCACGAGTGAGAGTGCAGAGAAGATTCACCAGAAAATTGCCTGGGCTGGAATGATTAAGGAGAAATGAACAGAAATTAGATAGGCTGAGATAACAAGGTGTAGAGCTGGATGAACACAGCAGGCCAAACAGCTTCAGAGGAGCAGACGCTTAAGCCTGAAACGTCAGCTTTCCTGTTCCTCTGAAGCTGCTTGGCCTGCTGTGTTCATCCAGTTCTACACCTTGTTATCTTCAGATTCTCCAGCATCTACAGTCCCTACTATTTCTTAGATAGGCTGGGGTTGTTTTCCTCAGAGACAGTATACTTTGGTGGGTGGTAGGGGGCAGGGTCTGGTTGAGGGATACAAAGTTCTGAGGGGTATAAACAAGGCAGATAGGGAGAAACCTTTCCCATTAGGAAGAGTGGGTCAATGATCAGTTTTAAGGTAAGGAGCAGAAGGGTTACAGAGGACTTAAAGGAAAAAAAAATCACTGAGAGTTGTCATACCTGGAACTCACTGCCAAAAAGGATGAATGATTTCAATGGACTTGTGAAGCACAATAGCATACAAGGCTATGGACCCAGTACTGGAAAACGGGACGAGAATAGATGGATATATGGTGTCTGATCATGGGCAGAAGGGCCTCCTTCTGTGCGATAAAACTCTACAACTCTCGGCTACAGAGCATCCAAGAAAACGAAGCAGGGTAACAGTACAAGACAACCCATCACAATATGATCCTCGCCCCCTCCCATATTCTGCCCTCCATCCACTTCAGTTCAGCTAAGACACTTATGCGCATAGTTAAAATTGTACCACACATCCTTTACCCATAATCCGTGAGCCTTTTTTTAGCCACAGTGGTTCCTGGTTCAGCTACAACTTGAACTTGCAATTGTGATCTTAATATCAATGGAAGCTGTTTTCAGAATAATTTTAAAAGGGATCTGGATGGATCTTTGCATATCAGGAACTTTCAGAAAACTCTCAAATTTACATTGACTCCCAGAAGAGTCAATGGCTCCCATCCAATCAGCACCATGAATTTGAAATTCTCATCATTACTTTCAAAGACTTTCATGGCTTTTTACCCTCCCTATGTTTGCAATCTCCTCTACCCTCATCCCCCTCTGAAATCTTTGTACTCCTCTAAATCTGGCTTCTTAAGCTCCCCCAATTTCAATCATTCCATCACTGATGGCAGTGCTTTCTGCTTTCTCCATCCCAATATCTGGAATTCTCTCCCTGTAGCTCTGTGACTCTCAAACTCTTTGTTTCCCTCTTTAAGACACTCCTTAAAATCCAAGTTTTCTTCCATCTGTCTCATACATATCTCCTTATGAAACCCAATGTGTTATTTTGCTTAACAATGTTCACATGGAGAATCTTGAGACATTGACTGAAATGGAGGTGTTATTTAAGTATGGGTTGCTCTGGCATGTCTGCTGCAAATTCCTCTCAGTCAAATTTACTGGATAACAGAGGAACCTCTGCAATTGAGCTGGCTAGAGAACAGGAGCATTGACGTTCAATCATTGGGTGGATTCCTCATTCATCAGGGTACCAGCTAGGCTTCACAACCAGAAAGGTAATGGGAGCTGAATAAAGTGGACTGAGGTCCCTAAGTAACATGTTATTTCTGATCTCTCTCTCTCTCTCTCTGCACCTTTTCTGTCACAGTGTATTCTGGGCTCAGTTCTGCTACCCTGTTGCATTTTGTACGGCACAATCTGCCGGTACAACATGCAAAACAACACTTTTCACTATATCCCGGTACATGTGACAACAATAAATCAATCAATCAATTTAGAGCATTGACAGCTCTGACGGGCAAGGGCAAAAACAGTCGCTTTGTATCAAAGCAAACTCACACCTTCAAAGCCAATTTCACTGACAGCAACCCGCCAATTCCTTTATACAGTTCTATTGAGGAAGTAGTTTCAAAGGTTTTATCAAATATTATTGTCTGACTGATGTTGGCTCCTTCACTCAAAATTCTTTATTTCACTGATGCCCTCCCTTAGTTTTAAATTCATGCTTGCTTTCTTTTTTTCTATTTACTATTTGCTCAAGGCAACAGCTCACAAGAAAAGAATTGGACTATCATTTTAAGGATAAAATCTCCAAAAATTGCCTCAGAGTTCTGAATCAAACGGCTCTGGGTTAGAACCGAGAGACGTATTAACAGGTACCAGCTGTTCGCTGTCAAAAGTTCTGACATATTATCTTTGCTTGATGGAAATGAAAGTTCCTGCAGCAAAACCATCCACCTAAATGAGATGTGATAATGGGAACTGCAGATGCTGGAGGATCCAAGATAATAAAATGTGAGGCTGGATGAACACAGCAGGCCCAGCAGCATCTCAGGAGCACAAAAGCTGACGTTTCGGGCCTAGACCCTTCATCAGAGAGCTCTCTGATGAAGGGTCTAGGCCTGAAACGTCAGCTTTTGTGCTCCTGAGATGCTGTTGGGCCTGCTGTGTTCATCCAGCCTCACATTTTATTATCATCTAAATGAGATGCCTACATTCATGAGCTCAACCCTTAATAGTCTATCTGTACTCTATCTTATAGTGCCACATGTTGCTCGGAAGACAACATGCTTGGTTCTGCATCACAGGAGTTCCAGGCTCAAGTCTCACTCCAGGACTTCAGAGGCTGGAACTCCAGTGTCAATTCTGTTGCCCCTTGATGTACTTGGTGTTGTTTTTGTGCAAGTGACAAGAAAAACCATGATGCTGTGAGACTAATGTTTTGAGGGTCTATGAGGTTGGAAGCAGAGAAGCTGACTTCTGGCTGAGATATTAAGCTGAGGCCCCAGCTGCATGCTTGGGTAGACGTAAAACGTTATGTTGAAGAACAGCAGGAGATTTATCCCTGGTGTCCTGATGAAAATTCATCCATCAAGTCAGTATCACAGAAAACAAGTGTGCTGGTCCTTTTGCAGCCTTTGACAGCTCACATAGGCTGATGATTTTCTGCATTACAAGAATCACTACACTTCAAAATTAACTTCAGTGTCTCTGAAGTGTTTGAAACAGGTAGTGCCTGCGCTAAGCCCTTTTCATTCTACTGTTTTCCCTTCCCTTGTAGAGTTAGAGAGTCATAGAGATGTACAACACAGGTTCAACTCATCCTGCTGACCAGATATCAAAATTAATCTAGTCCCATTTGCTAGCATTTGGCTCATATCCTTCTAAACACTTCCTAGTCATGTATCCATCCAGTTTCTTTTTAAATGTTGCAATTGTACCAGCCTCCACCACTTCCTCCGGCAGCTCATTCCATACTCGCACCACCCTCTATGTGAAAAAGTTGCCCTTTAGGTCTCTTTTAAACATTTCCCCTCTCACCTTAGCCCAATGCCCTTGAGCTTTGGACTCCCATGCCCGGGGGGAAACCCTTGGCTATTTACCCTATCCATGCCCCTCATGACTTTATAAACCTCCATAAGGTCACCCCTTAGCCTCCAATTCTCCAGGGAAAATAACCCTAGTGTATTTAACCTCTCCATACAGCTCTAATCCTCCAGTCCTGGAAACATCTTTGCAAATCTTAACTAAGCCCTTTCAAGTTTCATCACATCCTTCTCACAGCATGAAGACCAGAATTGAACAGTTTTCCAAAAGTGGCTTAAACAATGCCCTGCATAGCCAACTCTTATACATTGCCCGACAAAGGCAAGTGTACAAAATACCCTCTTCACCATCTTGTCAACCTGAGACTTCACTTTTTATTTCCCTTTGCACATCCAAACTTGATTGTCTCTTGCTTATTTGTAGCTGGTTCGTTATCAGGAGAGAATAAGTCTTCAGCCATGCTTGGAATGGAGAACAAATTAACCTTATACAGCCTTTCTTCCTGAAAATGACAAGTACCTTTTGTACTTATTTATTTTATTCATGTTATAAATGGTTTAAATTCTGTACATGTTTGATTTTTTTTAACTGGTCAATGATATTTAAAGATCAAACCTAGGAGGGAAGTTCAGGTCCAAACAAATGGTGCAACAGACTCAATGGGCTGAATGGCCTACTTCTGTTCCTATCCTTCCGTGTCCTGTGGACTACTGGGTATGCAGTTAGTGCCATTTAATAAGATGGACAGCTCATGTGGCCTCCCTCATCTCAATCTATATTTAAGAACATAGAACATAGAAAAGTAGAGCACATGTTGCGCCGAACATGATGCCAGGTTAGACTAATCCTTTCTGTCTGCCCACGGTCCATGTTCCTCCCTGCTTTTTCACGTGCTTATCTAAAAATCTTCTAACTGCCTCAATCATCTCTGCTTCAACCACCATCCCTGGCAATGCATTCCAGACTCCTACCACTCTCTGTGTAAAATGTCTCCTTTGAACTTCACTCTCTTACATCTGGTAGTAGACATTTCTCCTCAGGGAAAAAAGATTCTGTCCACCATATCTACGTCTCTCATAATTTTATAAACTTCTATCAGGTCTCCCCCCAGCCTTTGCCACTCCACAGAAAACAACTCCAGTTTGTCCAGCCTCTCCTGCAGGTAAAGGTTTCATAGGTTTACGGTTTGCAAAGACAAGGGTAGAGTTCACCTGATGCTCTGACTCATGTCTACCAATTAAGGAAAGACATGGATTAATTTTGTTTGATTTCTGTTTGTGGAACCTTGTTGTGATTAAGCAGAGAAACCTGTGGGTGGTTGGCTCACCGAGCTGGTTTGTTGTTCCTCAGAAGTTTCATCACCCTGCTGGGTCACATCATCTGCGGAGCAATGAGCCGGCTCGGCAAGCCAAACAACCACAACATCCACAACACGAGCCACAAATCTACTCCATAACCTTAAAGTAGAGAAACACATCTCTCAACATCACAGTAATTATACTTTGAGACGCTGTCAGCCATTAGCTGAAATAGAATCCATGAGGGTGAAGGTAAGAGATAAGAAGAGGAAAGTCACGCGGTAGAAGTAGCCTACAAGCACATAACTGTAGCTATATCATCAGACAGAGATAATGGGATTATGTAAAAAAATACTGTATATTAATCATGGGCGATTTTAATCTTGGTGTGGACAGAGAAAGTCAAATTTGCAGAAATGACTACGAGGAAGAATTCATTGATTGTATTTGAGACAATACGTTATGGATCTAACTGGGGATGAGGCTGTCTTCGATCTCTGGTGGGTAACAAATGCTGGCCCAGACACCTACACCCGCATCTTGTGAATGAAGAAAAATTGATTAAAAAAAAGTGAAGCTAACACAGTCTGCAGAGGGATACGGTCAGGTTAAGTGAGTGGTTAAAGCTTGGCAGATTGAACATAATGTGGGAAAATGTGAGGTTTTGCATACTGGAAGAAAGAATGTAGGACTTAAAAATTATTTGAAAGGAGAAAGATTGTAGAAAATTACAGAACAGAGGGATTTGGGACCCTAAATCACTAAAGGTTAGCATTCAAGTTCAGCAGGTAATAGGAAATGCAAATATAATGTTGGTCTTTATTTCAAAGGGAAGGGAGAATTAAAGTAGGGAAAGCTTGCTAAAGTTATCCATGCCACTACTTTGACTGCACCCAAACTGCTATGAACAATGTTGGTCCCATTCCCGATAGAAAGATGCACTGGTATTGGAGGCAGTCCAGATAACATTCACTGAGCTGATGCCAGATATGGACTGATTTTCCTCTGAGGAGAGGTTGAGTAGGTTGGGCCTAAACTGACAAGAGGTTCAACGAATGAGAGGAGACCTTACTGAAACATACAGGGTTCTTAGGCAACTTGACAGGATAGATGTGGAAAGGTTGTTTCTCTTTGTGGGATAGTCCAGGATAAGAGGGTATAATCAAAGGATAAGGGGTCACCCATTAAGACATGGGGGAGGGAGAACCTATTCTCTTAGAGCATAGTGAACTTGTGGAATTCTTTACTGTGGAGGCTGTATTGTTCAGTATATTCAAGGATGAAACACACAGATTATTAGCTGGTAAGAGAATGAATGGTTGTAGAGATGAGGATAAGCAGAACTGAAGATTATCAGTTCAGGTGTGATCTCATTGAATGGTAGAGTTGATTCAATGGACCAAATTGTCTATTCTGCTGCTTAAGGTCCAATGGTAAAAGTTATGACGCACAGTAGCTACTTAAATTCAACCATTGAGGACTTTAGTTTCAAAGTGGCAGTAGTTACAAAGACTGGCAATGTACGAAATGGTACAGAAAATCACAGAGAATTCCCAGCAGACTGGTGAAATGGGCAGACATGTGACAGTGAAGCTTAATGCAGAATAGAGTGAACTAATGCATTTTGGAAAGCGTGATGGAAGCATTAAATGGTAATAATGCAGATGGGGACCATTTGGTCCATTGTGTGCATGCCAACTCACAGGAAGGTAACTCAGCTAACCACACTCCCTTTCTCTCTTTTCAAAAATCCACATTATTCTATGATTCACTTTCCAATTCCCTGTTGAGTCACAATTGAATCTGCCTCCACCACCTTCTCCAATTGCATATTCTCGGTTCATGTGAACTTAGGGATAGGGAGCCTTGGAGATTTGCATGCATAAACCTTTCAACATGGCATAATATCCTGAACTCCTGGTTGCTATTTATCTCTTTAATAGTGTAATGAAAACATATTTCTTCATGGCTGTGTGCAGGAGCTTGCTGTGCACAAGTGATGCCTCCATTTTCCAGTTTTATAACAGCGACTACACTTCAACTGTGCAGCAATTTGGTACATTTTGAGGACTTGAAAGTCAATTCATTGATTAAAAAAAACTCAAACACGTGCGTCTGTAACACATATAAATGTCCTAAAATACTTCAAAGGCTGGGTAGCAAAGAGAATAAGATACTCGGTGTGCAGATTTTCTGGCTCCTGAAGGAAGAAAGGGAAGTAGGAAGACATTGAATTGGGGATACACTTGCCTTTGCAATAGCCTTTTTCCTTCTGCCATTCTCAGGTGAAGAGAGTTAGCATTTTTTTTCAAATGGGAGATAACTCACTGCTTGCAAGGCAAGGGTGGGGCAGTGGATGTTGTTTACAGGGACTTTACTGAAACATTTAACATAGTCCCTCATGGTAAGCTGCTCCAGAAGATTAAGTCATGTAGGATTCACAGTAAGTTGGTAAGTTGGATACAAAATTGGTTTGGTCTTAGGAGACAGAGGGTAGTTGCGGAGGAGATTTTTTTTCCAATCGGAGCTCTGTGAACAGTGATGTTCCACAAGGATCAGTGGTGGGATCACTATTGTTTGTTGCATAAATACACAAATGATTTGGATGAAACTATAGGTGCTCTGATTAGTAAGTTTTCAAACAACATGAATAGTGGTGGAGTTGTGGATAGTGAGAAAGTTGTCAAAGGATACAGTAGCAATCAAGCCAGTTGGAAAGTTGGGGAGAGAAATGGCAGATGGAGTTTAATCCCAATAAGTGTGAGGTGATACATTTTGGAGGGCCAAATGCAAGAGGAAACTATACAGTAAACGGCAGAACCGTTTAGGAGCATTGGCGTCCAAGTTCATAATTCCCTGAAAGTGACAACACAAGTAGATAAGGTGGTAAAGAAGGCATATGGCATGCTTGCCTTTATCGGTTGGAGCATTGACTATAAATGTTGGCAAGTCATGTTGCAGCTGTATAAAACTTCAGTTTGGAGTATTGTGTGCAGTTCTGGTTGCCACACTATAGGAAGGATACGGAGGCTTTGGAAAGGGTGCAAAAGACATTTACCAGGATATTGCCTGGATTGGAATGCATTCGTTATAAATAGAGGTTGGGCAAACTTGGATTGTTGGAGGCTGAGGGACGAGTTGATAGAAGGAAATAAAATAATGAGAGGCATGGCTAGGGTGGATAGTCAGAGTCTTTCTCCCAGGGTGGAAATGTCAAATACTAGGGGGCATAGTTTTAGGGTGAGAGGGAGAGTGTTTAAAGGAGATGTGTAAGGCAAGTTTTTACACAGAGGGTGGCAGGGGTCTGTAATGTGATGCCAGAGGAGGCAGTAAAAGCAGATTTAATAGCAACACTGAAGAGGTATTAGACAGACAAATAAGCAGGCAGGGGATAGAAGGATAAAGACCATGTGAAGGCAGATGCGATTTGTTTAGAACGCCAGCATAGTCTGTGCAGACATGGTGGGCTAAAGGGCCTGTCCCTGTGCCGCTCAATGTTCCAGTATGCTATGAATTCGAGACTCCTAATCCAAGAGAATAAATGGAACCTGTTTTAGAAAAGTAATTATGATGGTTTCTGGCAATGTTTATAGAATTACACACTACACACAACACACACACATAGAAAACCACTTGGCCATGGGACAGCACACTGTAAATATTTTATAGAGATATATAGCACATCAGTAAGAACAAATTACATTTATATAATGCCTAATTGTACAAAAATGTCTCAGGGCAGTTCATTTCAGAATGAAGTGGGCAGAACTGGTCAAAGGCCTAACTTTCTGATTATAGCTACCAGCTCAACTTTCAATGTCCTTCAACATCTCCTCTTCCACATTGGAGGCCAGACACTGGCTGTGCCAAATTGCACATAGTGTCCAGGGATGTGCAGGCTAGGCTGATTAGCCATGGGAAATGCAGGGTTACAGGGTTGCAGCACACATGGGTGGGATGCTTTTTGTCGGGTCAGTACAGACTTGATGGTTTAAATGGCCTCTATCTACACTATAATGATTCTATGATTCAGTGTGTGGGAGATGAGCTTTGAATTCATGGAGGTTCCAGGGCAATCCTGGTGGGCTGGCAACATTAGTCACGACTCAGGTCCTCAGTTCTCCAATTCTGAAACAGGCGTGCGATCAACCAAGTCAGGTTTTCACCAGCACATTACATTTGTCTGCTTGTAACTGCAGAATTCAATTTTATAAAGAAAAAGTACACATCATTTTTGGCAGAATAAGCTAAATTGAATCCTGCAATTTTAAAAACCCATCAAAGTCTCCGGAACATTCCAGACCTCATGTTCGATCAGCAAGTTGCGCCTCAGGTATTATAAGAACTTTGCTTTTGAAATCCCTGGGAAACTTGTAGTTGCTGCATGCTCTTGTATGTCCACAATTATAGCTACACTTGCATTTCAATAAAGCGTGTTCTGAAGGGTTTTAACCCTTCGTGTGCTGAACAACAGTGACTTGTAATGAAGGTAACTCGTAATCAAAGACTTGGAGCATCTCAAATATTGCAGATGACACAAAGCTGGATGGAAAGCTGAGCTGTGAGCAGGATGCAGAGACATTACTGTGTGATTTGTACAGGCTGGCAGAGTGGGAAAATACATGGCAGATGCAGCACAATGTGGACAAATGTGAGATTATCCATTTTGCTGGCAAATATAAGAAGGCTGGTTATTATTCAGATGGCTGTAAGTTGAGAGAAGGAGAATGTTCAACAAGACCCAGTTGACCTTATGCACCAGTGATATGGTCACAAGATTGTTAATCCACATGATATTCTGGGGACCCAGGTTTGAGTCATGCCATGGCAGATGGCAGAATCTGAGTACAATTAAAGCCTGAAGTTAAGCATCTAACGATAACCATGAATCCATTTTTGGGAAAAAAAATCCCATTTGCCATCCCTACCTGGTCTGGTCTACTTATGACTTCAGACCCACAGCAATGCAGTTTACTCCTAACTGCCTTCTGGCTAATTAGGGATGGACAATAAATGCTGCCTGGCCAGCTATGCCATCATCGAATGAATGAATGAAAATTAGTCACTGAAAGTAAGCATGTAGTTGGAGAAGGCATTTAATCAAGACCTTCGTAGTGAGATGTTCCGAATACAGGGAGAAGGATGTCTTGTTGCAATTATACAGGGCATTAGGGACACCATGCACAGAACATTGTGTGCAGCTTTGTTCACCTGATCTGAGGAAGGAAGATCTTGCTACAGAGTGAGTGCAATGAAGGTTTACCAAATTGATTTCTGGGATGGGAGGTCTTGAGTTGGCTAGGATTGTATTCACTCGAGCCTAGAAAGATAAGGGGGGATCTTGTAGAAAGATGCAAAATTCTAATAGGACAAGACAGGTGAGGTACAGGAAGGATGTTCCCAATGGTGGGGAAGTCAAGAGCCAGAGGTTATAGTTTAAGTAGAAGGGGTAAACCTTTTAGGACTGAGATGAGGGGAAATGTTTTCATCCAGAGAGTGGTGAGCCTTTGGGATTCTCTACCACTGAAAGCATTTGAAGCCAAAAAATTATGTGTTTTCAGGAAGAAAATAGGCACAGCTTAAATGATCAAGGGGTACAGGGAGGGGAGGGTGGATCGGATTTTGAGCTTGATCTGCCATGATCAAAGTGAACAACAGTGCATGCTCAAAGTGTTGAATGGCGTACTCCTGCTCCGAGCTTTGATGTTTCTTTGTCAGACTGAGAGTGGCATTGGGTTGGGTTCTGTCACTTCACCTCTGTAATCTGAATTGAAGGGCCAGCCCCTAATAATAGGGGGATTATCTCCTTTACATGTACACTTTGCCTGAAACAACTCTTGGGCAGTCCAATTCCAGCACCAGCAGGGTCTGTCTACCCCTTAAATTCAGTCAGGAAAATTAAATAAATAATTGCAGGCAGTGTTGAGTACACGTTGTCACACATGTTGTAAATGACACTCCAAATGTGGCCTTACCAATATACTGTACGCTTTTTAAAACAAAATGTTAATTCAGATTAAATAGCCCCTGGTGGAGCACTGTAACAGAAACAAAATCAAATGGTCCATGGAAACAAATGAAGCTAGAATGGAAACTTATCAAACTAAAATCAAAATACCATTATCCACGGTAATAATGTGACCCCTGCAGTGTCCAGCATTCTCTGAAGCTGTACTTGTCTCTACTTATAAACAATCCCTGGTCGATCAATCCCCTTTTCTATATTGGGTCGAAGGGTCTGTTTGGTTGTCAGTGGTTCAGGATAAACTTCAAGTAACCCTTACCAGGAAGTGGTATATGGCTGAACAACAAGATAGAAGCATAAAAAGTAGGATCAAGAGTAGGCCATTCAGCCCTTCGAGCCTGCTTCACCATTCAATATCATCATGTCTGATCATCTAACTTAGTACCACGTGCCCCCTTTCTCCCCACACCCTTTGATTCCTTCAGTCCTCAGAACTTTATCTAACTTATTTTGGAAAACATTCAGTGTTTTGGCCTCAACTACTTTCAATGTTAGAAAAATCCACATCTTCACCACTCCCTTGGTGAGGACATTTCTCCTCATGTCAGTCCTAAATGGCCCACCCCATATCCCTTAGACTGTGACCCCTGATTCTGGACTCCCTAGTCTTCAGGAACATCCCAGCTACATTTACACAATCTAAGGTGTATATTATTGCATGACAGCAATTGATACAAGCTATATTCAGTAATTAGATACAACTGCTAAGACTATCTTTTGTTCTTAGTTGTACCTGAAATATTACCTTTATTCATTAATGGAATGAGGACAGCCCTGGCTAGGCCACCATTTACTGTCCATCCTTAATTTCACAGAGGGCAGTTAAGAGTCAACCATTTTGCAGTCACCAGACCAGGTAAGGATAGCTGTTCCCTTCCCTAAAGGACGTTAATGGACCTGGTGGGTTTTTCTGACAATCGATTCACGGTTATCATTAGATTCTGAATTCAAATTCCACCATATGCCACGCCAGGATTCAAACCTGGGACCCCAGAATGTTATCCGGGACTCTGGATTAAGAGTCCAGCAATAATATCACGAGGCCATTGCCTCCCATTCTTCCATTACAGTGTTAAAATCAAATCCCTAAATACAATTTATATGGCACTAGTAATACTCAGTGAAGGATTACTTTTGAAATCCTGCTTTGAAGACCTTCCTTCAGATTTCTCTAAAAACTGCATGCATGCCATTATCCCTCTTTCAATCCATGCTGTTGGTATTGATATAAGGCATGACCTCATGTTGATCACAATTCCTCTCTCACCATAACCTCTGGTCACTCCTTGATCCAGGCATCTGAGAGGCAACACCGTGTGCAGGAATCGCATTCTGTGGCGACAGGAAGTTACTGTCTTCCCTGTTATTCTCTATGTCTGTTGCTTTGCCAATCTTTCTGCTGCCACTTGCACAACTAAGCAAGCCCTGGTTGCACTCTCTGGATGACCAACACTCTCGCCAAATGAACATCACAGCCTGAGCATATTTTTCTATTTGTTGGATGTTCCGATCTGAATGAATCTCTGGATGCAACTAAATGGAAGGCAAAGTCATTTTCTGCCTGACCAGTCAGTTCAATGCCAATGGGACGAGAGACCCAGGCTGCTCAACAAGATACACTCAGTCCAATTTAAAACTGGGAGAATCTGTCCTCTTATCCTTGTAACGCGAGACCGACACTGCAGCTTAAGGAGTGCAGGAAAGATAGAGCTGCTTCTTTCCATTTTCTCTCCACTTCAGTAACCCCTGAAAACAGATCATGTCTCTGTCACACGTAGATTTTCACTTTGAGATGTACCCATGAGAATTTGCTTGCAAATTCGATAAGAGATGCACCGACACAAATTTAGAGTAGGAACAGGCCATTCAGTCCCTCAAGCCTGCTCTGCCCATGAATAATATCACCACAGCTCAGATTGTGACCTCAACTCTAAGCTCTCATCTCCTCCATATAACCTTTGATTCCTTTGTTTGTCAAAAATCAATTTTTGGCTTTCTCATCTGCCAGTGTGGTATACTGCATCTGCTGTACTCGTTGTGGCTTCCTCTACATTGGGGAAGCCAAGTGGAGGCTTGGGGACCGCTTTGCAGAACACCTCCACTCGGTTCGCAATAAACAACTGCACCACCCAGTGGCGAAACATTTTAACTCCCCCTTCCGTTCATCAGATGACATGTCCATCCTGGGCCTCCTGCAGTGTCACAATGATGCCACCCGAAGGTTGCAGGAACAGCAACTCATATTCCACTTGGGAACCCTGCAGCCCAATGGTATCAATGTGGATTTCACAAGCTTCAAAATCTCCCGTCCCCCTACTGCATCCAAAGCCAGACCAGTGCTCCTAAGATGCTGCTTGGCCTGATGTATTCATTCAGCTCCACACTTTGTTATCTCGGATTCTCCAGCGTCTGCAGTTCCCATTATTCCAGCTCATCCCCACCTCCCTAACCTGTTCTTCCTCTCACCTATCCCCTCCTCCCAACTCAAGTGCACCTCCATTTCCTACCTACTAACCTCATCCCGCCCCCTTGACCTGTCCGTCCTCCCTGGACTGACCTATCCCCTCCCTACCTCCCCACCTATACTCACCTCTACAGGCTCCATCCCCACCCCTTTAACTTGTCTATCTCCTCTCCACCTATCTTCTCCTCTTTCCATCTTCAATCCTCCTCCCCCTCTCTCCCTACTTATTTTAGAACCCTCTCCCCATCCCCCTTTTCTGATGAAGGGTCAAGGCCCGAAACACCAGCTTTTGTGCTCCTATGATGCTTTTTGGCCTGCTGTGTTCATCTAGCTCCTTACTTTGTTATAACTTTGTCACACCTAGTTACAGCATGAGAACCAAAACTTGCATCGCGTCCTTTTAGTGTCTTTAGGACAGCTCCTCCCAAAGCAAACAAATTAAATTCTTCCTCACAGTGAGGTAAAACGTGCCAAGTAAACTGTGGTGAAAACAGATTGTATCAAATTATCATTGCTTCCTGCTAAAAGCATGGTGCATAGCTATGTTGGTCATCCACTTGTCCCCACATGAAGAGATTCTGTGCAAACCTTAATTCCTTTAAAATGACAACTTGGATATGTTTGTCTACATTTGGTTCCCCCATAACTTAAAAGCAGGCAAAGAGATAGTAGATAGGGTTATGGAGATATGCCAGAACTTGGGTTCCAGTAGTTGAAGTCATTGCTACTTTTTAGGTTGCTCACAAACTTTGTGTTCCACAGGGATCCGTGTTGGGACCACTGTTGTTTGTGATATACATCAAGGAAGGTATAGATGGTCTGATTAGCAAGTTTGCGCATGACTCTAACATTGGTGGAGTAGCAGATAGTGAAGGGGATCGTCGGAGAATGCAGCAGAATATAGATAGATTGGAGAGTTGGACGGAGAAATGGCAGATGGAGCTCAATCTAGGCAAATGCAAGGCGGTGCATTTTGGAAGATCCAATTCAAGAGCAAACTAAACGGTAAATGGAAAAGCCCTGGGGAAAATTGATGCACCGAGAGATCTGGTTGTTCAGGTCCATTGTACCCTGAAGATGGCAACACAGGTTGATAGAATGGTCAAGAAGGCACATGGCATGATTTCCTTCATTGGACGGGGTACTGAGTACAAGATTTGGCAGGTCATGTCACAGTTGTATAGGGTTTTGGTTTGACCACATTTGGAATATTGCCTGTAGTTCTGGTCACCCCATTACCAAAAGGATGTGGATGCTTTGGGCAGGGTGCAGAGGGGCTTCATCAGGATGCTGCCTGGTATGGAGGGCGCTAGCTATGAAGAGAGGTCGAGTCAATCAGGATTATTTACATTAGAAATATGGAAGTTGAGGGGGGCCTGATTGAGGTCTCCAAAATCATTATAGGTATAGACAGGGTGGATAGCAAGAAGCTTTTTCCTAGAGTGGGGGACTCAATTACTAGGGGTCATGATTTCAAGGTGAGAGGGGAAATGTTTAAAGGAGATATGCGTGGAGAGTTCTTTACGCAGAGGGTGGGGGGGTTGGCCTGGAATGCATTGGCAGCGGAGGTGGTAGTGGCTTGCACGATAGCATCATTTAAGATGTTTCTAGACAGATACATAAATGGGCAGGGAGCAGAGGGATACAGATCCTTGGGAAATAGGTGACAGGTTTAGACAGAGGATCTGGATCAGCACAGGCTTGGAGGGTCGAAGGATCTGTTTCTGTGCTGTAATTTTCTTGGTTCTTTGTTCTTCTTTAGGCTAAATTTGCAGACATTCTGTTGCCTTGTAGTGTAATCATTGAAGAAATGTGGGACACACCAGTCAAGTCATGCATAGAGAGCTGCCACAGCCAATGAAAATGAGAAACCAATCTGTTTATCTTGCTGTGATATTGGTTGAGGGTAGGTATTTGTCTGAAATAACTCCACAAAGGCCTGAATCCTGTCACCCAGTCACCCCTCATTTACATGTGTATTGTTCTTGACACTGGTCTGGCTTCCTCAGAGGCAGCTCTCAGAGTGAACAGAACCTCTGACACTCCTGTTGCTATCTGACAGCCAGGGCTCCCTGATTAGACCAGGTTAACAGCCCTAATCAGGGCACTTATTTACTCTGAAATCCACCTGGCTAAGCTCACTACAATCGCAAATCAGGATGCTGGGGATAAGTCCGTTGTCTTTCTGGAAAGTACCCACCGCAGAGGCTTGGCTTGACATTCCTCTGAGGGTGTAGCAGTCCTTCAGTACTGCCCTGATGGTGCCAACCTCGACTTTATGGTCAAATGACAAATCCAGGACACCACTTCAAGGATAACCACAGCCAAAGGACAAGGAGATACTGAGTAAAATCTAGTCTGGTGAAATAGCATCAGAGCCTCTTCATGAAGGGTAATGAAAGCATTAATTCCAGATTGTTTTATGAAGAGAAGAGTGAGCAGTTTAGGCCTACACTCACTAGAGTTCAGAAGGATGAGAACAGTTCAAAATGAGGTATATATAATGCTGAAGGGATTTAACAACAGAGGATGCTTCCCCTGATAGGGCAACCTAGGAAGAGAGGTCATAGTACGAAGTAAAGGCAGATTTAAATTAGAAATGAGGTGGAGCTACTTTTCCGAAAGTATTGTGAATCTGTGGAATTCACCATCCCAAACTGCAGTGGGTTCTGGGACACTGAATTAATGTGAGGAGGAATAGACAGATTGTTAATTAGTAATGGGTCGTGGGGTTATGGAGAGAGGGCAGAAAAATGGAGATGAAGCTGAGAGAAGATCAGCCATTAAAAAAGGGAATTGCTGGTAAAGCTCAGCAGGTCTGACAACATCCGTAGGAAAGAAATTAGAGTTAACATTTCAGATTGAGTGACCTTTCCTCAGAACAGTTCCAAGGAAGGGTCACTCGACGCAAAATGCTAACTCTGATTTCCCTGTACATATATTGCCAGGCCTGCTGAGCTTTTCCAGCAACTTGTATTTTTGTTCCTGATTTACAGCATCCACAGTTCTTTTGGTCTGCATAAGATCAGCCATGATCGTATTAAATGGAGGAGCAGGCTCGAGGGACTAAATGACTAGCTGTTGCTCCCAGTTCTTATGCAGAATCCATGAGGGTGGAATAGTTTAGGTCCATGGAAGGAGCACAGTTCATGGAGTCAGAAGTCAAAGCACAAATCAGCTGTGATTTCAAATCTCACCCCAGGACATGACAAAGTAAGATCAGCTGAAGTCTTAGCGTAGCAGGACTGAAGCAGGACTCCACTGTTGCGGTGTAATATCTTTGTGGGACACACTAAAACTCTCTACAGTGTGTTGAAAGTAGCACCATAGGCAAATGCGTTGTCAGATTATGTGGGGATTATAAAGTAATTTTGAGTCAGGCAGCATAATGCAAACCACTCCATAATGTCCCAAATGTCAGGGAGCACTTCACCATGTTATCATGATGCAAAATTATATCTGATAAACACCTGTCTGCAGCTTGAATTAGATGGTGAATCAAAGTTACATTTGACATTAGTGCCCACCTGGGCCTCTTTCAGTTTCATCAGCTGCCATTTGCTGTCTCCTTAGACCACAGAATTTTTCAAGAGGGATCCATTACAGTTCGAGGTGTCATCAATCAGTAATTGGCTGACTTTTGTAGTAGTTTGCAACATTTTTCAGAATTTACAGCACAAAATAACAGCAACATCAAGGGGGCAAAATAAAGGATCCCCTTGCATGCAAACGGAGGAGGAGGGACATGGAACAAAGAATAAAGAACGATACAGCACAGGAACAGGCCCTTCGGCCCCCTGGACTGTGCAGACACATGTTGCCTTTCTAAACTAAAAACCTTTTGCCTCTATTCAGTCAGTATCTCTCTATCCCCTGTTTATTCTGTCAAGATGCCTCTTAATCATTCCATTGTACCAACCTCCACCACATCCTCTGGCAGCTCCGTGTTAAAAAACGTACCTCTCACATCTTCTTTAAACATAGAAAGTAGAACGTAGAAATGTAAAGCACAAGAACGGACCCTTCGGCCCACAATGTTGGGCTGAAAATGACACGAAATTAAACTAATCCCTTCTGCCCACCCTTGGTTCATATCCCACCATTCCTTGCATATTCATGTGCTTATCCAAAAGCCACTTAAACGCCCCTATTCTATTTACCTCCGCCACCAGCCCCGGCAGCGCGCTCCACACTCCTACCATATTCTGTATAAAAAAAAACCTGCCGCTCACATTTCCTTTGGACCTGAAATCTACGTCTACTAGTAATTGACATTTCTAACCTGGGAAATCTGACTGTCCATTCTACATTCTATCCATACCGCTCGTAATTTGGCAAACTTCTATCAGATCAATGGCAACACAGCAGACTCCCACAAAACCGATGTGACAATGACAATATGTTGCCATTGTGCACAATGAGGCGCTGTTGGATGAAAGGGAAACAGATTAAAAAACCCGAATGAAATTTGGACAATTAAGCATGGCTGCCCTTGTCAGACAGTTATCAGATTACTGAAAACATATCCCAGAGTTTACTGGTCAAAAGGGTGCTGCCACATGTCTGACATTGTTTGAAGTGAAAACTGGACGAAAAGAAAAGGTGCCAGTCCAAGACAACTCAAGATGGAGCTAGAGGAACACAGCAGGCCAGGGAACATCAGAGGAGCAGGAAAATCAGAGGAGCAGGAAAAAGCAGGGGCAGGACCCTTCTTCAGAAATGGGGAGGGGAAGGGAGCTGGGAAATTAACAAAGAGAGGAGGGATGGGGCTGGAGAAGTGGGTGGGATGTTGGTAGGTGAGTACAGGTAGGGAGATCCACTGAGGGCTTTCCAAAGGGAGGAAGACAACTTCTTAAGGGTGGGCATCCTTGGAAGCAGTTTTGCAGGAGGGTTATAAGTCACTCAGAGATTGCAAGAACTGCAGATGCTGGGATCAGAGACAGCACACAATGGAGCTGGTGGAACACAGCAAGGACCCAGAAATTGTGATAGGCGCTACGGAAATTTCATTCTCCCAGCCCACCGATGATCTTGCCAGTCTATTTTAGGTTGAGTGAAATGTATCAGGAAGGGACAAGCAAGAGGGAAAGGAAATAACTTGACGATTAGAGGAAATTCTAGACTTTGAACTGTCTATCTGATTTATCAGCCTGACCATTGATAATAGACATTGGTTCTGTTCGAACATTCTTTGTTAGCTAAGAGATATATTTCAAGAGAAACTGGACCAGCTATCCCATCAGGGAGCGAGCTGTATCTTACTCACTTTAGATGTAAAATGCATTAAATTTATTCATTTTAAATGCACAGGTTTGCTTTGTTAATAGCCTCTCTTCTGCAATGACACTGAGTAATGAGTTCCTTTACTCCCTCCTGCAGTCCATTCATTCAGTGTAACCTTGCCTGATTCTCATTTAAGTTTCTTATTCGAGCTTTTCAGGATTTCATATTCACTTTTTTTTAGAGAAATGGACCGACAGTTGACCCATTCCTGAGGCGAGACCAATCTTTGGTTACAACATCTGTATTCGCAGTGCGCACGAAACGAGACAAATCAAGGTATAAAGCGCCCTTGCAGTGTGCCATTGTATTTAAGCATCATGTGAAGAGGCGAGTAAATGGCTTTGTTGTACACTGTGTTGCAGAATGATTTATCAAATTTACCAGCTGGTTTTAAGCTGCTGAACTGCACAAGTGTGGACACTGAAGGCAAGTGATAGAAGAGCAAATGCCAGGCTTCACTTCCTCAGCGATGGCAAGATTATTTAGGGCACGATCGGCTGGACAGGATTTTGTAGCGGCTTCCTATCTCGTCTTATACTGCCTGGATTCACATAACCTATTGAAAATGATGACATTAACCTGTAAACTGGAAAGCAAGCTCCATTGCACACAAACTATTTATGTCTAGTATGAAAAAGCCTCGATTTAAAGCCTCGATCTTATTTTCAATCCCTCCTTGGCTTCACCCCTCTCTATCTCTATAACCTCCTCCAAGCCTATAAACCTTTGTGCTTCTCCACTTCTGGTTTCTTGCAGTTTTTCCTTCCTGCACAATTGGTGTCATGACTAAAGGACTTTTGCAGTCCTAAACTCTGGAACTTCCTCCTGAAACCTCGCCCCGCTTCACAGTTCTCTCCTCTCTTAACATGATCCTTATAACTTGCTGCTTTGAGCTAGCTTCTCATTATCTGTTTAGAGAATCGAAAGACCAGAAGAACAGAAATAGGCCATTCAGCCCATTGAGTCTGCTCCATCATTCGATGAGATTACGGCTGATCTGATAATCTTCAGGAGCAAGAACAAAGTTAGCTCAGCAGATCTGGCAGTACCTGTGAAGGCAAAAATAGACTTAACATTTCGGGTCTGGTGAGTCTTCCTCAGAACTTCTATTCTCAAACAAGTTCTGATGAAGGTCCACCAGAATCGAACAGTAACTCTGTTTTTGCCTTCAAGGATGCTACCAGACCTGCTGAGCTTTTACAGCAACTTTGGTTTTGCTCCTGATTTACAACATCCGCAGTTCTTTTTGTTTTTATCTGATAATCCTCAGTTCCACTTTCTTGCTTTTTACCGCATTATCTTTGGATTTCCTTGTGAATTAAAAAACCGGTCTATTTCAGCCTATCCACACTGTCCAGCTGACTCATGATATTGAAAGCCTTTATCAGATCTCCTGGCAGCTGCCTTCTCTCCAAGGAGAACAGTCCCAATTGCTTTGAGCTATCCTTCTAACTGAAGTTCCTCATCCCTGCAACCATTCTTGTAAACCACTTCCGCCATCTCTCCAATACATTCACACTCTTCCCATAATGCGGCACCTGGAACTACAACAATACATGAGCTGAGGCCTAGCAAGTGCCTTGTAAAAGTTCAACATGACCTCCTTGCTCTTGTACTCGATGCCCAAATTATAAAGCTGAGGATAGGGAATATTAACTGTTCTCTCTACCTGTTATGTCATTTTGATTCACATTCATACCCAAGTCACTGTTCTTCTTTCTTTTCCCTTTATTCATTCATGGGGTGAGGGTGTCTCTGGTTGGGCCAGCATTTATTGCCCACCCCTAATTGGCCTGAGCACGGTTCAGAGTCAACCACATTGCTGTGGGTCTGGAGTCATATGGAGCCAGACAAGGTAAGGATGGCAGTTCCCTTCCCTAAAGGGCATTAGTGAACCAGGTGGGTTTTTTTTTACCTCTGACATTTGACAATGGCTTTATGGTCACTATCAGACCCTAAATTTCTTTTTTTTTAATTGAATTCAAATTCCACTATCTGTCATGGCAGAAACGTAGGTCCCCAGAGGATTACTTGAGTGCTGGATTTACAGCCTGGTAATAATATCACTCGGTCATTGCTTCCCCACAGAGGACTGGAAGGTCGATGGTTGGACAACATGTCATGATGTTCCACTTACCATTTGGAAGACTCCATAATCAGGTTGATTTCATTGTGCTATACCACTGTATACTCTACACTGGCAAAACAAAACAAAGTTAGAAGACCTCTTTGCAGAATGTCTCCAGCCATGATACAAGCTTGAATGGCCCACCGCTCTCTAAACTTTTCCTATAAAATCTCATTTAAACTCTCGACCTTCATCTCACTCAACACTGCAGCCCCCCAGGGATGCATCCTCACACCCCCACCTGTTCTCACTGTACACCTACGACTGTGTCGCCAAATTCCAAACGAATGCCATCGACAAGTTTTCTGAAGGCGTCACTGTAGTGGAATGGATATCTAACAATGACGAGTCGAAATACAGAAGGGGGACAGAGGATACAAAAGTGAGATGGGGGCTTGGTGACGGGGTGCAATGAAAACAATCTGTCTCTTAACGTCAGCAAAAGTAGAAAACTGGCCTTCGCCATTAGAAAGAAAGGAGGAGAACATCTACATCAATGGAGCTGAGGCTGAGAGATGACAAGCATCAAACTCATCACAGTGACGATAACCGACGACCTGTCCTGGAATTCCCACACAGATGCGACAGTAAGAAGACACAACAATGCCTCTTCTTCCCCAGGTGGCTCAGGAAATTTGCTATGTCCATAAGGTTCCTCACCAACTTCTACAGATGCATTATTGAAAGCATACTTTTCAGGTGCATAACAGCCTGGTACAGCAACTGCCCAGCCCAGGACTGTAAGAAACTACAGAAGGTGGTGAGCACAACTCAGACCATTACAGAAGTCAACCTTCCATCCATGGACACTATTTACATGGCTTGCTACCGTGGAAAGGTGGCCAACATCATCAAAGACCCTTTGCACCCCGGTAATGATCTCCTACAACCTCTTCCATCAGGCAGAAGGTACAGAAGCCTGAACACATGCACCAGCAGGTTCAGGAACAGCTTCTTCCTGGTCATGATCAGACTGGTGAATGGATTCTCCAACCTCAAATAATGTTACCTTTATGTGTCTAAGTCATTTTGATCCGTACCTCCTTTGCTTGCTGTGATCTGCCTGTACCGCTCGTAAACAAAGGTTTTCACTGTATTTTGGTACATGTGACAATAAAATCAATCAATCAATCACACTGACACATTTCTGCTGTTGTTCTGCTCTACTGTTCCAGTGAAGATCATTATAAACTTCAGAAAAGGCAAGTCATTTTTCAATTCAACACTTTACTCGGTTTTGGAGTTTTTTTTTACTTTACTGTTTTTGCAAATTTTAAACTATGAATTTTTATTTCCCTATTTCTCCTCTTGTTTTCTTTTCTTTTGGTAGCTGCAAAATTTTTGCTTATTTATTTACTGAATGCTGGCTTCGCTACCTGGGTCATCGCTAATTGCCCCAGAAGGCAGTTAAGATTCACAAGCTTCAAAATCTCCCCTTCCCCCACCGCATCCCAAAACCAGCCCAGTTCCTCCCCCCCGCCACCACTGCATCACAAAAACAGCCCAGCTCATCCCCTCCACCCACTGCATTCCAAAACCAGCCCAGCCTGTCTCTGCTTCCCTAACCTGTTCTTCCTCTCACCCATCCCTTCCTCCCACCTCAAGCTGCACCTCCATTTCCTACCTACTAACCTCATCCCACCTCCTTGACCTGTCCATCTTCCCTGGACTGACCTATCCCCTCCCCACCTCCCCACCTATACTCTCCCCTCCACCTATCTTCTTTTCTCTCCATCTTCGGTCCGCCTCCCCCTCTCTCCCTATTTATTCCAGAACCCTCACCCCATCCCCCTCTCTGATGAAGGGTCTAGGCTCGAAACGTCAGCTTTTGTGCTCCTGAGATGCTGCTTGACCCGCTGTGTTCATCCAGCTCCACACTTTGTTATCTCTTTGTCCCCATAACCTTCGATCCTATTCACCTCAAGTGCTCTATCTAGCCGCCTCCT
Organism: Stegostoma tigrinum; assembly: GCF_030684315.1. Taxonomy (NCBI): domain Eukaryota; kingdom Metazoa; phylum Chordata; class Chondrichthyes; order Orectolobiformes; family Stegostomatidae; genus Stegostoma; species Stegostoma tigrinum. Next base: position 180,811,310 of record NC_081354.1, on the reverse strand, counting down.
AAATACATTCAATGCTTTGGCATCAATTAGTTCCTGCGGTAATGAATTTCACAGGTTCACCACTCTTTGGGTGAAAAGAACATCTCCTCATCTCCGTCCCAAATGGTCTACCCCGAATCCTCATACTGTGACCCCTGGTTCTGGGCACACCCACCACCGGGAACATCCTCTCTGCATCTACCTTGCCCAGACCTGTCAGAATTTTATAAGTCTCTATGAGTTTGCTCCTAATTTGTCTGAACTCTAGCAAAAAACAATCCCAACCAAGTCAATCTCTCCTCATATGTCAGACCCACCATCCCCAGAATCAGCCTGGTAAACCTTTGCTGCACTCCCTCGAGAGCAAGAGCATCCTTCTTCAGAAAAGGAGACCATAACAGCACACAATATTCTCGGTGTGGCCTCACCAAGTCCCTGTATAACTGCTACAATGCATCCCTGCTCCTGTTCTCGAAACCTCTCACAATAAAGGCCAACATACCATTTGCCTTGATAATGAAATGTGAGGCTGGATGAACACAGCAGGCCCAGCAGCATCTCAGGAGCACAAAAGCTGACGTTTCGGGCCTAGACCCTTCATCAGAGAGGGGGATGGGGTGAGGGTTCTAGAATAAATAGGGAGAGAGGGGGAAGCGGACCGAAGATGGAGAGAAAAGAAGATAGGTGGAGAGGAGAGTATAGGTGGGGAGGTAGGAAGGGGATAGGTCAGTCCAGGGAAGACAGACAGGTCAAGGAGGTGGGATGAGGTTAGTAGGTAGGAGATGGAGGTGCGGCTTGGGGTGGGAAGAAGGGATGGGTGACAGGAAGAGATAATGGGAACTGCAGATGCTGGAGAATTCCAAGATAATAAAATGTGAGGCTGGATGAACACAGCAGGCCAAGCAGCATCTCAGGAGCACAAAAGCTGACGTTTCGGGCCTAGACACTTCATCAGAGAGGGGGATGGGGAGAGGGAACTGGAATAAATAGGGAGAGAGGGGGAGGCGGACCGAAGATGGAGAGTAAAGAAGATAGGTGGAGTGAGTATAGGTGGGGAGGTAGGGAGGGGATAGGTCAGTCCAGGGAAGACGGACCACAACTTTCCCCCCACAGTGATCGAAAACGCCCTTGACCGCGTCTCCCGTATTTCCCGCAACACATCCCTGACACCCCGCCCCTGCCACAACCGCCCTAAGAGGATCCCCCTCGTTCTCACACACCACCCTACCAACCTCCGGATACAACGCATCATCCTCCGACACTTTCGCCATTTACAATCCGACCCCACCACCCAAGACATTTTTCCATCCCCACCCCTGTCTGCTTTCCGGAGAGACCACTCTCTCCGTGACTCCCTTGTTCGCTCCACACTGCCCTCCAACCCCACCACACCCGGCAACTTCCCCTGCAACCGCAGGAAATGCTACACTTGCCCCCGCACCTCCTCCCTCACCCCTATCCCATGCCCCAAGATGACATTCCACATTAAGCAGAGGTTCACCTGCACATCTGCCAATGTGGTATACTGCATCCACTGTACCCGGTGCGGCTTCCTCTACATTGGGGAAACCAAGCGGAGGCTTGGAGACCGCTTTGCAGAACACCTCCGCTCAGTTCGCAACAAACAACTGCACCTCCCAGTCGCAAACCATTTCCACTCCCCCTCCCATTCTCTAGATGACATGTCCATCATGGGCCTCCTGCACTGCCACAATGATGCCACCCGAAAGCTGCAGGAACAGCAACTCATATTCCGCCTGGGAACCCTGCAGCCTAGTGGTATCAATGTGGACTTCACCAGTTTCAAAATCTCCCCTTCCCCTACTGCATCCCTAAACCAGCCCAGTTCGTCCCCTCCCCCCACTGCACCACACAACCAGCCCAGCTCTTACCCCCCACCCACTGCATCCCAAAACCAGTCCAACCTGTCTCTGCCTCCCTAACCGGTTCTTCCTCTCACCCATCCCTTCCTCCCACCCCAAGCCGCACCCCCATCTACCTACTAACCTCATCCCACCTCCTTGACCTGTCCGTCTTCCCTGGACTGACCTATCCCCTCCCCACCTCCCCACCTATACTCTCTCCACCTATCTTCTTTACTCTCCATCTTCGGTCCGCCTCCCCCTCTCTCCCTATTTATTCCAGTTCCCTCTCCCCATCCCCCTCTCTGATGAAGGGTCTAGGCCCGAAACGTCAGCTTTTGTGCTCCTGAGATGCTGCTTGGCCTGCTGTGTTCATCCAGCCTCACATTTTATTATCATGGGTGACAGGAAGAACAGGTTAGGGAGGCGGGGACAGGCTGGGCTGGTTTTGGGATGCAGTGGTGGGAGGAGAAGAGCTGGGCTGGTTGTGTGATGCAGTGGGGGGAGGGGGCGAACTGGGCTGGTTTTGGGATGAGGTGGGGGAAGGGGAGATTTTGAAGCTGGTGAAGTCCACATTGAACCCATTGGGCTGCAGAGTTCCCAAGCGGAATATGAGTTGCTGTTCCTGCAACCTTCGGGTGGCATCATTGTGGCACTGCAGGAGGTCCATGATGGACATGTCATCTAAAGAATGGGAGGGGGAGTGGAAATGGTTTGCGACTGGGAGGTGCAGTTTTTTATTGCGACCCGAGCGGAGGTGTCCCAATTTACAGCCATTCAGATAGTAATCTGCCTTCTTGATTTTGTTTCTGAAGTGAATAACTTAAATTATACTGCATTTGTTTTTGATTTGCCCACTCACCCAACCTATCAAGGTCATGCTGTAGGATCTCTGCATCCTCATCACAGTTCACCCTCCCACCCTGCTTGATATCATCTGCAAATTTGGAGATGTTACATTTTTTTCTCTCGTCCAAATCATTAATATACATATTGTGAATCGCTGGGGTCCCAGCACCGATCCCAGTGGCGCCCCACTAGTTACTGCTGCCAATTTGAAAAGGACCCATTAATTCCTACTCTTTGTTTTACTCTCTGCCAAACAATTTCCTATCCATCTCAATGCACTTCGCCCAATCCCATGTGCTTTAATCTTGGACATTAATCTCTCATGTGGGACTTTGTCAAATGCTTTCTGAGAGTCCAAATATACTACATTGACTTGCTCCCCTTTGTCAACTCTACTAGTTACATCTTCAGAGAATTGCAACAGATTTGTCAAGCATGATTTCCCCTTCATAAATCCTTGATGACTCCGTTTGATCTTGCCACTGCTTTCTAAATGCTCTTCTATAAAATCCTTGACTATGGATTCGAGAATATTCCCCGCTACTGATGTTAGGCTCATCGGTCCATAATTCCCTGTTTTCTCTCTACCTCCCTTCTTAATTGCCACCTATTAGGCCTGAATGTCTTCCAGGTCATGCCATATGTAGGCATAGACTGCTTCAATATCTGATTAACTGTTAACAGAACTGAACACAGTGCAATCATGAGTGTGTTTTCCTGGCTCTGAACCTATCACGAAATAGCTGAAGGTGGCTAGGTTGAGCACACTGTCCTGAGAAACCCCTGGAGTGATATGCTGGAGATGAGACCACTAATCTCCAACAACCACAGACATTGTGCCATTACGGCTCCTTTCAGCAAGGAGTCTTCTCCTGATTCCCAGTGACTTCAGTTTTACAAGAACTTCTGATGTCATATTTAGCCAAATGCACCTTGTGGTCAAGAGCAATCACTCTCACCTCACCTCTGGAATTCAGCACCTTTGTCCATGTTTGAACCATCTGGAACAACATCTCGACCTGAGTGACCCTGGTGGAACCCAGCGAGTAGATTAATACTAAACAAATGCTGACGGATGGCAATATCAGAGACTCTTTATGCCACTTTGGTAAGGGTAGGCTGATGAGGCAGAACAAAGAACAAAGAAAATTACAGCACAGGAACAGGCCCTTGGGCCCTCCAAGCCTGCACTGACATGCTGCCCATCACAACTAAAACCCCTTACCCTTCCAGGGACCACTTCCCTCTACTCCCATCCTAGTCATGTATTTGTCAAGACGCCCTTTAAAAATCACTAGAGTATCTGCTTCCACTACCTCTCCCGGCAGCGAGTTCCAGGCACCCACCCCCCTCTGTATAAAAACATTTGCCTCGTAGATCCCTTTTAAACTTTGTCCCTTACTCCTTAAACCTATGGCCCTTGGTAACTGAGTCTTCCACCCTGGGAAAAAGCTTCTGGCCGTCCACTCTATCCATGCCCTTCATAATCTTGTAGACGTTTATCAGCCTCCCCCCCTCCTCCATCATTACAGTGAGAACAACCCAAGTTTCTCCAACTTCTCATCATAACTAATGCCCTCCATACCAGGCAACATCCTGGTAAATCTTTTCTGTACCTTTTCCAAAGCCACCACATCATTCTGGTAGTGTGGTGACCAGAATTGAACACAATATTCCAAATGCAGCCTAACTAAGGTTCTATAAAGCTGAAACATTACCTGTCAATTTTTAAACTCACTGTCCCAGCCAATGACGGTAAGCATGCCGTATGCCTTGTTGACTACCTTTTCTACCTATGTTGCCACTTTCAGTGACCTGTGTACCTGTACACCCAGATCCCTCTGCCTGTCAGTGCTCTTAAGGGTTCTGCCATTTACTGTATATTTTCCATCTGGATTAGACCTTCCAAAATGCATGACCTCGCATTTTTCTGGTTTAAACTCCATCTGCACCTCACAGCCCAAGTCACCAACCATTCCATATCCAGCTGCATCCTTTGACGGTCCTCATCGCTACCTGCAATTCCACCAACCTTTGTGTCATTGGCAAACTTACGAATAGACCAGTTACATTTTCATCCAAATCATTTATATCTGTTACACAAACAGCAAAGGCCCAGGAGGAACGCCACTCGTCACAGCCCTCCATTCAGAAATGCTCCCTTCCACTGCTACCCTCTGTCTTCTGTGACTGAGCCAGATTTTCATCCACCTTGCAAGCTCACCTCTGACCCTGTGCAACTTTCACTTCTGTATCAGCCTGCCATGAGGGGCCCTGTCAAAGGCCTTACTGAAGTCTATGTAGATAACACCCACTGCCCTACCCTCATCGATCATCTTCGTCACTTCCTCAAAAAACTCAACCAAGTTAGTGAGGCACGACGTCCCCTTCACAAAACCATGTTGCTGCTTGCTAATATGCCCACTTATTTCCAAGTAGGAGTAAACCCGGATTCATACATCATAGAATCCCATACAGTGTGGAAACAGGCCCTTCAGCCCAACAAGTCCACACCAACCCTCAGAGCATCCCACCATAAGCCACACATCCCTGAATTCTACAGGCAAGTTGGCATGCCAGTCCACCTCACCTGCACATCTTTGAACTGTGGGGGGAAACCAGAGCACCCGGAGGAAAGCCACGCAGACGCGGGGAGAATATGCAAACTGCACACAGACAGTCGCCTGAGGGAACAGTGCTTGCCACTGAATCGCCATGCCACCCTTACAAGAATCCTCTCCAATAATTTCCCTACCACTGATGTAAGGTTCACCAGCCTGTAACCTATCTTTGAATGAAGGAATCTCCTCTGTTAATTTTGAACTGTCTAGTCTTTTGCGGACAGGACATACCTGGGAAGTTTTCCACACTGTCAGGTAAATGCTATTGTTACAGTTGCACTCGACTAGCTTGGCTGGGTGTACATCCTGTCCTGGAGCACAAGTCTTCAGAAATGCCTCTGTGATATAATTAGCATGCATTCTTTTTGCTGAAAACTGTGTATTCCACATGAAGTTCCATTACTTTCTCTCAGTCTTTTTATATTGCCTTCCCCTGCTCCTATATTTAACACTCAATAATTCCTTGCTTAATAATTTTCTGTTATTTTCCCTTTGTCACCATTCAAGGGGCACCTGGATGAATCTGTGAATGGGAAGGGAATGGAGCGATACTGATCCTCTGAGTGAAGACAGTTTTAGTATAAGAGATAATGGGAACTGCAGATGCTGGAGAATTCCAAGATAATAAAATGTGAGGCTGGATGAACACAGCAGGCCAAGCAGCATCTCAGGAGCACAAAAGCTGACGTTTCGGGCCTAGACCCTTCATCAGAGAGGGTAATGGGGAGCGGGAACTGGAATAAATAGGGAGAGAGGGGGAGGCGGACCGAAGATGGACAGTAAAGAAGATAGGTGGAGAGAGTATAGGTGGGGAGGTAGGGAGGGGATAGGTCATTCCAGGGAAGACGGACAGGTCAAGGAGGTGGGATGAGGTTAGTAGGTAGATGGGGGTGCGGCTTGGGGTGGGAGCAAGGGATGGGTGAGAGGAAGAACCGGTTAGGGAGGCAGAGACAGGTTGGACTGGTTTTGGGATGCAGTGGGTGGGGGGGAAGAGCTGGGCTGGTTGTGTGGTGCAGTGGGGGGAGGGGACGAACTGGGCTGGTTTAGGGATGCAGTAGGGGAAGGGGAAATTTTGAAACTGGTGAAGTCCACATTGATACCATTAGGCTGCAGGGTTCCCAGGCGGAATATGAGTTGCTGTTCCTGCAACCTTCGGGTGGCATCATTGTGGCAGTGCAGGAGGCCCATGATGGACATGTCATCTAGAGAATGGGAAGGGGAGTGGACAGTGGACAGTTTTAGTATAGATGGGCAAAATGTGTCAGTGCAGGTTTGGAGGGCTGAAGGGCCTGTTCCTGTTCTTTGTTCTTCTTGTCATTTGGTTTGATTTGATACATTCCTTATCACATGTTATTTTGTTACAAAAGATAATGAAAATTGTAGTATAGTGTCGCCATTCTCCAGTGCCATCTTATAACACAGAAAAATAAACCAAAGCATAGAATATAAAGGCAGAAAAATACACGGATAAAGAAAAAGTATTCAGCTTTACAGTCCACACGTTAAGCGTCATTGAGATGTACAGCATGGACAACAAACCCTTCAGTCCAACTTGTCCATGCTGACCAGACATCCTCAATTAATCCTGTCCCATTTGCAAGCATTTGGCCCACATCCCTCTAAACCCTTCCTATTCATGTATTCATTCAGATGCTTTTTAAACATTTTAATTGTACCAGCCTCCACCACTTCCTCTAGCAGCTCATTCCATACACGCACCACCATCTACATGAAAAATTTGCTCCTTTGATCCATTTAATTCTTTCCCTCTCACCCTAAGCCTATGCCCTCTATCTTTGGGCTCCCCCACCCAAAGGAAAAAACAGGATATTCACCCTATCCACGCTGCTCATGATTTTATAAGCCTCCAAAAGGTCATCCCTCAGCCTCCGATGCCAGACAGAAAATAGCCCCAGCTTATACAGCCTCTCCTTATTGTTCAAAACCGCTAACCATGGCAACATCCTTGTAAATTCTTTCCCGAACCCTTTCAAGTTTCACAACATCTTTCCTACAGCAGGGAGACCAGAACTGAACTCAGTATTTCAACAGTGGCCTCACCAATTCATGTCACAGCTGCAATATTACACCCCAACACCAAGTGTCAATACACTGACTAATATGTCCAAGGGTATGCAAAATGCCTGCCTTCTTTGCTCCCTTCAGCCTAGATTTGCACTGAATGAGGACATAAACCTTTGAATTAAGGAATCTCCTCTGTTAATCTTGAAAACTGCACTTTGGAAAACAATTTGCAGCATTCTTTTTTTAAAATCAATCCCATTTCCTAGCCTTGAAAACCTGAATTTGGTCTATCATTAGCACAGATGAAGGTATGGGATTTTCATGGTTGTGTTACCAGACTAGTAAACCGACTGGCCTGGATTAATGATCTGAGTGTAAAAGGTTCAAGTCCCAACACAACAGCTTGAGAATTTAAATTTAGTTAAATAAATCTGGAATAGAAAGCTAAGAAAGTGCTGAATTGCTGCAAAAATCCATCTGTTTCACTCATGTCCTTGTAGGGAAGAAATTTTCAGTCACTCATACAATCTGTTATCTCTGACTTCATATCCATTGTAACATGATTGACCCTGAGAAAGCCTGGCAAGTCACTCAGTTCACAAAATCATTGAATTAGCACGGTTAAGAAAGAGGCCATTTGGTCCATTGTGCCCATTCTGGTTCTCGGAATGCACATTAACTTGCTGCCATTCTCTCACCTTCTCTATCATCCAGCTTGTTCTTCCCTTTCAGATAACAAATTCAAAATCCCTAATGAACAGCTTAATTATAAGACCTTAATATAATAATATTTAGTAGCAGAATTGGACTATTTGGCCTGTTGAGTCTGATCCATCATCTCATCATGGCTGATTTGTTTCTCAATCCCATTGTCCTGCCTACATCCTGATCTCCTTAGTAATCAAGAACCTATCTATCTCTGTTTGAAGTATACACAATGATTTGATTCCCACAGCACTCTGAGGCAATGAGTCCCACAGATTCACTCCTCCTCTAGCGGAAGAAATTCCTCCTCATCTCAGTTCTAAAGGACCACCCCTTCACTCTGAGGCTGTGGTTTTGGATCCCAGTGTCTCTTGCCAATGGAAACGTCTTCTCCACATCCATTCTCGCCAGGCCTCTCAGGTTTCTGGAAACTTCCATCAGATATCACCTTCCAAATTCCACTGAGCACAGAATCAGAGACCTCAACCACTCCTTGTATGACAAACTCTTCATTCATTGGGATCATTCTTGTAAACCTGCTCTAACGTCAACACATCCTTCCTCATATACTGAGCCCAAAACTACTCACATTGAGCCTCCCTCCAATGCATTCTGAGGCAGTGTATTCCACAACCTGTCTTTCACTATCTTCCTTCTCAAGGGTAATGATGTTAGGTATGGACAATAAGCATTTGGCTTTATCAGTGACAAATACCGTGAGTGAGCTACAAGCTCACAGACGTAGCAGGTGGTTTATCTGAACCAGGTAGTCCAGGTTAGATTTAGACCCATGCTATTAATCCTCAGAGATAAAATATGTATTTTAAAATAATTTTAAATGCAAATAATAATTATAATTCTAGTCTAATTCTAAACACCAGACACAGACTCACAAGTCCATTACGAATGCCTGGCTGAGTTTCAGTACTGAGTACTGAAAAAAACACTGTAAGCCATAAGCAACACCATCTATGATGATGATTTGTGAGCAAAGCAGTTTAGGATTGCAAAGAAGTGAAATGTAGCATTTGATCATCCTGTACCAGTCTCTGTACCAGCATCTACCATATCAATATAATCTGTAACTCGTTGCTAATATGCAATAAACATATTCCAAATGATGTGAAGAGGCTCTTCCAATTAGTTTTCCTTCGCTATATTGGGCTAAAAGAGGATGGAGGCAGCAACTTTCACCATGGACTGGAATGCCCACATGGCACAGTAGTTTTGTGGATTTGTGTTGACTATTCACACTAAAAAAGGTGCTATATAAATAGAAGTCATTTTTTTGCCTTAATTTTCAAAGTCACCTACAGATAATGAAAGTGATAAACCAGAAGAGGCATGAAACGGACACAGATTTACAGTGGTAGATTGGAAAAAGTAATGAGAAAGTCCTGAGCCTACCAAGACTGTACCACATGTCCCGGATTGCAGCCCCGATCACACCTCTCATGTCTCCGTACCTGTAGAATATAGGGAGAAAATGTCAGACAATGCATTCTTAAAATACTACAAGTTCTTCTGCATGAAACACTGAAGAGTGTATTGGATGATTATCTGGTTAGAAATAGTGTGCAAGAGAATGGGGAGAAGGCAGGAGATTGACACTGAAAAATGATGTTTGTTTAGGAGCTGGTGCGAGCACAATGAGGAAAATGGTCTCATATAGTCAGAGAGTAATACAGCATCGAAGCAGGCCCTTTGGCCCAAACTGGTCCATGCTGACCATGGTGCCCACACTGCTGTTTCCAATTGCCCACATTTGGTCCATATCCCTCGAAACCCTTCTCATCCATGTCCCTATCTGTATTTTTTTTAAATGTTGCTGTTGTACCTGCCTCAATCACTTTCTGTGGCAGCCCATTCCTTATACACACCACTCTCTGCATGAAGATGTTGCCCTTGGGTCCTTCTTAAATCTTTCCCCTCTCACCTTAAACCTTTGCCCTCTAGTTTTCAATTCCCCATCTCTGGGACAAAGACTTCATGCATTCATCTCATCTCTGTCCCTCATGATTTTACATACTTCAATAAGGTCACCCCTTAATCTCCTACATTCCAAGGAATAAAGCTGTATCCTGGGCAACCTCCCCCTATAACTCTGGCCTACTAGTCCTGGTAACATCCTTGTAAATCCTCTTTGCACACTTTCCAGTTTAACTGTGTCTTTCTGATATCATGGTGACCAAAACTGTACACAATACTTCAACTGCGGCCTCACCAACAATTTATGTAACTACAACGTAACGTCCCAACTCTTATACTCAGTGCCTCAATCAATGAAGGCCAGCATGCCAAACATTTTCTTCCCCACCTCGTCTATCTGTGACATCGCTTTCAACAAACTATGTACTTGTGCTCCTCGGTCCCTCTTGTCCACAACATTCCTCAGGACCTTATCATTTACTGTATAAGCCCAAACTTGGTTTGACTTTCCAAAGTGCAACATCTCACACTTGTCTATATTGAATTGCATTTGCCCATCCTCAGCCATTTCCCCATCTGATCAAGGTCCCTCAGTAATTTTTGATAACATTCTTCACTATCAATGATGCCTCCTAATTTTGTATAATCCACAAATTTACCAATCATGCCATGTACATTCACAACCAATTGTTTATGTAAATAACAAATGAAAAATAACAAAGGTCCCAGCAACGACCCCTGTAACACAGCACTAGTCACAGGCCTCCAGTCAGAGGAACAACTTTCAAACATCACCCTCTGCTTCCTACCATTGGGCCACTTGAATCCAGTTAGCTACTGCTACCTGGATCCCATGTAGCCTAATCTTCATGATTAGACAAGGACGTGGAACCTTGTCAAAGGACTTACTAAAGTCCATACAGACAACATTTACGATCCTACCTCATCTACCTTCTCAGTTACCTCTTCGAAAAACTCTAAAAGATTTGTTGGACATGAGCATGTGCACAAATCCATGCTGACTATTCCTAATCAAACCTCCTGTCAGTCTCTGTTTTGCATGATAGCTATTCTGTGATTCAGTGAATGAACCCTGGCATGATAATTGCAGAGTCTAACTGCATTCCATCTGCATATATGTTGGGTTAGGATTTTGTTCACTCTTATGTAATTTCTCACGTGATTATGTATAAAACACTGGTTTAGTCTTGCTTGGTGTTTTGCATCCAGTCCTGGAAACCATACTTTCAGACAAGTGTGAAGGCATTAGAGAGATTGCAGGAAAAATTGCAAGAATGTGGATGAGAGTTTCAGTTGAGTAAATAAATTAGAGAAGTTCGGATGGCTTTCTTTGGACACAAGGAGTTCCACAGAAGATTTGATAGGGGCATTCAAATTCATCAAGAGTCTGGGCTTAGTAGAAAGGGAGGACTTGTTCTCATTAATAGAAAGATCAAGCACATGGAGATACAGATTTGTAATAATTGGTTGATTGTAAAGCACTATAGATCCAAGGAGAAACATTTTCATGCAGAGAGTGGTTAAGATCTGGAATGGAATGAATGCAGGGTTGAATTCAGGGTGTCAAGAGGGAATTGGATTGTTGTCTAAAAGGGTAGAGTTACAGGGAAGAGGCAGGGCGAGGCACCATTGCTCAATCCAAGAGCCAGCACAGGCTCATTGAGTCATACAGCATGGAAATGACCTTTCAGTCTGACCAGTCCATGCCGACCATAGTCTCAAACTGAACTACTGCCACATACCTGCACTTGGCACTGTCCAAACACTTCTTATGCATGTACTTATCTAAATGTGTTTTAATCACTGTAACTGTACCTGCATCCACCAGTTCCTCCGGAAGCTCATTCCACACAAGAACCACTCTCTATAAACAAATTGCCTCTCATGTCCTTTTATTCGAATTCTTTTCTCCTCTCACTTCAAAAACATGCCTCCTAGTCTTGAAATTTCCAGGGAAAAGATCCCTGCCATTCATATTATCTACACCCCTCACCATTTTGTGAACTTGTATAAGGTCACCTCTCAACCTCCTACACTCCAGTGAAAAAAACCCCAGCCTATCCAGCCTTTCTTTGTAACCCAAACCCTCCATTCCCAGCAACATCCTAATATATCCCTTCTGAACTCTCTCCAGCTTAATAACATCCGTTCACTATTAGGGTGACCAGAATTGGACACAGAATTCTAGAAGAGGCTTCACCAACATCCTGTACAATGTCAACATAATTTCCCAACTCTTATGCTCAAAAATCTGAGTAATGAAGGCAAGCGTGCTAAATGTTTTCTTCACTACCTGTCTAGGTGTGATGCCAACTTTACAGAATTATGTACATGAACCCCTAAATCTCTCTCCAATCCAACACTACCCAAGGGCCTATTTGTAATTGTATATGTCTTGTCTTTGTCTTTCCTTCTTCGACTCCATGGGTTGAATGGTGCTGTCACAACTCTGTGGTATAGTTTTTGCCTCGTCTTGACCTATAACTAGTCATGAATTTAGAACATAGCAAGAAAAAAATAGTAAATAGTTCAGTTCTTCATTCCCATGGTGCTTCAGGGTATGGATCATATTTAGAAAGAAAATGCATTCTTAACAAGGAAAAGGGTTGTTTTGTTCACAAGGAATGATGCGTAAGAATATCATGAAAAGAAATGGGATGATGAGCTGAAGGTGACAAACACGGTGACCATCTGGCGCATTGTCGGGAAGTAATGAATTTCTAGGAGTCTCCTTTGCAATAATTTTAATCAGGAAGTAATCAATCATTATGAATGAAAATGTATGATTATGTACTGTAAAAGGTCCTGAGCATTGTTGTATGGATTATAGAGAGGTGCTGACAAGAACAAAAGGATCTATAAAGTTTTCGGCTATCCATACACAGAAAATCAGGATAATCTATGGAGGCTCAACGGTTAGCACTGCTGCCTCACAGCACCAGGGCGGGGGCTTGATACTGACCTCGGGTGACTGACTGTGTGGAGTTTGCACATTCTCCCCGTGTCTGTGTGGGTTTCCTCCCACGGTCCAAAGATGCGCAGATTGGGTGAAACGTCCATGCTAAATTGCCCAGTGCATGGAAATACAGTTTAGGAGGATTAGCCTGTGATAAATACGGGGTTATGGGGATAGGGTGGGAGACCGGGTCTAGGTGGGATACTCTTCAGAGGGTCGGTGCAGACCTGATGGGCCAAAAGGCCTCTTTCTGCTCTGTAGGGATTCTGTGATTTTGTAGTTTGATCTGCTTAGACATTGAGAGGATCAAAATATGATTGAGCACAAGAATGTAAGAAATAGCAGCAGGAACTGGCCAAAGAGCCCCTGAATCTATTCGGCTGATTGTCTACCTCAAAATCACTTTCTAGCTCTGTCCTCATATCCTCTTATTCCTTGAGTACTCAAAGATCTCATCTTGAATATACTCCACAACTGGGCATCTGCTGTCCCCTGGGTGAAAGAATTCAAAGGATTTATGATTTAGGAGCAGAAGTAAACCATGCAGCTGCTTGAACTTGCCTCATTTTCAATATAATCATGTTGAATAAAGCCGTGGCTTTGACTTCAATTTCTCGCCAACGCTTTGCCAAGAATCCAACAACCCACCGACTTCAAAATATTCAATATTTATTATTCATTCACAGGATGAGAGTGTCATTGGCTAGGCCTGCATTTATTGCCCGTCCTTAAGAGCCAACCCCATTGCTGTGAGTCTGGAGTCTTATGTAGGCCAGACCAGGTGAGGATGGCAGTTCCCTTCCCTAAAGGACATTCATGAACCAACTGTATTTTTTCCTTGGCAAATCAACCAATTCACAGTCATCATTCAACTCAACTCCAGATCCTTATTGACCTGAAATTCCACCATTTGCCATGGCAGGACTCAAGCCTGGGTCCCTAGATTAACAATCCATTGAACATACCATGAGGCCATTTATTCCCCTACCTCAGCTTCTGTCTGAGGAAGACAGCTCTCCAAACTTGTGACCCCTTGAAAAAGAAAGATTACACTTTGTCTTTATCTTAGTGCAATTCTAATCTCTCCCATAGCAGAAACACTCTCTGAGCATTCCACCTGTCATGACCTCATAAGAAACCAAGGTTCAATACTATCTGCTCTCTGATGAAGTGTCTAGGCCAAAAACGTCAGCTTTTGTGCTCCTGAGATGCTGCTTGGCCTGCTGTGTTCATCCAGCTTCACACTTTGTCACCATCAATACTATCACTGCTCACTTTTCTCAATTTCAATTGATGCAGGCCAAGTAGTGAAAGACTCCAGCAAACTGAAGCAAAGTGGTGTTTGGGAGTCCTTGTTTGACAACCTCAAAAAACTAGCCTCCAATTTCAGGAGCTAATTGGGAAGGCAAATGGGATGTTGGCCTTTATTTCAAAGGGAATGAAGTATAAAAACATTCTTCCTAGCAGTCCCCATCTGAATTTCAATGCTCAGGATAAACTAGCGGTCAGCTATGGTGTGACACTGGCTATTGATTGACCACCATTTTCCTGATGACTGATGTCAAGTCAAATAGCATGCAGCTCCCCCTCTTTTCTCTCTTTCATGACTTGAAAAAATAGTGATTCATTTGCAAATTTCTAATCCACTCGGAATATTCTAAAATCCAGGGAATTTTAGCAGATCACAACCAATACATCTTCTATCTCTGTAACCACCTTTTCGATGGAGTGAAATCCCAGGAGATAATGGCGGCACGGTGGCTCAGTGGTTAGCACTGCAGCCTCACAGCGCCAGGGACCCAGGCCCAATTCTAGCCTCGGGCAACTGTCTGTGTGGAGTTTGCACATTCTCCCCGTGTCTGCGTGGGTTTCCTCCGGGTGCTCCAGTTTCCTCCCACAGTCCAAAGATGTGCAGGCTAGGTGGATCGGCCATGCTAAACTGCCCGTAGTGTTCAGGGATGTGTGGGTTATAGGGGGATGGGTCGGGGTGGGATGCTTCAAGGGGCGGCATGGACTTGTTGGGCTGAAGGGCCTGTTTCCACACTGTAGGGAATCTAATCTAATCCAATGTTAATATAACTGGCGAATGACACATTCTGCTCCAGCCAATCTTGCATAATTCAAAATGACCTAATTTTCAAATCTACCTTCACCAAGGTATCCCTCCAAATGATTTCATTACCTTCCTGTTTTCTTTAAAGCATTATTTTGCACTTAAGTCCAGAAATCACAAATAGAAAGTGAATTTGCAGTGATCTTAGGAGAGGTGATATTATCGCTGGACTTATTCAGTGACCCAGATAATGCTCTGAGGATCTGGGCTCGAATTGTGCCATAGCAGATGGTAGAATTTCAATTCAACAAAAATCTGGAATTAAGAGTCTAAAGATGACTGTGAATTAATTGTTGGGGAAAAACCCATCTGTTTCAGTAATGTCCTTTAGGGAAAGAAACTGCCCTGCTTGCCTGATCTGGCCTACATGTGACTCTAGACCCACAGCAATGTGGTTGTACCTTAACTGCCTAATGGACAATAAATGCTGGTCTAGCCAGTGATGCGCATATACCATGTTTTTTTTATTAAAATTCCATGTTATGATCACTCTTCTCCAGAGAATTACACTGTATGAGATTACCAGTTAACTCAACCTTATCATTCATGATCATATACTGTTCAAGAAAACAGCCTAGAATGTACACTGCGACATTATCTTTCAAACTGTTTGTGCTGATTTGTTAAATCTACATGAAAATTAAGGCCTCCCAAGATTATTACATTCCTTTTATAACATGTTTTCACTACAGAGAAGAAGGTTGAGAGGTGACTTAATTGAAACATATAAAATAATCAGAGGGTTAGATAGGATGGGTAGGGAGAGCCTTTTTCCTAGGATGGTGACAGCGAGCACGAGGGGGCACAGCTTTAAATTGAGGGGTGAAAGATATAGGACAGATGTCAGAGGTAGTTTCTTTACTCAGAGAGTAGTAAGGGAATGGAACGCTTTGCCCGCAACGGTAGTAGATTCGCCAACTTTAGGTACATTTAAGTCGTCATTGGATAAGCATATGGATGTACATGGAATAGTGTAGGTTAGATGGGCTTCAGATCGGTGTGACAGGTCGGCACAACGTCGAGGGCCGAAGGGCCTGTACTGTGCTGTAATGTTCTATGTTCTAACAAGTTCCTCTCACTCCTTGGCTCTTAATCTATGCATCAGCAGGGCTATATGAGGACGCCTATAGGTGGCTCTGCCACTATTTTCTGCCTTGTGACTTTTATTTTCCTATCTTCATTCAAGCTGAGTCTACACCCTAATCTTCTGAACCAAGCTCCCTCCTCACTACTGTTCTGATTTCATCATTTATCCTCAGGCTACCTCTTTGATTGCACCTTTCCCTTTAGTTCTGTTTTTTTGAAATGTTAAGCAATCTAGAATACCTCGCTCCTAACCTTAGGCCTACAGGATCACAAAATCCTCATGATGTAGAGGAACACATTAAGTCTGTCCTATCTGCACCTGCTCTCTGAGCATTATAACTTAGTGCTAATCTTCTGCTTTTCCCCATTACCCTGTTTACTGTTTCTATTTAAATAGTTATCCAATGCCCTCTTGAATACCTCAAGAAAACCTTCATCCAACATATTTCCGGGCAGCATTCCCATTAGCTTACTTTTCTTCTGATCACACCTCCAAGGTCTGTGTGAATGTGGTGCATAGCAGCGCCACAGAGATCGTTGTCTGGAGCCCCTTAGAAGGAACGTAGATTCCAGGTGGGTGGTATGGCGGCTCAATGGTTAGCACGGTTGCCTCACAGCTCCAGTGATCTGGGTTCGATTCCACCCTCAGGTAATTGTCTGTGTGGAGTTGGCACATTCTACCCACATCTGTGTGGGTTTCCTCCCATAGTCCAAAGGTGTGCAGGTTAGGCAGACTGGCTATGCTAAATTACCCGTAGTGTCCAGAAATGCGCAGGCGAAGTGAATTAGCCATGGAAAATGAAGGGTTACAGGAGTAGAGTAAGGGGATGGGTCTGGATGGGATGTTCTTCGGAGTATTATTGTAGACTCAGTGTGTTGAATGGCCTGCTTCCACACAGTGGAGATTCTACCATAAAGGTAGTGCATTCCATGTCCTAAGGGATCAGGGACACCATTGTAACATTAAGGGGAGCCGATGAAACTTTCTCTCATTGGAGATGGTAAATACTGATCCTTGTTTGACATGAATCATATTTATCAGCCCAAATCTGGATGCTGTCCAGGTCTATTTGCATCTGGATACAGACTGCTTCAGTCACTGAGGAAGCTGTTGAATCCAGCCTTGATCTCACCTCCGCTCACGCAAAAGGAGGGAATGAGGTTCTCCATCATTGCAAAAATCTATGCCTTCATCACCATACAACTACTTATCAATAATTGAAAGAACTGCAGATGCTGTGAATCAGGAACTTTTCAATAACATTTAGAAATCAAAATCATTTATCCTTTTATGACTCATTTAGTGTTCTGTCCTGTTCTGACTGCCTCATGTGTTCAGGCTAAGTGCATTTAATTTGAACATTTTATCCTATGCGCTGATTTGACCTTAATCACTAACGCAATTATTATCATTAAATCTCGTACTGTTACACTCTGCTGAGTGGGCTCAAATTATGTTATTGCTGTGTGGTTCAGGCTTTTCTCTTTAAATTTGTACGTTTCCCTTGCCTGAACCCTTTGCTCTGCTCTTTGCTTCGAAACTGTTCAGCGGGGCCAGGTGAAGAGGGGGGTGTAGCTGGAGCGCCAACAGAGCCTGAAGATAATGCGATGTTTAAGGTGGTGCCTGTTGCAGCCCAGAATCGAACAGTGCATGTGCCACACAGGAATAGCGTTTTGGAACAAGGAGCAGAGTTCTGCTGGCGGTTATGCTTGGGGCAATTGGGGCAGGGGTAGAGGGCAAGACCTTTCTTGAACTGGTCCATCCTGAGCTGTGAGACATTTTACAGTGCGATGACCAAGGCCTAGACTCATCTGTACACCCTTGGCCGCTCTGATGCCCGTAAGTGGGCAACCAGTGACTGCGTTATTTCCCACTTGGTCTCAATTTGGAGGCTGGAGAGTGGAATTCAGGAGTGGGGATGAAGCCTGGAAAGCCGACCCTGCTCAGCCCTCTAGCATCAATGAAGTCAGGACTTGCTATCTCCTTCAATGGCCTCCTTTCCACACCAGCTGTCACACCGTGAGATCTACTCCCTCTGTTTCTCACTCCTCCCTTGTCCTCACCATTGAGATTCCAGGCCCTTCTCTCCCCAGTGCCCTTTGTCTTGGACTTTCAGCTTGGCGACTGCTTGAAGGACCAGGTTAGCTCCAGTCAGTGAACCTTCAAAGACTACAGGGCAGCTGGTATTGGGAGACATTGGCAGGTGAAGATGGGGAATGGGGTGAGAATATGATGCCTTCACTGCTGACACCTCGAGCGGTGGGGCAGGAAGCCACAAGCCCTTTGATAACCCCAGCCAAGATCGACATTTACTTAACCAAAAGAGGGACATGAACCAATCAAATCTCACTGCAGAATCTACAACAGAAACATGCAATTACACAGTGCCTCTAACATGGTAAGACATTCCAAGGAGCTTCGGAGAGGCATTATCGAAGCCAATCTGGCAGCAATGTGCATAAGGTGACAGCAGGACAGGTGGAAAACAGGAGAGGAGATGGAGGCAAAGAAATTTAAAATCATAAGAACCAGGAACAAGAGAAGGCCATTTAGCCTCTCAAGTCTGCTCTCCAATTCAACAGGATCATGGCTATTGGCATTCTTCATGTCCTTGGAATCCCTACTGTGCCGATAGAGGCCTCTCAGCCCATCAAGTCTGCACCCACCCTCCAAAGAGCATCCTAACCAGATCCAGCATCCAACAACCTCACATTTACCATGGCTAATCTAACTAACCTACACATCCCCGGACACTCCAGGATAATTTAGCATCACCAATCCACCTAACCTGCTTACCTTTGGACTATGGGAGGAAATCTGCCCGGACATAGGAAGAACGTGCAAATTCGACACAGATAGTCACCTGACGGTAGTATCGAACCCAGGTTCCTGGCACTGTGAGGCTGCAGTGCTAAGTTCTGTGGCATGCACTTTCTTGCCCTTTCCCATAATGCTTGATTGTCCTACTGATCAAGAATTTATCTATCTCAGCCTGAATTTAGTGAAGGAATTCCAGAACTTTGTGTTCTGGCTGGCTGAAGAAAGGGTTACGAAAAGCGCAGGGAGGGATGGGGAAGGACTGAGATGGGACATTGACCAAGTGTCCAGGATTGAAGAAGGACAAGGATCTCAGAGGCTTTTGTAGGGCCCAGAGTAGCTGTCAGTCTCAGGATTGCTTATCTTTGCATCTATTCACCAGAATAGTACATTTCTGTACAATTCAGCTGTACAACTGAACAAAACTGAGAAAAAAAAATTATGAGGTTCATTTTGCCAATATTACCAGAGAAAAGATTACTTTAATCACTGTCAGTTATTTCTGTTGGTCAGAGGCATGAAGTGAACAGAATGTCCAAATGAATGGCAATCCATCATGAACATATTAAATGGACCTATTTCTTTCAAAGATCAGGAACAGTGAGGTATTGAGCTTCAGAGTGACTCAGACAAATTGCAATGATGGGCTTTTCTGATTGACACAGGACAGGCTGGTTTTAACACGCTGCACCATTGCACAATAAATCTGGATTCAAATCCAGCCCAGATGGAGAAGGTCCCTTTGTTGCAAGAATCTTAAAAACAAAATGAGTTCTGTCAGTCCCAATCCAATTACAGTAGGCACAAGTACACAGCAGGAAAAGTGCCCTCGCGTTAACCACAAATTGACAGTAACTCAAAAATCAATGACACCAAATATGAACAGCGGCATACCTGCCCACTGCTCTGAGAGTGCATTGGACATTGTTTTGAATAGGACTGTAACTGAAGTTATACTGGGGAAGGACGGGTAAATTCTACATCGCTCTTAAATTAGCTGTAATCGACCTTGGAGAGTCTGGTGCAAAGTGAAACTGCTCTTCAATTTTCCTGCATGAACAATGTCCCTCACCACAATCCACACAATAAGACTCATTTCAAAAGAGCCTTCTCACGTATGTGAGGTTTAAATCACAAAATGCATCGGGTTAGAAACTATGCCCCACAATACTTTATATACTTGCGTAAGATTCAAACAACGCATAAAATGAGTAGTGGTCACACAAGCAATCAAGCTCATTTCTTTCACAGACTATGCGACCACACGATTATCACCAGATCCAGCAGTGAAAGAGGCCACTGGGTCCATCATGTATATGCGAGCTTTATGAAAGTTTTCTCCAATTAGTCTCATCCCGTACTCTTTCCCAATAGTGAGGCACAGATTTCCCCTTCATGTATTCAATTCCCTTTTGATATTTATTAGTGAATCTGTTTTTATCCTTTAAGACAATGAATTCCAGATTCTAATAACCTATTAAATAATTATTTTATTCATCTCACTGTTATTTCTTCCGTAGGATATTAAATATGTTCCTTTGGGCAGGAATTTACTTTTCCCTGCCCTAGGCATGCAATGTCATTATTTCTCACACTCACTGTATCAATAATCATTTCAAACACATGTGCATCATATTGCACATTTCACAGCATCGAATTGAGGGTATAAAGGTCTCACACTCCATCTTACTTCAGGTCATTTGAAGCATGGTGCTCTCCTGTTATCTGAGGGTTTCATGCTAGCCCAGACACTTGTGTGTCTGTGCATCTAACATTTTCAACAATAGTTGTCATAAATGTCTGTTGGATTCTTCAGTACTATATAACCATGGCCAGTTTTTTACATTATAAAGGATAATCTAAGTGTTGCCACATTAGATAAAATATCCTTCTGGAGATAAACTCACTTTTACTCATGCGACATTCTGAGGTGGCTTTGATATCTCCTACTCACTCAGCCTTGACTTCAATGTCATTCTAAAAGTCGGAGTTAAGGCCTAGATTGACCTGCTCAACCTTGCCACCATTGGCCATCTTAAGTGGTTATGGATTAATGACATGTTTTTCAGACGGTGGGAGGCATATCCAGTCAGTGGGAAATCTGACTAAATAGCGACTCCTATCCATTAAAAAGTACGCACCTTCCACCCTGCTCCTGGTTCTGCTTTATCACGATTGACTACATTGTAGGCAATGCCCAGAGCTCCCATGGGTTTTCAGGTGCAAATTCTCACAGGTGGGGGCCTTCTCTCAATTTGGAGTAGGGAGGTGGGTCGAAATCCTGCCTTCCATCAATTAACATTCCTCGGAGGGGTAAATAGCTACAAGGTAGCTGTCAGGAGGGTGAGTTCCTATTTCATTCGAAGGTTGGGGAAGATTACCCAAGATTACTAACCTTTTAGGTATTGGAAAAAGCTTCCCCTTACGTGCTTTATCAATAACCACAATATTTTGGGACACCTCCTTTTAATTCCCCCTTTAACTCTCTACGCCCGAAAGACAATCATAACTTTTCAGTCTCCACATAACTCTATCATTTGAGTAATTATCCACTGGCTCTCTCTAATATGCTTCTTAAAATATCTTTTTTTTAAGAATCCCTACAGTGTGGAAACAGGCCCTTCAGCCCAACAAGTCCACACTGCCCTTTGAAGCATCCCACCCAAAACCATCCCCCTATAACCCACATACTCCTGAACACTATGGGCAATTTAGCATGGCCGATTCACCTAACCTGCACATCTTTGGACTGTGGGAGGAAACCAGAGCACCCGGAGGAAACCCACGCAGACACGGGAAGAATGTGCAAACTCCACACAGACAGTTGCCCAAGACTGGAATCGAACCTGGGTCCCTGGTGCTGTGAGGCTGCAGTGCTAATCACTGAGCCACCGTGCCGTCCCAAGTATGATAGCATTTGTCACAATACTTTAACAGGGTCTTAAACAGAGTTAAGGTTTAACATTTTTTTTTTGCGTTTGTACTTTTTGCCTCATCCATCAGCTCAAGAATCTCCCATAATTTTTTAATAGCACTATCACATGTCATCCTGCTCCTTAAGATTTGTGTAAAAGTGTCGCCAGCCCTAAGTCTGTTTTTGAATTATCTCCTTTATTTTACAAGGTTCTCCCGATTCTCCTTACTCACAAAACACTAATCACTTCACACTTCTCTGTGCTGTATTTTGCCTGCCACATGCCTGTCTCTCCCATCAGTTTGTGTAAGTCTTCACTCTGAAGTTTTTATTTGTTTACAGCATTTCCAAATGTCATGTCAAAGGTAGAATTTCAAATTATACCCAGGCTTAAGATATTGATATATCCAAAAACTCCACTGATTTCAACCTGGCAGGCACAATGTCTGCGTTTCTCAAGGCTGTTATCAATACCAGGCCCGAAACATTAATTCTGATTTCTCTTCACAGATGCTGCCAGACCTGCTGAGATTTTCCAGCAATCTCTGTGCTTGTTTCTGTTCATCAATATTCTCTGGCTTTTTGTCACTCATATAATTTCATATTTATATTGTGCCCATACCTTTAAACACACTATCCAATTTTACTAACATGACTGTTATTCCACATCTTGTTAAAGATCTTTTGAATGTCAGTATGCACAAGATCAACTTCATCAAACCATTGTTTCATTAAAAGCCACGAAAAAAATTGGTCAAATATGCTTTTACTCTAACAAATCTGCAACGTCTTTCATTTTTAGCCAATATTTTCTTTCAAATATCAATACATCTGGCTCTGTATTCTTGCAACTTTTTAATTCCAACATTAGCAGCTGTCAGGTTTATCTGTCTTGTCATACTTAACAATGCAATGATGCTTACAATCCTCCGAAAAGATTCACCTTTCAAAGAAGGATTGAAATATTTTGGCCAAATTCTCCTAAATTAGCATCCTAACTCCCCTCTGCAACACAGCGTGCATCCAGGTCCACACTTTGTTATCTCGTGCATCCCACTTGGGCTGGATACAGACAATTTGAGTCTCTTCATCTACTTTCATCTTTTTCCAATTTCTACACAGATCTAAGCGTTTTATTATAATGAGTCTCTGCTGTAGAGCTGTAACAGAAGTCAGTTCAAACATGATCAATCTACCTGACCTGCATATCTTTGGACGATGGGGGGGATGCCAGTGCACCCAGAGGGCACCCACACAGACATGGGGAGAATGTGCAAACTTCATTCTGTCACTTAAGGCTGGATTTGAACCCTGGTTTTGGGCACTGTGAGGCAGCAATGTTAACCACTGTGCCACCCATGTAAAGTCACAACAAGGCTACTCACTTGCATATGATAGCTGTACGCTTAGCATTTGAGAAGTTCTCCAGTTGCAAAGATTCCTGTGTTAGGAAGGCCACGGTGAGGTGAAAATAATTGTTCCAAAGCTGTGGAAACAATTTGAAGAATGAATTGTATAAGTTTAGGACTTGGGCTAGATTTCCCAGCAAACACTACCCCACACTCCCCGCCTCTAAGTCTGTTTGAGAATCCTGAAGCCACAACTCTCAGCATTTACATAGAGCGTATAGCAAAGTACTTCTGCCGCTGCCCAGTTATGGATGGCAGGCGGCCCAGGGCTATGGCAGGGTCGGCAGCCTCATTGGGAAAGCAGAACATTGTTGGCAAGGTGGTAGGACCAAGAAGATGTCTCAAAGCCTTACATAACACTGACGAAAGGCTCCTTGTTCAAGCACAAATCAACTTGGATCATGGCTGTGAGGATCTTCAGTGTGGGGGAGGGCTGGGGCTTCTTTTTGAGCCTGAATGCCCCATGGTGGTTTTTTTTCCACTCAGCATCATATGGCCTTCGATGCCCTGCCCCTAGATCAGCACCAGGCTCAAGACAGAGCCAGAAGAGTTGTGGTGGGGGGATGGGGAGGTGCAAGGAGTCTTTTGTCATGTGATTTTTGAGTTCAAGACACTTTGAGGAAAAGGCAATGTCGAGAACTCTCTTCAGGCTTGTGTTTATTTGTGCCATTGTTAACTACATATTAACATTACACACTATTGAAAGATCATTCCTTAAATGTTAACACATCATACTAGTCGGTATACTTTTTTGCATTTGTTTTTAGCATTCACAGAGCTACGGTTACAGGCTTCGACATATCTCTCCATGTGCTTTCCTCTCTTGTGTCCAACTCCAACCATACTGTGTTATTTATGCCCAATGAGGAGCAGCTCCATGACCTCATTGCAACATCATTCGAGTACCCTGAAGCCTTTGCACAACATTGATGCTGAGGCCTATAACCTCACCTTTAAAAAGTACTTGGAAGAACAACTTGAAATATCACAATGTTCATGGCAAATAGCCTTGTGCCAGAAAGTGGGAACTAATCTTGGCAGTAGTGTATTTTTGTCAGTGTAGGCTTGATGGGCTGAAGGGCCGCTTCTGTATTATATGATTCTATGATTCTAAAATGGGTGAATGTGATGACAGGAAAGGTCCACTGCTGAAAGGAAACTGCCCTAAGTCATGCCATAAGACCAGAAGATGAAGAAGTAGAAGTCAGCATTCAATCCACTTCACTATTCAATGAGACTAATAACCTTCAATTCTACTCTCTTACCTTTTCCCCATAACCCTTAATTCCTTTACTGATTAAAAATCAGTCTCATCTCAGACTTAAATACACATAATGACCCAGCCTCAACAGCCCTCTATGATACAGAATTCCATACACTCACTACCCTCTGAGAGAAGAAATTTCTCCTCATCTCTGCCTCATCTCTGCCTTAAATTTGTGACTCTTTACTCCGAGATCATGCCCTCTGGTCCTAGACTCTCCCACTAGTGGAAACAACCTTTCTGCATCTACCCTGTCAAGTCTCCAAAGAATTCTGTCTGTTTCAATAACCTCTCATTCTACAATACACCCCAATCTAGTCAACCTCATCTCATAAAACAGTCCCTCCATACTTGGTATCAGCTCAATGAGTCTTTTCTGCACTGCCTCCAATGCCAGTGTGTATTTCTTTAGATAAGGGGTCCAAAATCATTTAGAGTATTCCGGCCGTGGTTTGACTCAAGCCATGTATTTGTTTTAGCAAAACCTGCTCTTATACTCTATACCCTTTAAAATCAAGGCCAACATTCCATTTGTCTTCCCTATTACGTGTCGAACTTGGATGCTAGATTTTTATGATTCATAGATGAGACTTCTAAATCCCTTTGTTCTGTCACTTTCTATTTATAATTTCTTTCATTGTTTTCTCTGGGAAGCAAGACACCAATTTCAATTGGCAGCCTACCACTAGAAGAGTCAATTAGAGGTGAGATATATCCCCCAGGTTTTCAGAGAATACCTCCATCCTCACCACCATCAAAAATCTGGACTTTAATTTCATCATCTAAGATAAAAAAAGGAATGTCTTCTCTCAGAGGTAACAAGGTGCAGAGCTAGATGAACATAGCAGACCAGGCAGCATCAGAGGAGCAGGAAAGCTGATGCTTCGGGTCTGGAGCCTTTTTCTCCAGACCCGAAATGTCAGTGTTCCTGCTCCTCTGATGCTGCTTGGCCTGCTGTGTTCATCCAGCTCTACACCTTGTTATCTCAGATTCTCCAGCATCGCCAGTTCCTACCATCTCTGAGCGAGTCTTCTCTCAAGAGGGTTGTTCATCTTTGGGACTATCTTCCTCAGAGTGTAGTGGAGGTTGGATCATTGAATGTATTCCAGACTGAGTTAGAAAGGCTTTTGATCCACAAGGGTTACAGGGATCATGCAGGAAAGTGGAAACAGTGCTACAATCAGATTTTAGCGAGTAACAGAGGGAACACAAAGGGACAAATGACCTTCTCCTCTTCCCACTTCTTATGTGCCAATCCTGGCCCGGGAATACTTGCTGTGACCATTGGATATCTGACTGGAGAAATGTTCATTTCCTCACATGTACAATCATTAGTGTGAAGATTCACACAGATACTTGCACAACAGTGCTTTTAAATAAATAACTTGCTCCCAATCTAGCAGAAAGCACTGCCTTTTGAATTAGTGGATAACGATGTAAAATTGCTGACTGGATTGATGTGGTAACCCCGTCGTGTCAACCATACATTCACCGTCACTCCTCCTGTGAAGCTATTTGTTCCACATGAACGTACCTGGAGCTCAAAGCTTGCGCTGTTCAAAAACATTTTATTCAATGTCTCTGCATAGTGGTTGATAGCTCGGAGGAAAACCCTGCGGAGAAAAGAACACACAATTCATTGCCAAAAAAGTTTTCCGACAGAAGACTCCCAAAGCAAGTCGCGGTGGAAGGGAAATGAAAACGAGGCTTATGTTTCAAGCGGAGGTACAAGAAGCAATCAGAAGGGCTAATGGAATATTTTAATCTTTATCTCAAAAGGCCTGGAATATGAAGCAGATGAAGAGGTGACTCAACTGAGTTGAACATGGATAAGATGCTACCTGCAGCGTTGTGTTCAATGCTGAGTCTCAAATGAAAACGCAGCAAGCTTTTTACTGACCGGCACTTACAGGGCCACCTGAGTGCCAGTAGATCAAATATTCTGGACAATCAAGATGCCGACATATTCAATGTAAAAACACATACTGAGTAACAGAAATGTAAAGCAGGAGGTACAGACATCACCATTATACTTTAAATGCAGCTTAAATCACTTAATTAGTAACGTATGTAGGCCTTAAGTAAAACATGCTGACAGCCAGCCTTCTAAGATAAAAAAGTGTGAAGCTGGATGAACACAACAGGCCAAGCAGCATCTCAGGACCACAAAAGCTGACATTTCGGGCTTAGACCCTTCACAGAACTCTCTGATGAAAGGTCTAGGCCTGAAACGTCAGCTTTTGTGCTCCTATGATGCTGCTTGGCCTGCTGTGTTCATCCAGCTCCACACTTTGTTATCTCTGGATTCTCCAGCATCTGCAGTTCCCATTATCTCTGGTGACAGTCAGCCTTCTCACTTGTACCCTTAACTGGCTTCCTTGGACATTGTGGTATTTGAGGAGAAATTGACTTGAAATTAAATCAACAGTTGATATTTTGTGTGGCCGTTTGACTGAACAACAAGAATATTTACATTGAGGTAAACACATTTACAAAACAAAATAACTAGACAGGGTACTACAGTAAACTTCACGGTATTTGAAGTATGTAAGTTTTGCTGGTTTATCAAGAGTGTTGATTCATAAGATGCTGGTTAAAATAAATTCAGAGATAGTCGGAATTGCCAATGCTGGAGAATCTGAAATAACAAGGTGGATGAACACAGCAGGCCAAGCAGCATTAGAGGAGCAGGAAAGCTGGCATTTCAGGCATGGACCTTTCTTCAGAAAGCCTGAAGAAGGTTTTCTGAAGAAGGGTCCAGACTCGAAACATCAGCCTTCCTGCTCCTCTGATGCTGCTTGGCCTGCTGTGTTCATCCAGCTCTACACCTTGTTATCTCAGGTTAAAGTAAAGTTTGCTGTAATATGAGATAAGGTCAGGAGTAGGCAACTTGGCCCTTCAAGCCTGCCCTGCCATTTCATGGATGATCTAATTGTCATCTCAAATCCACATTCCTACCTACCCTTGGAAACCTTTCTCACCCTCGTTTGTCAAGAGGCAATTGATCTCTGCCTTAAAAGTATCAAAGGCTCTGCTTCTTCTGCCTTTTGTGAAAGAGAGTGCAGTTAAGATATTTAGGCCTTAGAGGGTAGATTTACTGGAATAAAACCAGGGTTCACGGTATGACTATGAAGGAGAGGTTGTGTGACCTGGAACATAGCAGATGGAAGAGCAACCTAATTGAATTTCCTTCTTTCATGAAGGAAAGAAGGCAAACAAAAATCTTCACACAAAATCTACAGATGTCTCTGCAGATGTTTGAAATCTTTGGGATTGAGATTGATCGTTTTCTGTTAAGATGTGGGACCAAGGTGGGGAAATGGAATTCAGGGAACCAGAATAAATTCATAGAAAGATAGGGCGGACTTGGACAGGCTGAATGGCCAACACTTATTCCTATTTCCTATACTGCTTCATCGTTCTTTAAAAAAAAAGTTAGAACTTGTTGTGAAGGCAATGCAAATCAAGTCACAATATGAATGTGATCGGGAGGCTGAAGTGAGAAAATGATGTCTGTTTATCAAATTTGCATTTGTGTTTTTGGGCTCACTAACAGGCAGGCTGTAAGGACAGTGAAGAAGCTGCAGCAGGAGCAGGTCACTCAGTGCCTTGGATAATGTCAGGGATGGCAACATTTTATACCCAGAAGAGTGGTGCTCACTGCGTCTTTGCTTGTATTTTTGATGTGAGAAGAGCCATAGAAAATAGGACCAGGAATCAGCCCTTCAAGCCTGCTCTGAGCAATTTGGCAAAAATTTTTTGAATGAGTGGCCTGCATCCGAATAGACTTCTGAAGTGTTTCTTTGACTTTAAAGTACTTCAAGATATCTTGAGGCGCTACAGAAATTCCATTGCTTCTTTCACCCGCTGTTAGACAATAAATTCTGACCTTGCCGGCGATGCCCACATCCTGAGAATGAATTAGAGAGAAAAAAGAATGCAGCCAGAAGTCACTGGCAGCAAGTAAAGAATGGATCCCTGGCTAGTATCCACCCTGTCATGTCCTCAGATTGTGTACTTTCTTCCCATTAGAGTATTCCTGACACCATCACCTTGCTAGAGATGTGTAATTTTACCTGTTGATAGGTCAGCAACACTTGATATTACTCAGTTTAATCATTGCATTTTGCTCATGAGCTAGTGGAGGGACTTAATCCATTTATAGCATCAACCAACAAGTTTAGAGCATTAGCAACAGATTGGATCAGAAAGACTGAATGTCCTGTGTCATGCATTCTGTTCCTTTTTAATTCATGATTAGGTTGGGCAAGTAACAGCAACTGATATAAAAACCGAAAGAACTGTGAACGCTCTAAATCAGGAGCGAAAACAGAAGTTGTTGGAAGCTCAGCAGGTCTGGCAGGTTCTGTGAAGAAAACAATCAGAGTTAACGGTTTGGGAACGGTGACCCATCCTCAGAACCAAACCTGAAGCTTTAACTCTAAACAACACAGGAAATGACATCACCAACACCGGAAATGGCATCACCGACCCAAAGAAACCTAAACAGATAAATAGAAAGTGGGACATAACACCAGCGCTTTGTCGGAGGCTCACTGATGATGTAACCTAGAATGGTGATGAAACGTCTGAAGACTAACCTTTCAGCTCAGCGAGCAAACTCACATCCTTTAACTCTTTTTTCTTCACAAACGCTGTCACAGCTGCTGAGCTTCCAGCAACTTCAGTTTTTGTGCCTGCAATTGTTGGCTGTCCTCAAATGCCTCCTAAGGCAGGGACTCTTGTGGTGCAGAGTCCCTAACTCTGGATTGAGAGACCTGGGTTCAAGTCCCACCTGTTCCAAAGAGACGCAATAACATTTCCGAACAGGTTGTTTTCAGGTAAATGCCTCCTCAGAAGGTTTGCGCAGCCAGCCTTGAGCGGGTATATCCAAAGAGCTGTTCAGGAAGGAATTCCAGGATTTTGACACGGCGATGGTGATATCGTTCCATGTCAGAATGTTCTGTGGAAGCTACTGTCAAAGGAGGATTTGTAAGTTATTGCACCACATCTTCGGACGGTACAACTGCTTCCATTGTAAACTGGAGGGAATGAACGATTAAGGAGTGGATGGGTTGCCAATCAAACTTTTTCCTGGGTGGTGTTGAGCTTCTTGAGTGCTGTGGGAGCTGCACTTGTCCAGGAAAGCGGGGAATAATTGCATCACATTCAAGACTGCTGTCTTATGGATGTTGGACAAACATTGGGGAGTTGGACGGTGAGTTAAGTTGCAGAATATCTCAGCATCTGACCTGCTCTTGTAACTACAGTAGTCATAGATAACTGTCTAGGTATGTTTCTCAAGGAGTCGTACAACATGGAAACAGTTGCTTCTGTCTCACTCTTCCATGATAAACCCCAGTATGTTGATGAAGATTACACAACCATTTGAGAGCATCCTCATGTCCATTCTAGTGATGGAGAGATGGGTATTGGTGAAGCAACTGAAGATGAACAGCTCTGATGAATTCAAGTAGTATCCTAGGAGAGGGAGTACACAGTATCCACCAATACTCTTGATGCCTTTATATGAAGCTGGGCATTGCTGGGGGTGCTTTATCTCCCATTCCAATTCCGTTTTGATTTAACTTCCCCTTCGGTCCCTAACTCCCTCTCTCTTTTGGTAGTCTGCATTATCTCTAATGGATTTTGCATGTAAATGAATCAATTAGGAGACATGGGTGATTTACTGGTGGTGGCTAACAGAGGAAAAGTACCGCGGGTGATTTGATGGTTGGGGAAAAACAAATTTTCAGTCATGTGTAAGAGCACTCCTGGGTATAAAAAATAAAAGAAAAATAAAATTAAATAAATATTTTAGGTTGCTACGAGCCAGAAGACCTGGGTCCAAGTCCTACCTGCTCTAGAGGTATGTAATAATATCTCTGAACAGGTAGATTAGAAAATATTTTATAAAAAAAAGAACTCAGATGAACTTCCACATTATGCAGAGAACCTCATTGTCACAATGATGATTCTTAGCCACGTCATTTTGCTGTTAACTGTGAGCACAGCTTTGTTTGAACAGAGAATGCTGATAGCGTCATAGAGCTCACACAGTGCCCTATGGTGTGACACAGCTGAATAAGCTTGGACGCACAGCTGAAATGACACGATTTACTGAGTTAATTACTGGATCTGATCATGTTAATGCAGCTCCTACGCATTGTGGGCATAGGAGCTCCCCTCAGTCAATGTCCCTGATGTGTTCATCAAATCCAACTGAGGAAACATAACAACAGCAACCAGAATGAAAAAAAACCTACAGAACTCAGCAGAACAAACACATGCATCCAGCTAAACATCAATTTGTACTTGTGTGCCATCTATTACCTAACAAACTGCTCAAAGCACTTTATAGGCTGATTAAATTATATGTAGTTCCATTATTTTATCCATGGGATATGTGTATCGCTGGCTGGACCAGCATCCATCTCTAACTGCCTTGCGGAATGTGGTACCTTCACAAGCCACAGCAGTCCATGGTGGGTGGAGGTATTCCACAGTGCTGTGAGAAAGGGAATTCCAGGATTTTAATCATAAGATCCTAAGATGTAGGACCAGAAGTGGGCCATTCCGCCCATTGAGTCTGCTTAGTCCCAACAAAAAGTGGAAAAATCAGTCTTGTGCATCCCAACGAGCATCTCAGAGGAGGGAAGAGAGGTTTAAGGAGGAAATTCCATGCTCTGGGTGTAGGCAACTGAAAACACAGCCATTCCTGATGAGATGACTGAAATTGTCCAACAGGCCAGAATTAATTATGTGTAGATAACGTGGAAAGTTGTGGGGCTCAAAATATCAACAAAGATAAGGAGGTGAAGGGGATGGCACAATGGAGGGATTTGAAAACTTGGATGAGAATTTGCAACTCGAGGTCTTTCCTAACCGCATGGGACAGTCTGGGCAATATATAGACCAGTAAGCCCGGGGGTGAAAAGAACTTGACATGAGAAATGGCAAAGTCAGACAGCTTTGGATGACATCAAGTGACCTGAAAACCAAATTCCTCCACCATTGATGCATCATGGCATTGATGTTCACTATCTTCATGACGTACTGCCTCAATTAAATTAATTTGGGACTATAGTCCGCATGAGCTGGTTGGAACAAAGGGCCTGTTTCCATGATGTACGATTCTATGATTCTACACCTCATGAAGGCCTCTTTGTCAGCATCCCCTAAACCTGTGACATCAACCACAGAGAAGGGCGAAGGTAACAAATGTACAGAAACCTCATTAACCGCAAGTTTCCCTCCAAACCATGTACTCTCCCACACTGGACATATATCATTGTTCCTTCAATATTCCTGGATCAGAATGTTGGTGTTTCCTTCCTCACAGGGCTGTACAGATTCCATACACACTACAGCAGTTCGAGAAAACGACCCAGCACAACCTTGCCATGGTATAATTTAGAGTTGGCAACTGATACCATCTTTGTTTGGTTGAGTTTTGCATTCCCTTTCCGAATCAGATCAGTTTTGTTACCTCCTTACTCAACAGTCAGAAAGGTCTTTCCAGTGCAATGGGTAGTTTCTCTGCTTCGAATACCTTAACTCGGAGTTCAATCCCCACCTCAGGCCTTAACATCCAAGGTAATGATAATGAAAATTGCAAATCCTTCCAACACATCACCGAATGGCAGATGGTTAATAGAACACAGTACATAGAACAATACAGCACAGAACAGGACCTTCAGACTTCGGTGTTGCGCTGACCTGTGAACTAATCTAAGCCCCTCCCCCTACACTATCCCATCATTATCCATATGCTTATCCAAGGACTGTTTAAATGCTGAGTTAACGACATTGGCAGGCAGGGCTTTCCACACCCTTACCACTCTCTGAGTAAAGAACCTGCCTGTGACATCTGTCTTAAATCTATCACCCCTCAATTTGTAGCTATGCCCCCTCGTACAAGCTGAAGACATCATCCTTGGAAAAAGACTCTCACAGTCCACCCTATCTAATCCTCTGATCATCTTGTATGTCTCTATTAAATCCCCTCTTAGCCTCCTTCTCTCCATGGAGAACAGACCCATGTCCCTCAGCCTTTCTTCATAGGACCTGCACTCCAGACCAGGCAACATCCTGGTAAATCTCCTCTGCACCTTTTCCAAGAGAGATTTTCATACATGCATGTGATGGAAAGAATGCTGAAATCTGTAGTATCGTTATCCTTCACTCCATGTTTCAACGCGATTGCAAGAGGGCATGTTGCTACTGCAACTTGGACTCCACAACAAGGTCACGCCGAACATCTCTTCCAACTGACACACTTTTGACAGGTGCTCGAGAACCACTGTCCTTGTCCAAACAGTAAATTGTCTCAACGCTTGAGTTCCACCTAAACCTGTCGGCACAGCATCCAATTTCACATTGAAATGTGTGATTTAGTTATCAAGCCTCACTTCTCTTAAACAATGAAATATTCAGCAGATATTAAGGCAGTCAAAACTGCTTCAGGATGGCTTCATGCCATATGAGTCAATACTGGAGGGTGCAGATGTGATCTGATTTTCAATTTCTTTTATGTTTTTCCTGAAGATATATATGTGAGTTCTCCGGCTTGACAGGGCACCAAAGACAGGCATTCGAATCATTTTTGCACTGTTTTCACGCAACAAATGTTAGACGCAAACATTCCAGGTGCCACAGACTCATTCCCTTTATCATTCATAGGATGAGAGTGCCGCTGGCTAGGCAACATTTATTGCCCATCCCTAATTGCCCAGAGGGCAGTTAGGGGTCAACCACATGGCTGTGGGTCTGTAGGTCTCTCCGGGTAAGGATGATAGTTTCCTTTCCTAAAGGACATTAGTAAACCTGATAAGTTTTTCCGACAATAGGCAATGGATTCATAATCATTATTAAATTCTTAATTCCAGATTTTTTTTTATTGAATTCAAATTCTACTATCTGCCTTGGTGGGATTTGAACCCAGGTCCCGTGGATTAATGGTCTCGTGATAATACCACTAGGCCATCGCATAGCAAGCAGTCCTTTCTCTTGTACCCAAACAAATTCCAACCCCAGGAAATTGCCCTTCCACGATATTAGTCACTAGATCGTTGACCTGACTATAAGATGAATGATTTCCTTTCCGAAGGAACACTCCATTTTCACAACAATCATTGCTGGTCATTATTACTGAGGCCAGCTTTCATTTCCAGATTTATGAATTCAGTTCAAGTTCTATGTTATGCTGGCACAGAATTTGAACAAATAGCCACCAAACTTCAGCGTGGACCTTTAGACAACTACAGCCCCGAATGCCATCTGACATAAGAGCATTGGTAGGCCATTCAGCCCATCCTGACTGCTCTGCCGTTCAATGAGATCATGGCTGACCTTATAATCTTCAGCTCCACTTTCCTTGCCTTTTCCTGTAGCTTTCTGCAATCTTCCTCTATTTAAATAATATTCATTTCATCTGTGCTTCCGGCCAAAGTGCATAAGCTCACAGTTTCCTTCATTACATTCCATCTGTCAAGGTTTGGCCCACTTGCTTAACCTCTCTCTATTTGTCTGCAGGCTTTTTGAGTCATCTCCACCTCTTGTCTTCCCACCTATTTTTATGTAATTTCCAAACTTGGTGATGGTACATTCTCATTCTTCACCCAAGCCATTGACAAATTCTGCAAATAACTGTGGCCCCAACGCAGAACACAGCAGTACTCCTCTAGTTACAGATTGCCATATTGAAAGTGCCCCCTTTTCCCAACCCTCTGTTTTCTATTTGTCAGTCAATCCTCAACCAGGCTAATATGCTACCCCTAACATCATGACTATTGACTTATGAAGTAGCCTAATGTGTAACACCTTAACAAACACCAACTGAAAATAAAAATACCTTGCATTCACTGCTTCTCTTTTGACTATTCATAATCTTCAAGGAGCCTTGGTGACTCTGTTTGAGTATATTTTGTATTTTAAATGCTCTGGTATTACATCTTTACAGCAGACTCTTAACATTTTCTCAATTACAGATACTAAAATAACTGGCCTATCATGAACTGTTCTTTGTCTCCTTCCCTTTTTAAGTCAAGCGATAAGATTAAAACAATACTGCTGGAAAAGCTCAGCAGGACTGGCAGTATCTGTGAAGGAAAAAACAGAGTTAATGTTTCGGGTCCGGTGACCCTTCCTCAGAACTGGCAGTTTTCCAATCTTTGGGGGCTTTTCCAGAATCTAAGGATTATTGGAACAGCTTCTTTCTCCTCAGAAACATTTCAGCATGTCCAGGGATGCATTGTCTTACGCTTCATTAGTTTTGCTGGAACTTTTTCTTTCGTGATAGTTATTGATTTATTCCCTCTCCTCTTCCAGTGACATTCACACTAAACTAAAATCTCTCCTGCACAAGGGTTTAGTATGTGTCGTGCTCTAGAGCAGACAGAATTTTTTTTACGAATTCATGTTTGTCGAGAATGGAAGATGGCAAGGTTAGCCAGGAGGGTTCACACGGTCACTACCTTTGGACTGTGAATTGTGTGTCTTGTACAGGCAAGACACATGGTCAGGTCCAATCTAGAGAAAGTTGGAGAGGTTTATCAGAAATCTCAGGTGATTCTGCCAGGAATGGTGGGTTTGAGTTTTCAGGAGAGGCTGGATAGGCTGGAACTTTTTCACTGGAGCATAGGATAGTTGAGGGGTGATCTTATAGAGGGGCATTGATAAGGTGGTAATAGGTGCTTTTACCCTAAGATGGGGGATTTCAAGAGTAGACAACATTTTTCTAAGGTGAGAGGAGGAAGATTTTAAAAAGGCATGAGGGACAATTTTTTACACAGTGAGCAGTTTGTGTTGAAATAAACTTCCAGACAACGGGATGGATGCAGGTGCATTGACAACATTTAAAAGCTCTTCCCCATGGTAGCGGAATATAAAACTAAAGGGCAGAGGTTTAAGGTGAGAGAGAAGAGATACTGAAGAGGCTAGAGTGGCAGGTTTTTTCGCACAGAGGGTGGTGAGAGTCTGGAACGGGTTGCCAAAGGTAGTAGGGGAGGCAAGTACAGGAGGTAAGGTTAGGAAGTTTGCAGTTTGCCCCACAATTGGTGGTAGTGGACAGTGAGGAAGATTACCTCCAAGTACAACAGGATCTTGATCAGATGGGCCAGCGGGCCGAGGAGTGGCAGATGGAGTTTAACTTATATAAATGCGAGGTGTTGCATTTTAGAAAGGCAAATCAGGGCAGGACTTATACATTTAACGGGGAGTGTGGCTGAACAAAGGAATCTTGGAATGCAGGTTCATAGTTCCTTGAAAGTGGAGTTACAGGTAATAGGATGGTGAAGAAGGCATTTGATAAGGTTGCTTTTGTTGGTCAGTTGGCAAAGTCTAAAATGAGAAGACATGGGTTTAAGGTGAGAGGGGAAAGATTGAAATGGGATCCGAGGAGCAACATTTTTCACACAGAGGGTGGTATGTGTATGGAATGAGCTGCCAGAGGAAGTAGCGGAGGCTGGTACAATTACATGGCACAGTTCTAAGGTGTACACAGGGACAGAGGCACCCTTCGGGGTGTATGTTCATATATCTTTAAAGGTAGAAGGACATATTAGGTATGGTTAGCAAAGTACATGGGATCTCGGGCTTTATAAATAGAGGCATTGAGTATAAAATCATGAGCAGGAAAATAATTGCTGAACTTTTATTCAGCCCTTGACCAAGCACAGCTCGAGCATTGCTTTCAGCTGTGGTGACCACATTTTAAGAAGGATGTGAGAGCCCCTGAGAGCGTGCAGAGGACATTTAACAGGATGGTTCCAGTGGTGAATACATTTAGTTACAAGTTAGCATGCACGATCTGGGATTGTTCCCAAGAAGCAAAGGAGATTGAGGTGAAATTTGAAGGAGGAATATATGATTGCAACGTTGTATCAATAAATGGTTGTGAAAGGGTCAATGTTGAAGACAGCAGTCAATTGATGACATCAGGTGGGAAAATCAGAGGAATAGCTCTGAGTCGCAAAGGGGACAGATATGTCATTATCTCTCCCAATAGCCTTCGTAACATGGTGCAACTTGTACCTAATTGCTGTCTTGTAAGAAATTATATCTTGTTTAAACAAGTGCCTCTTCTTGTTAAGGCTCACACAGGGTTGCTCCTCGGCCATGTAAACTAAATCCACCATTAGACCGAGTCAAGGAAAGAGAAATGATGACAACACTTTTTTGTCCACAAATACCACAGTCACAAACATAGAACGTAGAACACAGAACATAGAGCATAGAACGATACAGCGCAGAACAGGCCCTACGGCCCTCGATGTTGCGCCGGCCTGTAAACTCATCTAAGCCCATCCCCCTATGCTATCCCATCATCATCCATATGCTTATCCAAGGACTGTTTAAATGCCCCTAATGTGGCTGAGTTAACTACATTGGCAGGCAGGATGTTCCACGTCCTTACCACTCTTATCACACTTATGTAGGCAAGACATAACTGTTCCCATTAGCTAATGGTGCAAGGACTAGGGGGCAATATTTTAAGGCTTCGAACAAAAGACACAAAAGGAATTTGAGGAAACGCTTTTTGACACATTGAGAGGTATGGACTTGGAACTCACTGCCCACCCACAGGGGCAATAACAGTGTTAGCAAACAATAGTATTTGGAAATGAACACTGGTCATACAGGGCCACTGTTCTGACAACCTGGAACAGAGTGCATCACTCACAGGTTTTACTGGCTTTTCTTCAGCGAACAGAGCTAGTGGAAGCTGAGATGGCTAACAATTTGAAACATTAGATGGACACTTGCAAGAACTAAAGTTGTAGGAGTGTGGGAATGAGAAAAGGGTGGAGGGACAGGATAGCACCATGAAGACAGTTCATGAACTCAATCTCCTTCTCTGCAGTAAACAACTCATTGTGTGTCCCAGGACACTGAAGTCTCTTTGGACCGCTATTGCTTTGTGATTGTTTTGAATCCCTAATTTATCTCTAGTTCCTTCTACCTCCACTAACCTCCTTTCCTTCTTTCTCACACCCCAATGCCATATTCTTAAATCTCCAGTTTATGTTTCTCGAGTGGAGTTTTCTCACTGTGTCTCTCCTTTCCAACATTTTAGTTTCCCTACCTCTCTCCTTAACTCTCCTTTTCTGCTCCTCTTCACCTTATGGTGTGTAATCTCTCCCTTAAGTATAGGTGTTTAGGAAGTTCCACACTGTGGTGTGGTGAGGTGAAGAAACAGCTACTGCAGATCTCTCTACTTCAATGCACTATCACTGTGCGAGCATTAGATGTACATTTCCTATGATATTGGGCTGGGCTGCTGTGAAACAACCATTTCAAATACTTCAGAAGACAGCCGGTTGGAGTTGATAATTCCAGAAACAACAGCCTGAGGACGAGCAGTCGATTGAGAAAACATGGCTTAAGACGGCTTGTTTCTCCGGCTGTCTTTGTCAAAATATTTTTGCTTAATCTTCACACCAAATGTAGCGCCCAGAGCAAGTATTACAAACGCTGACAACAGCCCCAAATCCTTCGCCTTCATAAATGATATTTAAACCCTACTATGTTGTTTCGAAGTACCTTATGGTCATCTCAATAGCTGTTTACTAATACATAGCCGGTGACAACTTCACAATTATTTACATTTGAAAAGGCAGACAAATCCGGTCAGGACTGGGGAGCTGCATTGTCAGAACTCCAATCGACTGAGACTTTGCCTGCTTGCTCAGTTTGACATAAATTTTCCATGATCCCAATCCAAGGACAGGAGGTGATTTCATCTCAGTTTCTCCAACTGACTTTATGAATTGGCTTATTCCATCAAAGTAGATTAACTGGAAGACCAAGATAATAAAATGTGAGGCTGGATGAACACAGCAGGCCAAGCAGCATCTCAGGAGCACAAAAGCTGACGTTTCGGGCCTAGACCCTTCATCAGAGAGGGGGATGGGGAGTCATAGAGTCATAGAGTCATACAGCAGGGAAAGAGGCCCTTCAGTCCAACCAGTGCATGCTGACCATAATGCCAAAGTTGTCCTATTTGCCTGCACTTGGCCTATGTACTGCCAAACATTTCTTATCCATGTACTTACCCAAATGTCATAGTTATAGAAGTCCAAAGCATGGAAACAGGCCCTCTGGTCCAACTTGTCCATGCTGCCCAGTCCTATTTACCTGCATTTGGTCCATATCCCTCCATACCTACCCTATCCATTTACCTGTCTAAATGTTTCTTAAATGGACTCACTGAGTCAAAGAGATACACAGTATGGAAGCAGACCACTCGGCCCAACTCATCGACCAGATATCCTAAATAGATCCAGTCCCATTTGCTAGTATTTGGCCCATATCTCTCTTAACCCTTCCTATTCCTATATCCATCCAAATCCTCTACATGAAATTCTGTCTGCATCTTGGCTGTCCACTCTGCTAGCCTATCAATGGCCTGTTGCATTTGATTGGTTTTGTCCTCCAAGTCTGATATCATTGACAAGTTTTAATATTTATATTCTATACATATTGAGTCATATAGTCATAGAGATAGACAGCACAGAAATAGATCCTATGAACCAGATATCCTAAATTAATCCAGTCCCATTTGCCAGCATTTGGCTCATATTGCTCTAAACCCTTCCCATTCATACACCCATCCAGGTGCCTTTTAAATGTTGTAATTGTACCAGCCTCCACCACTTCCTCTGGCAACTCATTCCATACACACACCACCCTCTGCATGAAAAAGTTGCCCCTTACGTTCCTTTTAAATTTTTCCCCTCTCACATTAAAACTGCGCCCTCTTGCTTTGGACTCCCCCACCCCAGAGAAAAGACCTTGTCTGTTGACACTATCCATGCCCCTCGTGATTTTATAAACCCCTATAGGTCACCCCTCAGCTTCAGACACTCCAGAGAAATTAGCCCCAGCCGATTCAGCCTCTCTCTATAGCTCAAACCCACCAACCCTGGCGACATCTTTATAAATCTTTTCTGAACCCTTTCAAGTTTCACAACATCTTTCCTAGAACAGGGAGACCAGAACTGAACACAGTATTCCAGCAGTGGCCTAACCAATGTCCTGTCGAGCTGCAAAATGACATCCCAACTCCTGTACTCAATGCACCGACCAATAAAGGCAAGTGATTTATAATTTGGCAAAAGACACCAGTTGTTCAAGCACTGATTGTTGAGGGGCATTACCTTCTAACATTCTCCAATCTGAAAAATAACCATTTGCTGAGAGCTATTGCTTTCTAACCTTAAGTCAATTTCCTAAACACTGTCTCTGTCCCTCCTACTCAGTGACCTGCAATTTTACTAATGGTTTCTTTATGTGTACTTTGTCCAACATTTGTCAAAGGCTAATTGAATGCCGGCCTTTGTATCAGGAGGACTAAAATGGGTTAGAAGCCCTTCAGATGAAAAAACATCTCTTGTTAAATGCTTTTGATCTATAATGAACATTACTTAGCACTATACTCAAGGAAGAAAATATACTGAACCATAGAATTATACAAGGCAGAAGGAGAAGATAAGAAATAAGAGCAGGAGTGGACTGTTCAGCCCATCAAGCCTGTTCTGCCATTCAGCAAAATCATTGGCTGATTTGGCCTCAGTTCTCTTTGATGCCAACTCATTATAGATCTCAACAGCCGATATTCTCTTTATCTCCACTTTAACTACTTCCAGTTGCTTCTGCCTCCGCAACTCTCTGTGGCTGAGAATTCTGGACATTCACAACCTTGGCACGAAATTATTGGTTCAAGAAAGTAATATCTGGAATGGGAATTTGTTCTCCACTGGGATCTTGCTGTCATCAAGCTCCCCTTTGCAATCCTATGAAGCTGCATAAAAAACTTGCCTTGCACATCTCCTTTAAACTTACCCCCTCTCACCGTAAACCTACGCCGCTGAGTATTTCACATTTCTGACCTGGGAAAGAGACCACCAACTATCCATTACTTCTTGTTAACTTGTGGCAGTGTCGGGTGGAGTCCACACAGGGAAATAAGTCTGTCCAAATAGTACAGCCACGCTGCTGTTGCTAGCAAATGTGATGAGGCAGGGTAATTCAGGACTAAAATCGAAATGATGCTCAACTCGGGATGCTCAGATAAAGATGGATTATTAGAAAGGAAATGGACTTAAGGGGCATGGGCATCAAAAAAGAGGGAATTATCCTGGCTTGGAGGGAGGAAATGGGATATAGAGTGTAAAATCACAGTGACGGGATAAGGCTGACCTCTAAAATAGCCGAGCAAGCCACTCAGTTCAATAGCAATAAGGAATGCTATGGAGATGCACATCCAGTGAGAGCTACAGAGAGAAACAATTCGTCTGCTTTTGTGTTTGTGTCCTCTGTGTTTGCTCTTTCACAGTTTGAGGGCATCGCTGTTGCCTGTCACTAATTGTCCTTAGAAGGGCATTGCTGAGTCACCTCCTTAAAGCACTGCAATCAATGTGTAACGTCAGTACAACCACAGTGCTCGGGTTTTAAATGTTGCTTGAGGGAAAAACATTGGCCGGGGCTCCAGAAACAACTTGCTGGCTTTCTCTTTGACTGCTGCTATGAGATCTTTCATGTCTAGAACAGACACTGCTTCAGCTTAACCTGTTCCCCGAAAGACGGTATCTTCAACAGTGCTGTGTTCCCACTGTCTGGACAAAGTCAGAAGTCACACGACACCAGGTTATAGTCCAACAGGTTTATTTGAAATCAGAAGCTTTCGGAGCTCAGCTGCTTCATCAGGTGAGACGGTGAGAGAGAAGAGCACATAGACATAGAGTTTATGGGCAGAGAGATCAAGGAAAGAGACATCAAAAGGTTCAGACAACTGATATGAGTGGAGTGTTAGATGATAATTCTCTGCAGGTGACCAAGAGTGTTAGACAGTGACTAAAGTGTCAGCAGCTGAGTAATCAGTAAAGGGATGACCTCCAATCGAATTAAATGAGGCAGAGAGATAATTACAAAAAATTAAAAACAAGGTGGTGTTTGAGACAACCAAATGACTAGAATAGCACAATAAGTGTAAGAGTAGCATGCTGAGGATCGAACCAAAATAATAAGAAATTCAAAACTGTCCAAAAGTTCAAAACTAGGGTAGAGAGATCATAGCAATTTAGCAAGGTGATGCTGTCAGAACAGAGCAGTATGGAAGATTTTACAAACACAAAACAGTATGGCGAGGTTAAAATTGTTTCAGAGCTAGTAGGAACTGCTTTTGTAACCAAGGTAAGAGGGTTCTTTGATTATGTTGGCTGCCTTCCTGAGGCAGCAAGAAATATAGACGGAGTCAATGGATGGAAGGTTGTTTTTTGACAACACTCTGTGGCTTCTTGGGATCCCGGGCAGATGTTGCATCTAGATAGAATGCTTTCCATGATACATCTATAAAACTTGACAAGAATTTTCAAAGATTTGTGTTCACACACCGCTGGTAAGTCTTTTTCTTGCATCGTCCTTAATATTGCACCATGTAGTTTATGTAGCATTGCCTCGTGCTTCCTACCAAAATGTTATCATTTCACATTTATTTGCTTTACATTTCATTTGTCATGTTTCAGTGGTGTTTCTGTCTGTGTGCTCGTAAAGCCTATTATTTGCCTCCAATATTTATTTTCTGTCTAATTCCAAATTCTGAGGCATCTGGAAATTTTGAAATTGTGCTCTTTCGAATCAATTCCAGGGCATCAGTAAATATCAAAAAGAGCAAAGCTCCGAATAGCAACTCATGGGGAACTCTACTGCATCCTTTGCTCCAGTGTGACAAACAACTACTCTGCTTTCTCTCCCTTAGCCAAAGTTTTGTCTACCAGCCATAAGCGGAGGAGTGGCGGATGGTGTTCAGTTTAGATAAATGTGAGGCGCTGCATTTTGGAAAAGCGAATCAAAATACACTTAATAGTAAAGTACTGGAGAGTGTTGCTGAACAAAGGGCTCTTGGGAGGCTATTGTCTCATGGTATTATAGCTGGACTGTTAATCCAGAAACCCAGATAATGTTCTGGGGACCCAGGTTCAAATCCCACTGTGGCAGACAGTGGAATTTCAACTCTATAAAAAAAATCTGGAATTACGAATCTAGGGATGACCATGGATCCATTGTCAATTGTTGGGTAAAACCCATCTGCTTCACTAATGTCCTTTAGGGAAGGAAAATGCCATCCTTACTTGGTCTGGCCTACATGTGACTCTAGGCCCACAGCAATGTGACTGACTCTCAACTGCCCTCTGGGCAATTAGGGGTGGGCAATAAATGCTGCCTTGTCAGTGACGCCCTCATTCCATGAATGAATAAAGGAAAAAAAAACTTGGAGTGCAAGTTCATTGTTCCTTGAAAGTGGAGTTGCAGGTAGACCGGGTGGTGAAGAAGGCATTTGGTATACTTGCCTTTATTGGTCAGTGCATTGAGTATCGGAGTTGGGAGGTCATATTGTGGCACGACAGGACATTAGTCAGGCCATTTTTGAAATACTGCATGCATTTCTGGTCCCCCTGCAATAGAAGGGTGTTTTGTAACCTGAAAGGGTTTGGAAAAGATTTACAAAGATGTTGATCAGAGATAATGGGAACTGCAGATGTTGGAGAAGACAAGATAACAAAGTATGGGGCTGGATGCACACAGCAGGCCAAGCAGCATCTTAGGAGCACTAAAGCTGACGTTTCGGGTCCAGACCCTTCATCAGAAAAGGGGGATGGGGACAGGATTCTGAAATAAATAGGGAGAGAGGGGGAAGCGGACTGAAGATGGACAGAGGAGGAGGTAGGTGGAGAGGAGAGTATGGGGGTGAGGAGGTAGGGAGGAGATAGGTCAGTCTGGGGAGGACGGACAGGTCAAGGGGGCGGGATGAGGTTAGTAGGTAGGAAATGGAGGTGCGGCTTGAGGTGGGAGGAGGGGATAGGTGAGAAGAAGAACAGGTTAGGCAGGCGGGGACGAGCTGGACTGGTTTTGGGATGCAGTGGGGGGAGGGGAGATTTTGAAGCTGGTGAAATCCACATTGATACCATTAGGCTGCAGGGTTCCCAAGCGGAATATGAGTTGCTGTTCCTGCAACCTTCGGGTGGCATCATTGTGGCACTGCAGGAGGCCCATGATGGACATGTCGTCGAAGGAATGGGAGGGGGAGCTGAAATGGTTCGTGACCTGGAGATGCAGTTGTTTATTGCGAACCGAGAGTAGGTATTCTGCAAAGCGGTCCACAAGCCTCCGCTTGGTTTCCCCAGTGGAGAGGAAGCCACACCGGGTCCAGTGGATGAAGTATACCACATTGGCAGATGTGCAGGTGAAAATCTGCTTGATGTGGAAAGTCTTCTTGGGGCCTGGAATGGGGGTGAGGGAGGAGGTGTGGCACCTCCTACGGCTGCAGGGGAAAGTGCCGGGTGTGGTGGGGTTGGAGGGGTGTGTGGAGCGGACAAAGGAGTCACAGAGAGTGTGGTCTCTCCGGAAAGCAGACAAGGGTGGGGTTGGAAAAATGTCTTTGATGGTGGGGTCGGATTATAGATGGCGGAAGTGTCGGAGGATGATGCGTTGTATCCAGAGGTTGGTGGGGTGGTATGTGAGGATCAGGGGATTCTCTTTTGGCGGTTATTGCGGGGACGGGGTGTGAGGGATGAGGTGTGGGAAATGCGGGAGACACGGTT
Organism: Stegostoma tigrinum; assembly: GCF_030684315.1. Taxonomy (NCBI): domain Eukaryota; kingdom Metazoa; phylum Chordata; class Chondrichthyes; order Orectolobiformes; family Stegostomatidae; genus Stegostoma; species Stegostoma tigrinum. Next base: position 180,767,158 of record NC_081354.1, on the reverse strand, counting down.
GAGGGTGTTCTCGACCACTGCGGGGTGGGAAGTTGCGGTCCTTGAAGAATGAGGACATCTGGGATGTGCGGGAGTGGAATGCCTCATCCTGGGAGCTCCCCCACCCGCCGAATCCTTAGACGACATGTCCATCCTGGGCCTCCTGCAGTGCCATAATGATGCCACCCACAGGTTGCAGGAACAGCAACTCATATTCCGCTTGGGAACGCTGCAGCCTCATGGTATCAATGTGGATTTCACCATCTTCAAAATCTTCCCTCCCCCCACTGCACCCCTAACCTGCCCAGCTCGTCCCTGCCTCCCTAACCTGTTCTTCCTCTCACCTATCTCCTCCTCCCACCTCAAGCCGCACCTCCATTTCCTACCTACTAACCCTCATCCCACCCCCTTGACCTGTCCGTCCTCCCCGGACTGAACTATCCCCTCCCTCCCTCCCCACCCATACTCTCCTCTCCATCTATCTTCTCCTCTATCCATCTTCAATCCACCTCCGCCTCTCTCCCTATTTATTTCAGAATCCTCTCCCTATTCCCCTTTTCTGATGAAGGGTCTAGGCCCAAAATGTCAGCTTTTGTGCTCCTAAGATGCTGCTTGGCCTGCTGTGTTCATCCATCCCCTCACTTTGTTATCTTCTATTTACAAAGATGTTGTCATGTTTGGAGGGTTTCAGCTATAGGAAGAGGCTGAATAGACTGGGGCTATTTTCCCTGGAGCATCGGAGGCTGATGGGTGATCTTGCAGAAGTTCATAAAATCATGAAGGGCATGGATAGAGTAAGTAGGCAAGGTCTTTTCCCTGGGTTGGGGGAGTCCAAAACTAGAAGGCATAGGTCTAGGGTGAGAGGGGAAAGATAGAAAACGGACCTAAGGGGCAACCTTTTCACGCAGAGGGTGGTGCTTTTAATGGAATGAGCTGCCAGAGGAAGTGGTGGAGGCTGGTACAATTATAACACTTAAAAGGCACTATTGTTAATAATCAAAGTTCTGACCATATCCAACTAGCCACACTTGCAATGCCCAGAAAGTGTTGAACATTAAATGTGATTGGATGACATTTGCTAAATAATCCTAAGTGTGCAATGTATTATACTGACTGCTTGTTTTTAGTTGGCCTCACAGTGTGGTACCGTTATGTGCATTAGCAGCTACACATATTGATACTTAGGGTCCTGTTATTTTTAGGCAAAAAGACTACGCACACATAGTACATCTATTTCAACCCAATAAAATAGGTGACAGCCTTCTCATTTCGCACAGATATGCTTTGATCAATCAGTGTCAACCCGACTATTTTAAGGTTAAAACAAGCTTAGCAGTTAACTGTCAGTCAACATTAACTGGCACATCCTCCATGGCAATGACTTTACCGATTAGAGAGCACTTGCCAACCAATCAGCACTTTCCTCTTTTACAATATAGGTATAGTCTTCCCTTCATTTTGGTATTTCCTCTGAAATGTTCTGATGAATATAAAATGAAAAACTTTGATAACAGATGTCTTGTTTCAGCAATAAATGTATTCTCAAATAACTACTTAGACTGGACATGTTTTTTTTTAAGAAATTGAATAAAATTTGTTACCACCTAGAAACTGGAGTCATCTCTTCTTCAAAGATAATGGGAACTGCAGATGCTGGAGAATCCAAGATAACAAGGTGTGAAGCTGGATGAACACAGCAGGCCAAGCAGCATCTCAGGAGCACAAAAGCTGACGTTTCGGGCCTAGACCCTTCATCAGAGAGGGGGATGGGGTGTGGGTTCTGGAATAAATAGGGAGAGAGGGGGAGGCGGACCGAAGATGGAGAGAAAAGAAGATAGATGGAGAGGAGAGTATAGGTGGGGAGGTAGGGAAGGGATAGATCAGTCCAGGAAAGACGGACAGGTCAAGGAGGTGGGATGAGGTTAGTAGGTAGGAAATGGAGGTGCGGCCTGAGGTGGGAGGAAGGGATAGGTGAGAGGAAGAACAGGTAAGGGAGGCAGAGACAGGCTTTTGTGCTCCTGAGATGCTGCTTGGCCTGCTGTGTTCATCCAGCTTCACACTTTATCATCTCTTCTTCAACCTTGCTTGCAAAATATTACATCATGCTTTGTTGGAGTTAATTCTGATTGTGTTCACTTCCATGGAAAGTTCCTGTTCCTAGTATTACATCCACTGATAACTGAATTAACATGCCACTCAGGAATTAATTTCACTTCAGATTCTTAACAAGCTTTGAGGATAAAGAATAAAGGAAGTGAAATGTAAGCCATGTGTTAGAAGGGAGATATGGTCGAGCAAAATGACATAGGCCATCACTTTCCAAGCAAAGCAATAAGTTTATCCTCAATGTAATCATGTCTCTATGGAAACCTGCAAGCCTACATTCAAAACCCATGGAGATAAGTATCAAGAACACCTAGTCCCTGCTTCAGTAAGTAAGACTTATAAGATTCTTGGCTGTGAAAATAAATAAATCCTTAAGTTGCTTCTTCACACTGACTTTCACGCAGAAATCATAAATACGTCACACACAAAATACCTCTCAACTACACCAGATCCAGCCAATCTTCCCCATTTCCTCCTCCAGGAAGTTCATTGTTCTCAGCGGAGCCAGTGGCAATGCAAATGCAGTTGGCACCAATAGTGTGTAGAGCTGGATGAACACAGCAGGCCAAGCAGCATCAGAGGAGCAGGAAGGCTACTATCTCTGGCATCAACAGTCCTGGCTTGCGATGGGACAAGTGCAGGGAACAGTTTGATGCATCGTGACATCAATGTCATGACAATACAGGAGGGGATGTAGGAACAGGAGTCGGCCATTTGATAGTCAACAGTTATGGGGTGGAGACAAGAAAGTACAGCTGAGATCACAACAAGATCACCCATAATCTTATTGAATCTTAAAATGCAAAATGGTCCACTCTGATGCCTGTATCCAATGCCCCTATACTGCTGCATTGAGCCCCTTGAGCCTGTTACAACATTCAACTGCAGCCCTTTAAGCTAGCTCCACCATTCAATTAGATCACATTCAAACTTTCATAATTGTTTTGTCCATAAGACAAGTAAGCCGTTTTATTACCTGTCCCTAATTACCCTCGACGAGGAGATGATGAATCACTTTCATAATCTGTGCAGAGTATTTATGCCCACAGTGAAGTTAATGAGGGAGTTCCAGAAGTTTAACACTGCAATGCAGATATATCTCCAAGTCAGACTGGTTGTTGACTCAAAGGGTGTGAGTAGGAGCTGGTAGTGCAGTGCGTCCTGTACTGCTATCCTTCTAGGTGGCTCAACTCATGGGTTCTGATGGGGCTGCTGATGGAGCTTTGATAAGTTGCTGCAGCGCATTTAGTAGATGGTGTTTGCTGTTGCTGTCATGTACCAGTAATGGAGGGTATGATCTATACCATAACCCCATTTATCCATCATGACTTCAATTCCCATCGTACCTTGAGCTGACAGAATTATGACAATCTCTCTTTTGGATTTTCTAATTAATCCCCAGCAACCACGAGCTCTTAGCAAAGAGAGTTTTCGATTGACAGAACTAACCTTTCGCCCAATTTCTCTTTCAAATGGCTTATTCATGCTTTGGGAGACCATCATCTTGTTCTAGAGCCTCCCACAATAGAAAATAGACTGTCTCTGTTCCAATTCTATCAAATTGACTTATTGAAATTGCCTGAACATTTCTTTCTCCAATCGTTATTCATTCACTCTAAACACGGGCGATCACTGGAAACACTGAGCTGTGATAACCAATTACAAGTGTGAAGGTGTAGCTGGAACTTGCAGGGAGCTAATTTGTTTGTTCTTTGAAAGAATAGCTCCTGGTAGAGCCGAATGTACTTCTGAATGTGTTAACTTAAAAAGAAAATTTCTTACTGCAAAAGAGTTTCGTAATAACTGTTGTTCCCAGCACGACAAATCCTGCAATGATTTTAAATTTCTACCACAATTTACCTTTACACAGCCTCAGCCACCAACCCTGGAAGCCAATTTCACAGCCTCCTAATAACCGTCTGAGTAAAACTCAAACAAAGGTTTGAGGGCGGCACGGTGGCTCAGTGGTTAGCACTGCAGCCTCACAGCGCCAGGGATCCAGGCTCAATTCCACCTGTCTGTGCGGAGTTTGCACATTCTGCTCGTGTCTGCGTGGGTTTCCTCTAGATGCTCTGGATGTCCTCCCACAGTCCAAAGATGTGCAGGCTAGGTGGATTGGCCATGCTAAATTGCCCATAGTGTTCAGGGGTGTGTGGGTTATAGGGGGATAGGTCTGGGTGGGATGCTTCAAGGGGCGGTGTGGACTTGTTGGGCCGAAGGGCCTGTTTCCACACTGTAGAGAATCTAATCGAACCTTTCATAATGCTGGAGAGACGGCAGACAATTTGCAGCCACCAAGCTTCTTCCAAACAGCTACAAGATGCAACAACACACGTTGCGGGTGACCTGATAGAGGTCTACACAGTTATGAAGGGCATGGACAGAGTGGATATTCAGAAGCATTTTCCCAGGGTGGGAGAGTCAGTTACTAGGGGTCATAGGTTTAAGCTGCGAGGGATAAGGTTTAAAGGTGATGTACGAGGCAACACTTTTTACACAGAGGGTGGTGGGTGCCTGGAACTTGCTGCCAGGGGAGGTAGTGGAAGCAGATGCCACAGTCGCTTTTAAAGGGCGTCTTGACATACACATGAATAGGATGGGAGAGAGGGATATGGTCCCTGGAAGAGTAGGGGGTTTAGTTGTGATGGGCAGCATGTCGGTGCCGGCTTGGAGGGCCGAAGGGCCTGTTCCTGTGCTGTAATTTTCTTTGTTCTTTGTTCTAACTTCTTGCAGTGCCTTAGGGCTGTGTTTGAGGGAAAGCTACCCTGGGAGAAACTGAGAGAACTGATCTGCATTCCACAAGACTTTCTAATCCACCACAACATCCAGCTGGGGCTAGATGATTCCAGATGACTCACCAAAACACATGACAACATATTTTAGTTCTAGTTCCTACTTTCTATTCTTTTTTTCAACATGTACTTGCCACACTTCAATTAAGCTCAGTTAACCCAAAGATCAACAGTAAAGCAGAGCCAATTCCAAGGTTTACTGGAGTGAAGAAATGTGAAGTGTTATTGTTCAACACCTCAGCTTATCAAATATTATCAAATATAGGCAGGAAGGTTAAGGCAGTTGCAGTTTACAATTTTTCTGGGAAAATTTGGTCTACAGGAATGAAAAGATCTAACTCCAAAATGTTTCATATAGGCATCTCCTTCATTCATCAAGAACCAATCTATCTCTCTCTTAAGTATACTCAATAACTCGGCCTTCACAGCATCTTGGACCAATAAGTTCCACAGATTCTCCACATTCTAGCCGAAGAAATTCCTCCTCATTCTCAGTTCTAAAGTATTGTCTCTAAAATTCTAAAAGCAATTTTGGGCCCTGTCTCTGAGGAATGATGTGCTGGCTTTGGACGAGTTCCAGAGGAGGTTGACGAGAATAATCCCAGGAGTGAAGAACTTCTCACACAAGGAGCAGTCGAGGACACTGGGTCCGTGTTGGTCGAGGTTACAAGGATGGGGGCGGGGGGTGTGCGGGAGGTGGGATCTGATCGAGACTTACAGAATACTAAGAGCACTGGATAACCTGGACACAGAAAAGATGTGCCCATTAGTAGGATAGTCCAGGACCTGAGAGTGCAGCTTTAGGGTGAAGGGACAACACTTTAGAACTGAGAATGAGGAGGAATTTCTTCAGCTAGAATGTGGGGAATCTGTGGAACTTATTGGTACAAGATGCTGTGAAGGCCGAGTCATTGAGTATACTTAAGAGAGAGATAGATTGGTTCTTGATGAGTGAAGGAGATGCCTATGTGAATGACATCAACTAAAATAAAGAAACATGATCTAAAAGCTGACTTTGCTCTGTGATCTAATTTATCTAGTTGTACCATGATCTGGGATCTGATTAATTTGTCCTTTTCAAAGCTATTTTTTACACCATGGAAGCCTCCGGTATTACAGTGGAATGAGAGAAGTTGAATATTGATAGTTCATTTTCATACAATCATAACATAGACATCTCAAATTGAGCAAAAGTGTTGGCATGAGAAGCATGTTAGTAATCCTGGAGAATAAGGAAAGATACCAGTAAATGTATTTAATGTCATTGATCATGTTAATGCGTGCTCTGATAGTGTCTTCATGTATACAACAAGCCTATCGAGAAGGTTGAACTCCATTTAGCCCACAGAGCTGAATGAAACCTGTCAAGGTTGACATTCTAGGTCAGACAGTATCCGAGGAGCAGGAAAGTCGACATTTCAGCCCATTGACTTTCCTATTCCTTGGATGCTGTCTGACCTGCTGAGCTTTTCCAGCTCCACATTTATTGACTCTGGCTTCCAGCATCTGCAGTCCATACTGCCTCCAATGTTGACATTCTACTGGATTCCCAAAACTGGATGAATCAAGCCCTTGTAAGCCCGAACAGCATCTGTCACAGCTGTGAGAGCTGTGAAAAATGCTGATGGTAGAGTCTGTCAATCAATATGGTTATGTTCGCATTTCCACTGATGAGGAACGACACTGAAATGCATGCAATCTCTACTGAGTACTACATAAATTAACCTTGAGCTTTACCTTGCCTGACGATATGCACAGGCTGCACCATGTATTGAACAGATGAAACCTTCATCGACGACCAGCAGCTTTGGGAAGTGATTCCATTTTAAGCTTAATTGTTGTGTTTCCTTTGAGCTGGACATGATTTTGTGAATCAATTGTAAATGCCACCTTTCGGGCAGTGTTTGTGGGTATCTGACAGCAATGGGCTGATGGCATCTCTCATCGAATGTATATCATTCATTTCTATATCTCAAAGTAGTTTTTAAGATCAGTTACTTATGAGTTTAGACCTAAAGTGTCTTCTGTCTCTCTCTCTTACCTTCTCCCTCTAATGCAACTTTTATTGCTGGAAGCGAGAAAGGCAGCAACTCCATGAGAAGGCTGTCCCTTTCCAAATCACACACCATCCTGACACATCCATATAATGCAGTCAGGTCCAAATAACCAGATGTGATATCATAGAACATAGAGAACATAGAACAGTACAGCACAGAACAGGCCCTTCAGCCCACGATGTTGTGCCGACCATTGATCCTCATGTATGCACCCTCAAATTTCTGTGACCATATGCATGTCCAGCAGTCTCTTAAATGACCCCAATGACCTTGCTTCCACAACTGCTGCTGGCAACGCATTCCATGCTCTCACAACTCTCTGCGTAAAGAACCTGCCTCTGACATCCCCTCTATACTTTCCACCAACCAGCTTAAAACTATGACCCCTCGTGCTAGCCATTTCTGCCCTGGGAAATAGTCTCTGGCTATCAACTCTATCTATGCCTCTCATTATCTTGTATACCTCAATTAGGTCCCCTCTCCTCCTCCTTTTCTCCAATGAAAAGAGACCGAGCTCAGTCAACCTCTCTTCATAAGATAAGCCCTCCAGTCCAGGCAGTATCCTGGTAAACCTCCTCTGAACCCTCTCCAAAGCATCCACATCTTTCCTATAATAGGGCGCCCAGAACTGGACGCGGTATTCCAAGTGCGGTCTAACCAAAGTTTTATAGAGCTGCAACAAGATCTCACGACCCTTAAACTCAATCCCCCTGTCAATGAAAGCCAAAACACCATATGCTTTCTTAACAACCCTGTCCACTTGGGTGGCCATTTTAAGGGATCTATGTATCTGCACACCAAGATCCCTCTGTTCCTCCACGCTGCCAAGAATCCTATCGTTAATCCTGTACTCAGCTTTCAAATTCGACCTTCCAAAATGCATCACCTCGCATTTATCCAGGTTGAACTCCATCTGCCACCTCTCAGCCCATCTCTGCATCCTGTCAATGTCCCGCTGCAGCCTACAACAGCCCTCTACACTGTCAACGACACCTCCGACCTTTGTGTCATCTACAAACTTGCTGACCCATCCTTCAATCCCCTCATCCAAGTCATATCATCATGAGAATGCCATTGGAGCGAAATGTCATGGATAACTCCTATCACCAATTTCTCAGGGACACCACAGATGGTAAGAAATGAAATTGTTTGAGTGTTTTCGATATCCCAAGCATGATAAAAAGTAAGAGAAATTGTTTTTGCCATTGCGTCACTGTTCAGAAACATTTCTCAATTTGTCTGCCTGTTTCAATCGGTCCATATTGAATATCAGCAGAAATAGGTCAACAGGAGTCCTTTGGAACAATGACATCTGTTTGTATCTCAGACTATTATACACACAGCTTGAAGAAGAAATCTGAAAATATTATGATTTACTCCCATGTAACAAACTTTTATTCTCTAAAAGGCAGCACCATTGACAAAACAGTCAGGCTCTGCAGTGTCAGTGCAGAGGACACTCTCAAACCCTGGGGTCAGACTTTCATTCACAACTTTCTCATTCATGGACAAGAAAGCTGCTAACTGATCCATGGTGAGGCACAATTCAATTTCAAATTAAGACCATTCAAACTCTCTTCCTTGTGTTTAAATACCCTCAAGGTCTCATCCTTCCCACTGTCAAATGATCTTTATCTCTTGAGGCAGTTCCACTTTAGAACATTTAATGTAGAACAGTACAGCACAGCACAGCACAGGCCCTTCTGCTCACAGTGTTGGGCTGACCTAATATCATACTCAGATCAATCTATCCTGCATACCCTTCATTTTACTATCCCCCATGTGCCTATCCAAGAGTCGCTTAAAAGTCTCGAAAGTGTCCGACTCCATTACCACTGCCAGCAGCAAATTCCACACACTCACCACTCCCTGTGAAAAGAACCTACCTCTGACATCTCCTGTGCCTTCCTCCAATCACCTTAAAATTATTCCAAAGGGGCAGCAATCTCTTCCCTCGCTTCCCTCAGTAACCTTGGGTACATCCAAATTAACCTTGGGTGTTTCCAAATGTTAACTCATTTCTCTGCCTCAAGCCTCTTGGCAATCATCACTCTCATTAGTTATGCCCCAAGTGTCCAGTCATCTAAGTTCTTGTGGAATGTTCACACTAAGCCTCTCCACATCCCTCCCTCTCTGTCTCTTCTTAAACGGCACCCATCAAAACCCATGTCTTTGACAATGTTTTTTTTTGTCACTTTCTAATATCTCCCTTGCTCACCTTGATGTCTGTGCATTTCTGATTGTGCACCTGAATCACCTCGGGATATTTTGGGGCATTAAGAGGGATGTGAATGACAGTTTTTACTATTAAAATGTGGGCCTGTTTGCATCAAATACCGGAACATTAGCCAACCATTTACATTCATCCTGTGAGGATAGAAAACACTTTATCTGAGGAAAGGTTACACTTGAAGCATTTACTTATGTTTCTAATTTCAGACACTTGTTGGCATGTTGAGAATTTTCACAGTTACAGGCTTTAGTACTCCCCATGGCACAATTCACCATTGCAGTTTCCTTCACATAACTATGAAGGCAGCATGGCAGCTCGGTGGTTAGCACTGCTACCTCACAAAGCCAGAAACCCAGGTTCAATTCCAGCCTCAGGTGACTCTCTGTGTGCAGTTTGTATATTCTCCCTGTGTCTGCCTGGGTTTCCTGCCACAGTGCAAAGATGCCAGATGGCCATGCTAAATTGCCCCTCAGGCCCAGGGATGCACAGGCTAAGTAGGTTAGGCATGGGAAATGCAGGTTTACAGGGCTGAGTGGGAAGTCTTTGGAGGGTCAGTGTGGACTTGATCAGCTTGCTTCCACACTGTCAGGATTCTACGAATTATAAAGCTGAGGTGAGCAGGCACTTTCCTGCTCAGCCAGGTGTGAATCCACAGAATTCTTGGCTGTTGAGGCTGGGTCATGAAGTACACCCAGGCTGACACTGGCATTTTAATTAGTAATGTGGTCGAAGGGACAAGGCAGAAAAGTGGAGTTGGGGATTATCAAAAAGAACAAAGAACAAAGAAAATTACAGCACAGGAACAGGCCCTTCGGCCCTCCAATCCTGCGTTGATCCAGATCCTCTATCTAAACCTGTCGCCTATTTTCCAAGGATCTGTATCCCTCTGCTCCCTTCCCATTTGTAGATCTGTCTAGATACATCTTAAATTACACTACCATGCCCGCCACTACCACGTCCGCCGGCAACGCATATCAGGCACCCAGTACCCTCTGTATAAAAACACTGCATCCCAAAACCAGCCCAGCCTTGTCTCTGCCTCCCTAACCTGTTCTTCCTCTCACCTATCCCTTCCTCCCACCTCAAGCCGCACCTCCATTTCCTACCTACTAACCTCATCCCACCTCCTTGACCTGTCCGTCTTCCCTGGGCTGACCTATCCCCTCCCTACCTCCCCACCTATACTCTCCTCTCCACCTATCTTCTTTACTCTCCAACTTCGGTCCGCCTCCCCCTCTCTCCCTATTTATTCCAGAACACTCACCCCATCCCCCTCTCTGATGAAGGGTCTAAGCCCAAAACATCAGCTTTTGTGCTCCTGAGATGCTGCTTGGCCTGCTGTGTTCATCCAGCTTCACACCTTGTTTATCTTGGATTCTCCAGCATCTGCAGTTCCCATTATTTCTAATTGTCAACCACACAGTCAACTCATAGTTACCTTTCAACTTCGGAACTGTCTGCGCATCAGCAACTGCTTGCAGATTTTTTTTATATCTCCAAACTTGGAAAATCATATCACCTCTTCAAGGGACCACCATTTTCCCCTTATCTTTCCCCTATCATTTTTACATACAAATTCTTACATCCTGCCTTCCAATTCACAAGTACTCTACCCAACTTTGCTGCACATGCATGTGGCCATCAATCAACTTGTCCAAGTCACACTGAAGCATCTCGGCACCAGTTCACTTTCCCACCCTCCTTTGTGCTGTCTGCAGATTTGGAAGAGGCAAAGTGAACTGATGCAGGGATGCAAGTTGAGTGAGTGGCCAAATGCATGGCAGGCATAGTGGAATGTGAATAAACGTGAAGTCTTATTGAACACAAATTTCACCATCTGCCACAATGGGTTTCAAACCCATTTCCTCAGAACATTGGCCTGGGGCTCTCAATTACAAGTCTGGTAGCAATCATACTGTTCCACCATCTCCCCTCTTGAAATTAGAACCAGGCTATTCAGGACAGCAATCAGAAGTCACCTTTTGCATACTGTGGGTTGTGAAAATGTAGAACTTTCCCGAAACTCTTTAGAAAGTTCAGGTTGTCAAGATCAAGATCAATTAAATTTCTGTCGGTGAACATTAACAGGGGATATGGAATAAATATAGAGTAAGTACAACTGAAATTCAGACATAATTGAATGAAAAAGCAGGCTTATGAGGCAAAGATTCCTTTGGCATGTCATTCATATTGAACATCAAACAATGCTTATTTATTTCTTCATGCAGTAATTGAAACGAGGATCAGATGGCTTTCATTGACTATGTGATCCTTGATTGGGGCTGATCAGGGAGCCCTGGCTGACCGATATAAACAGTAGGTTCAGAGGGTCTCTTCACCTAGAGACTGGCTCTGAGCTGGCTGTTCAGAGTCTATGTACTGTGCAAAATAAAGACTGACTTAGTGATGGGATACCAGCCTCTACGCAGTTGCTCACTCAGCCCACAATATTATTGAGCATAAACTGGGAAAAGATTTCCAAAATCCAGAAACAATAAAACAATGAATATATCAACTTGCAAATCTCGTACTCTTCAGTTGCTGAGTCATATCTGGCTGCTTATTTAGACTTAGCTGTGTTTGCACAGAGCTGTGCTATAACTCATTAATATGTGTCCACTTGAGTTAACTCTGGTGCTTGGACATCATCAATGAGATGAGATTGAAATGTGAAATTTTATTTATATTTTATTAGCGCTGCAGTAACCTAAGAGTGGTTTACTGAGTATTATTCTCCAACAGTGGTGTTTCTATCTTGTGTATTAACATGGAAAAAGCCATGGCTCTTCTGATGTGGCTCATCAGCAAAACGGTGGACAATCTCGCCTTGAGCGAAAAACAAATTGGAACAGATGGATGCAAAAATTTTTCAGCATTGATGATAAGTGATTACATTGAGGGCAATCTCGCAATGCCCCCTTACCCAATGTATTGAAATTGTACCTGTCGAAGAAAGCTCACTTCTAATGCTGATAATGGGATGGCCAGTCCAGGGATTGGGCATGGTTGAGCTCTGAGCCCCAAGCTTTGAAGGAAGAAACATGACTTTCATCAATGCCAGTTCAATGAGAGACTGTTACTCTCTAATCCAGAAGCTCAACTGGACTCACAAAATAAGAACAGTGGCTACAATACAAGGTGAGAAGCTCGGAATACTGTACCTCCTGACTCCTCAAAGCCTGTCCACCATCTACAAGGTACAAGTCAGGACTGTGCTGGAATACTCCCCACTTGCCTGGATGAGTGCAGGCCCAACAACACTCAAGAACCTTGACACCATCTGGGACAAAGCAGCCCACTTGATTGGCACCACATCCGCCAGCATTCACTCCCTCCACCATCTATGCTCAGTTACAGCAGGTTATACTATCTACAAGGTGCACTGCTGAAATTCACCAAAGATCCTCAGAGAGCACCTTCCAAACCCACGACCAGTTCCATCTCGAAGGACAAGGGCTGTGGATATATGGGAAAACCACCATCTGCAAGATCCCCTCCACACGTCATCCTCACTTGGAAATATATCGCTGCTCCTTCATTGTCGCTGGGTCAAAATCTTGGAATTCCCTCCCGAATGGCATTGTGGGTCAACTCACAGCAGGAGCAGCGGTTCAAGAAGGCAGCTCACCACCACCTTCTCATGGACAACTAGAGACGAGCAATAAATGCTGGCCAAGCCAGCGTTGCCCACATCCCACGAATGAATAAAAAAACCAACCTATTCACAGATGTCACCACACACCTCTGGAATAGATGGATCCCAGGCCCCCTAGTTCAAAGGTAGGGATACTACCCCAAGAGGCACATTTTGCTCTTTAATATGTGATCACTTGACAGGATAATTTTAAAATATTTTTAATACTTAAAACAGCCTTGATTCTCGTAATTTGCTTGCTTAATTTGTACATTGCTTGATGATGATCTTCCCTGAGCTCATCAATTGCAACACTCATCCTTTCCTTTGTTAACTCTGGACTCAAATATTCCACTGCTGGCCTGGTTATCCCATCATTTCCTGACTCCGTAAAACTGTGCCCATACAAAGCTCTGTTGCCCGCACCTTCATGCATTCCAAATCTCAATCAGCCAGGGGTACTAGGAACTGCAAATGCTGGAGAATCTGAGATAACAAGGTGTAGAGCTGGATGAACACAGCAGGTCAAGCAGTATGAGAGGAGCAGGAAGGTCTAGACCCTCTTCAGAAATGAAGGGAGGGAAGGGGGCTCCGAAATAAATAGGGGGGGAGGCAGACGGAAAATGGATAGAGGAGAAAATAGGTGGAGAGGAGACAGACAGGTCAAAGAGGCAGGGATGGAGCAGTAAAGGTGACTGTGGGTAGGGAGGCAGGGAGGAGATATGTCAGTCCAGGGAGGACGGACAGGTCAAGGGGGTGGGATGAGTTTAGTAGGTAGGAGATGGGGGTTGGGAAAGACCATAAGACCACAAGACATAGGAATGAAAGTAAGGCCATTTGGACCATCGAGTCCACTCCACCATTTAAACATGGCTGATGAGCATTTCAACTCCACTTCCCTGCACTCTCCCCGTAGCCCTTGATTCTTTGCGAGATCAAGAATTTATCGATCTCTGCCTTGAAGACATTTAATGTCCCGGCCTCCACTGCGCTCCATGGCGATGAATTCCACAAGCCCACCACTCTCTGGCTGAAGAAATGTCTCCTCATTTCCATTTTAAATCTACCCCCTCTAATTCTAAGGTTGTACCTATGGATCCTAGTCTCCCCACCTAAAGGAAACAATTTCCCAGCGTCCACCCTTTCTAACCCATACATTATCTTGTAAGTTTCTATTAGATCTTCCCTCAACCTTCTAAACTTTAATGAATACAATTCCAGGATCCTCAGCTGTTCATCATATGTTAAACCTACCATTCCAAGGGTCATCCGTGTGAATCTCCGCTGGACACGCTCCAGGGCTAGTATGTCCTTCCTGAGGTGTGGGACCCAAAATGGGACACAGTGTTCTAAATGGGGCCGAACTAGAGCTTTATAAAGTCTCAGAAGCACATCACTGCTTTTATATTCCAACCCTCGAGACAAACGACAACATTACATTTGCTTTCTTAATCATGGACTCTACCTGCAAATTAACCTTTAGAGAATCCTGGGTCAACACTCCCAGATCCCTTTGTACTTCTGCTTTATGAATTTTCTCACCGTTTAGAAAATAGTCCATGCCTGTATTCTTTTTTCAAAGTGCAAAACCTTGTGTTTGCTCACGTTGAATAGATGCTCATGTTGGAAAGGGGATAGATGGGAGGAAGGACAGGTTAGGGAGGCGGGGATGAGCTTGGCTGGATTTGGGATGCGATGGGGGAGGGGAGATTTTGAAGTTTGTGAAATCCATATTGATACCATTGGGATGCAGGGTTCCCAAGCAGAATATGAGTTTCTGTTCCTGCAACTTTCAGGTAGCATTGTTGTTGCACTGCAGAAGGCCCAGGATGGACATGTCGTCTACAGAATGGGAGGGGGAGTTGAAATGGTTCATGACTGGGAGGTGCAGTTGTTTAGTGCGAACGAAGCGTCGGTGTTCTGCAAAGCGGTCCCCAAGCCTCTGCTTGGTTTCCCCAATGTAGAAGAGGCCACACCGGGTACAGTGGATGCAGTATACCACATTGGCAGATGTGCAGGTGAACCTCTGCTTAATGTGGAAAATCTTCTTGGGGCCTGGGATAGGAGTGAGGGAGGAGGTGTGGGGGCAAGTGTAGCACTTCCTGCGGTTGCAGTGGAAAGTGCCGGGTGTGGTGGGGTTGGAGGGGAGTGTGGAGCGGACAAGGGAGTTGCGGAGAGAGTGGTCTCTCCGGAAAGCCGATAAGGGTGGGGAGAGAAAGACGTCTTTGGTGGTGGGATCCGATTGCAGATGGCGGAGGTGTTGGAGGATGATGCGTTGGATCCGGAGGCTGGTGGGGTGGTACGTGAGGACTCTGTTCTGTTTTGGTTGTTATTGCAGGGAGGAGGTAGGAGGGATGAGTTGCGGGAAATGCGGGAAACACCGTCGAGGACATTCTCGACCACTACGGGGGAGGGGGGAAGTTGCTGTCCTTGAAACGCGAGGACATCTGAGATGTATGGGAATGGAATGCCACATCCTGGGAGCAGATGCAGCGGAGGTGAAGGAATTGGGAATAGGGGGTGGCATTTTTGCAGGAAGGTGGGTGGGAGGAGGTGTATTCTAGTTAGCTATGGGAGTCGGTGTGCTTGAAATGGATATAGTTGGGTTGAAAATCGCATCAGCCATGATCTTTGTGAATGGCGAGGCTTAAAGGGCTGAATGGCCTACGCTTGCTCATTGCTCATATGTTTATGCTGTTCTCAACCTCCACAATGGCCTTGCCCTTCCCTGTCTCTGTTTCGCCTCTCCTTTGATACTCTTTTGATATTCTGCTCCTGCACACTCCTAAATATAATTATTCCACCATTGCTGTGCCTCGGCTGTTAGCTCTGAGGTTTCTGAACTTCTCTACCTCTTTACCACCTTCTCTTCTTTCGAAAGGAACCTGAATATCTCACCCTTTTGATCAAGCTGTTGGTCATCTTTCCTCAGTTTCCTTTCTGTGGCTCAGTATCAAGAAAATATTGATTGATGTTGCTCGTGTTCAGCGCCTTGGGAGGTTTTCCTACATTGACTATACCATATAAATTTTAATTTGTTCTCCGGAGCTGTTGACTGCAGCAGACTGAACAGAAATACTCGATAGAGGAATGAATTGAGAGGTTGAGGTTAGGCATCACGAGAGGTATCAAATGGCTTGGGTATACCAACTTCAAGAGTAAGTTCAGCAGGAACAGAATCAGAAAGGATACTCAGCCACTCAAGCCCATTTAATCCTGACATTGTCCACTTCTCCATGACTATCTCCAGCCTGACCACTGCCCAAGCTCTCTTCTGGAATTTTACAGTGCAGAAGGAAAACATTTGACCTATCGTGTCTGTGCCAGTTCCTGAAAGAGCTACCCAGCTCAACCCATCCTCCAGCCATATCTCCACAACTCTCTCACTTCTCTTCTGCCTGTCATTCCAGCCTCTTGAGCATTCTCAATTTTATTTGTTTCAGTTTTCTATGCCAAAAGCTCCCAATTTCCCTCCATAAACCTATCCCGTTTCAATTCACTCCATAAAACCTCCATCTCTTTTATTGAGCATTCAGGCTTCTGCCCTTAGGTCCCAGTGCGGATCAGCATCAAATTTTTGTCTGATTAATGACTTAACAGATTTACTTATATTTATTCGTGGCGCATAGATGTCGCTGGCCAGGCCAATGTTTATAGTCCATCCCTAATTGCCCTGGAGAAGGCGACAGTGCGCAATCTTCGCATGATCATAGGCTTATTACAGTACAGAATAAGGCCATTCAGCCCATCATGTCTGCACCAGTCCTATTAACTAGTGCCAATTTCCTCCACGGTAAATTAAAACTCATGGTATCAGTGGTCACATGTTGACAAACTGTCTGGCAAACAAGAAGGAAAGAGTTGGAATAAATGGGTCCTTTTCAGAGCGGCAGGCAGTGATGAGTGGGATGTTGCAGGGCTCAGTGCTGGGATCTCAGCTGTTCACAACGTACATTAATGATTTGAACGAAGAAATTGAATGCCATATCTCCAAATTTGCAGATGGCACTCAGCTGCAAGGCAGTGTATGCTGAGAGGAGGATGCTGAGAGACTGCAGAGTAACTCGGACAGATTGGGCTGAGTGGGCAAGTACCTGGAAAATGCAATAAAATGTGGATAAATGTGAAATATCCACTTTGGCCACGAATACACGAAGGCAGATTATTGTCTGAATGATGGCAGTTTCGGAAAAGGTGAGGTGCAACGAGACCTGGGTGTCATGGTGGAACAGTCGCTGAAGGTTGGAATGCAGGTGCGGCAGGCAGTAAGGAAAGCTAATGGCCACGCTGGCATTCACAGCGAGACGATTTGAGTATCAGAGTAAGGATGTCTTGCTGCAGTTACACAGAGCCTTGGTGAGGCCACACCTTGAGTATCGTGTGCAGTTTTCGTCTCCTAGTCTGAGGAAAGACATCCTTGCTATTGAAGAAGCCCAGCGAGGTTCACCAGACTGACTTCCAGGATAGCAGGACTGACATATGAGGAAAGACTGGGTTGACTGGGTTTGTACTCACTGGAAATTGAAGAATGAGGGGGGATCTCATAGAAACCAACAACATCCTGACAGGACTGGACAGGCTAGATCCGGGAAAAATGTTCTTTATGTTGGGGAAGTCCAGCACTAGGGGTCAGAGTCTAAGAATAGGAGGAAGACGTTCAGGAATGAGATGAGGAAGAATTTCTTCACGCAGAGTGTTATGAATCTGTGGAATTCTCTCCCACAGGAAGCTGTTGGGGCCAGTTCATGCGATATATTCAAGAGGGAGTTGCATATGGCCCTTGTAGCTAAAGGGATCAAGGGAAATGGGCAGAGGGTGGGAATGGGACAGTGATATTGCATGATCAGCGATGATCATATTGAATGGTGGTGCAGAATCAAAGGGTCGAATGGCCTACTCCTGCACCTATTTCCTTTGTTTCTATATCCTTGCTAACTATTTCTATCCAACTAATCATCCAATGCCCTCGTGAGTGATTCAGTTGAACTTGTCTCCAGGACATGTCCAGGCAGTGCATTCCATATTCCAACTACTCGCTGAGTGAAAATGTTTTCGTTACATCTCCCTTGCTTCTTATGTATACAGATCAGAATCACAGAATCATAGAAATTCACAGCAGAGAAGGAGGCCATTTGACCCATTGTATCTGTACCACCTTCTGAAAGAACTATCCAGCTAGTCCCATCTCACTTCCAGCTCTCTTGCTGACAACCTTGAAATTGTAACCCAACTAGTTATTAACTCACCAACTGTCAAAGTTGTTCATAATTTATAACACCTCAATGAGGTCATCTCTTGACCTTCTCTGATCCTAGGAGAATAAGCCTAATTTCTCTAATCTTTCTTTGTATCTAAAATCCCTCATTGCTGGTATGCTTCTCCTAAATTTCCTTTGCAATCTCTCCAGGGCTTAACATCCTTCTTTACAGAAGTAGCCTACATCATTTTAAATCCATGCCTTCTCATTCTTTACACTTTTAAGAGTAGTAACACTGTCTCCCCATCTACTCTGTCCAGCCCCAACCATGATTTTGTAAACATCTATCCAGTCTCCTCTCTCTTCACCTCAAGGTGAACAGTCCCAACTTCTTCAATCTACCCTCATAAAAGAAGTTTCTGATTCGTGTAAGCATTCTCGTAAATTAGCTTTGCACTCTCTTGAATGCATTCTCTTGGAGCCATAGAGTTGTACAGCATGGAAACAGACCCTTCAGTCCTATTCGTTCATGTTGACCAAATATCCTAATCAAGTCCCATTTGGCAGCATTTGGTCCATATCCCTCTAAAACTTTCCTAATCATATATTATCCAGACGCCTTTTAAATGTATTAATTGTGCCAGCCTCCCTCACTTCCTCTGGCTGCTCGTTCCATATATGCTTCACCATCGGCATGAAAAAGTTGTCCCTTAGGTCCCTTTTAAATCTTTCCCCTCTCACCTTCAACCTACAACCTCAGGGGAAAAGACCTTGGCTATTCACCCCATCCATGCCCCTCATGATTTCATAAACCTCTATAAAGTCCAGGGAAAATAGCCCCAGTCTGTTCAGACTCTCCCTGTAGCTCAAACCCTCTAACCCCAGCAACATCTTGTTTCCAATAATGTGCTGTCCACATCTGGACAGAACTCTTGAATGACTATGGGGCTCCCACAATGCCGAGATCTTGTGAAGCTCCTTGAGACGGTTTACTCTGATACAAATGTTGTGTAATTTTCATCAAAGGATAAATGCTTCTATTCTTGGAAATAGTTTGTTGGGTCTCATTGCAATAAGAGCAATATGAATGCAGTTTGCTGTTAGTTGCTGTTGCTGTAAGCCAAACGTCAGCAATGCCACCTGAGCAAGCAAAGGGAACCGATATCTCTTTCTGAAGCCACGAAGTTTGCTGACACCAAATGTTAATTTGAAATGCAGCACCAGAGTGTGACGGGGAGCAGATGGAATTAATTAGAAATATTATTTGCTTGGAGACAGCGAAAGAAAAATGGAAGATTCGAGAGACTGGTTATTTTGTGCTGTGACTAGCTTTATGTTAAAGTGATTACACTATGGAATGGAAATTTGAAATTAAATTGAATCACAGAATAACAGAAGGGTTATACTGCTGACGGAGACCATTCGGCCCACCGTGTCTGCACTGACTCATTAAATGAGTATTGCTAACTCGTGCCAGTCTCCTGTTTCTTACCCCAGAACCTTGGACATTATTTTTGTACAAACTGTTATCTAATTTCCTCTTGAATGCCTCAGTTAAACCTGTCTCCACCACACTTTTTGAATACTGTGTTCAGTTCTGGTCTCCCTGTTACAGGAAAGATATTGTGAAACTTGAAAGGTTTCAGAAAATATTTACAAGGATGTTGCCAGCATTGGAGGGTCTGAGCTATAGGGAGAGGCCGAATAGGCTGGGGCTTTTTTCCCTGGAAGTTCGGAGGCTGAGGATTGGCCTTATTGAGCTTTGTAAAATCATGAGGGACATAGGTAGGACATTAGGCAAGGCATTTTCCCTGGGCTGGGGGTGTCCTAAACCAGGGGGCATAATTCTAAGGTGAGAGGGGAAAGATTTAAAAGAGACCTAAGAGGCCATTTTTTCATGCAAAGGGTGGTGTGTGTATGGAGCTAGCTGCCAGAGGAATTGGTGGAGGCTGGTACAATTACAACATTAAAAAGGCATCTGGATGGGTATATGAATACGGTGGGTTTAGAAGGATATGGGCCAATTGTTGGCATATGGGGCTCGATGAATTAAGGAAATCTGACCAGCGCGGACAAGTTGGACTGAACAATCTGTTTTCGTGTCGTACATCTCTATGACTCTATGATTTAGTTTTAGATTTAGATTTATTTTTGTCACATTTACTAAGTACAGAAATACATAAGTATGGCACAAAGCACACAAAGTCGTTATTACTGGGACCTGGCACTGCATTCCACATTCTGACTATGCGCTGAATGTAAAGGTTTTCCTCTGTTCATTCTTGTTTCTTTTGCAGATAACTTTAAAGCTTTGAAATGATCACTTTCATCAAAATAAAGCAGTAGCCTGGCAAAGTAAACCTTACAGGCTTCCACGCAGATAGTGGGGAACATAACGACATAAGCTGCATGAGACCATTCGGCCCCTTGAACCTGTTTTGTCACTCAGTGAGGCTATGACTGATGGATGACTTCAGCACAATATTATGATACGGTTCCTTGACATGTTTAATCTATAGGATACATTGATTTTAATCTTGAACATGCCCAATGGATGGGCCTCACTGGTACTTTGGGGCTACTGACAAAATTCCAAAGATTCACCAGCCTCTGACTGAATAAATATCTCTTTATCTTGGCCTTAAGTGGCCTGCCACTTAATCTGAGACTGTGTCCTTTTGTTCCAGATGACTCTCCGACCGGAGGAAGCAGCAGTCAAAAAAAACACCCAAAGTAGCAACAACAAAAAATTGCTGGAAACCCTCAGCATTTCTGAAAGAAAGGCCTGCTTTAACCTTGACAAGCCCTTTGCTATGTTTGAATGAAATCACCTCTCATCCTCAACTTCAGAGAATACACACCTTGTCGATTTAATTTTCCACTTGGGAAACGTTCCTCTATTCTTGGAAGTAGTTTGTTGAACTTCATTGCATTCCCTCTTTGATAAACATCCACAGGTAAGTGCCTGGGATACTCCAAATGTCGTCTCACCAAGCCTCTTTACAATTATTGCAACACATCTTTACTTCTACGCTTACATTCTCTTGTAATAAAGGAACAGTTCAATGCAATGTGAAGAAGCACAAGAGGGCTAAATCAGTTATCTCCATTAATATGCTTGACATGAACCAGTGAAGGGCAGTAGCTGTACATCACAAGTGGAAGACCCATGGGGCCTATTACAAATTTTTTTAAAAGGTTTTATGTTTTATTCTGCCTGAATTTACATATTTTAATGAGTTTGAGATATTCTATGGAAGTTAAGGCATTGCATTGTTCCATCATGTGCTCAGCACTTCTTTGTAAAGACCTACAACTGTTTTGGCCACAGAGGCAAACAGCACAGATGGGGGCATCATTTGGTCCACTGGTTTTGAGCTGCTGTCTCGAAGGAACTACCCAATTAACTTTAAAGTAGACTGAAATAATGAATAAAGAGTGCAGCTCCTGTCAGCTCACAAAGACAGGATTATTGTGCCGAGGTGAGAGAATGGTATGTGTTATTAAGGATGAAATGGAACCATTGTGAGATTCCTGCTGAAGTAACTGATAAGTAGAAATCACACAGACAGTTGTAGAGATAGGGAAGCTGAATAGGCGATTCTTTGATGTGAAGTAATGTAATGTCTGATTTTGGAAAGCACACTATCAACGACAGCACTTTCTAAAAGCATTTTCGAGGAGAACAACAAACAACATCAAACGAGATACATTAGTAAAGAACTTCCTTGACTTCCCCAAACCAAATCTGTTGATCTCTTATTTATTACAGATTAAACTCATCAGAAAAAAAAACTGTACTCTTCAAACACTTTTCATGACCACCAAATGAGTCAAAATGCTTTAGGGCTCATGAAATATTGAAGTGCAGTCACAGCAGTCAATTCACGCACAGCAAATTCGCAAATACAATAACTTGGTGATGGTCAGGTTACCTGTTCTCTTGTGATGTTGCTTAAAGACTAAATATCAGCAGAGTCAGTGGGGTTTGGTTTTCGAATTGCGAGCATCGGGCTTGAGGTAAATTGTGAGTCACAGCGGATGAAAAGAAATGAGGATTGTGTTGAAAAGTTTCTAATTGCTGGAACAAATTGTTACATTTCACATCGTGTTAAATATTTAAAAAGACTCCGGACCCCATGAAGTTTCATGGCTTCAGGTTAAAAATGGGCAAGGAAACCTGCTGATGATTACCATGAGCTGTCCTCCCTCAGCTGATGAATTAGTATTCCTCCATGTTGAATAACACGTGGAGGAAGCACTGAGCATAGCAAGGGTGCAAAAAGTACTCTGGGTGAGGGATTTCAATGTTGACCACCAAGAGTGGCTCGGCAGCAGTACTACTGATCAAGCTGGTCGGGTCCTGAAGGACATAGCCGCTAGACTGGGTCTGCAGAAGATGGGAGGGAACAAACAAGATGGAACAACATACTTCCAGAACAAAGTGTGGAGCTGGATGAACACAGCAGGACAAGCAGCATCTCAGGGGCACAAAAGCTGACGTTTCGGGCCCAGACCCTTCATGCTCCTGAGATGCTGCTTGGCCTGCTGTGTTCATCCAGCTTCACACTTTGTTATTTTGGATTCTCCAGCACCTGCAGTCCCCATTATCTCTGATACTTCCAGAACATACCAGTTAGGTTTCTGTTCAATGATAACCCCAAGGATGTTGATATTTGGGTTTTCAGTGATGCTAATGCCAATTAATTTCGAGAAGCAGTAGTGAGATTCTTTCCTCTTGGAGTTGGTCATTAATATGATGCAAATGTTACTTGCTGCTTGTCAGTACCAATATGGTACTTTTGAATTCATATTGTTGCAGCATGTTCTTCGAACAAAAATGAATCTCTTCACACTTCTCTGTTTAAATTTCATCTATTACCTGCACAGACTTTCTATCAACTTGTCTATGTTCTTTTGAAGTTTGACTCTATTCTCCTTATAGCTTACATGAAGTTCAAGTCTTGAAATCGTGTCTTGTAGGTCTAGGGAATTTATTCAGATCAGGAAACGAAGAGGTCTTAATATCAACCCCTGGGTAAATATGCCACAGGCCTCTTCCATCCCGGAAGTAATCCATTAAGCACTATTCTCTGTTTCCTGTCACTCAGCTAATGTTGTAATCTTGTTGCTACTGACCCTTTTATTCCATGAGGTCGCTTGTTCAGAAGCTTATCCAGTGTCATTTTATCAAATCCCTTTAGGAAGTCCATATAGACGATATCAACATTACCCTCTATTTTTTAACTGTAGAAGGCAGTGGGCAGAATACAGGAAGCAGACAAAATTGGACAGCTCTTTAGAAGAATGGGCCAGATGGACTCCTTATTTGCAATATGATTTTCTGATTCAATCAGCACCAATCACTTTCACAGTATTAACATTCTATACCCAAGCCACAAGAATGAGCAAAGGCAATGTTTGAGTGCAAACATACTAAAACTAGAGACCATACAATGGGCTAATTAACAGTGGAAATAAACCTCAGAGGAATATCGTGCAACATTATAGACCGATTGTCTTCCAATTAACTTCAGATAATTCTTCACCTAATTAATTTTTCAACATACGGTGCACATTAGGAAGGCCCCTGAGAATTGATTTACATCCCAAGTCTGGCATTGATTCTAACTCACTATTGACCAATTATTACATCAAATCCAATCAGAAAGTCATATCATACCTAACTATCATTATCCCACTTCATATCCTTGTCATGGCAACGCTGAGAGATTGAAACTGAAATCACACAAAATAGATTCTTACTATTTTCTGAAATACTGATTTTTTATTGCCTTTTTGTGGAACATTTATGAATTGCTGAGGCCAAAATAGGTATTTTAATCGGTGGCACACTTCTGCAGTATGAATAAAGTGGCTATGAAGCTTATAGATAATCAATCTGAATAGTGTTGGGGAACAAAGTGAGCTTAGGGTAACACTTAGTCTCACAGCCTGCCCCTTACAGATATTCAAAGAGGAAACACGGGTAAGAAGAGCATGAAAAACATGCAAAAAGACACCTAAAGGTAAGTTCTGTAAGAATAGAATGAAGAAGCGAGAGAATCACAGTTAGATCTTAATGTAATGTACATACTTCCCATCACCAATTTTTTTGGAAAAATGGCATGCAAAAGGGCTGGAGAAGGTGTGTGAAAGATTGTCAAGGATGATATCAGTGTGGGTTCAATTCCAGTACCAGCTGACGTTACCATGAAGGATTCTCTTTCTTGACCCCTTCCCCTCATCCGAGGTGTGGTGTCCCTCAGATTAAACCACCACCAGTCAATTTTCCCTAATGAAAAAGCCACTCCCAGGGGCTATGGTTATTGTATCTGTCACCTTCTGAGATGATCAATGCTAAACTCACATTCCACCTTATCCAGTCGTCATGGTTTCTCAACTTACACTTCTACTCTTCCACAAAAGCCCCATGAGATGCTGGAATTCTGATTTCTTTTCTGCAGACAAATTTGTTGCTTCCTCAGTCTGCCCAGTTGATTCCAAGGATCTGTCATGAGAATCAACAGCTACATTCCTCGTCTTAGGGGGCTTATTGAGGGTCCAGCTCACGCTCCGACAATGCCACAACGCAGCAGGCATTTTGCAAGCTGCTTCTTCAAGTGCAGGCCACTGTTGGACGTTGGTTGTTGTGTTATGGAGCAGAAAATTGCCAGCCTTGTCTCTATTTCAGAACTGCAATTCTCATGTGCAGTTAACTTCAATTCCAAAGATGGAAATGAATCGACTCTTGCAATGGTCGCACACTTGAATCATCAAACTGCTCTCACTATGAATTTTCAACGTGAATTGTTTCATTATTGTTTCACTCAAAGATCAGAATTGACCTTCTCAACTCTCCAAT
The DNA here is from genome assembly GCF_030684315.1 of Stegostoma tigrinum. NCBI lineage: Eukaryota > Metazoa > Chordata > Chondrichthyes > Orectolobiformes > Stegostomatidae > Stegostoma > Stegostoma tigrinum. Next base: position 180,742,295 of record NC_081354.1, on the reverse strand, counting down.
CATCTCTGGATATTTCTTGCTTGTCTTTGGGCATTCAGGTATTGTCACCAACACTTGCATCCACTGGGATTGAGAAGAGTAAGGCCCCATTTGATTGAAATATAAGCTCCTGGGGGAATTTAACACGGAAAAGATGATTCCTCTTGCGGAAGCATCTATAGCTGGGGATCACAGTTTATAAATAAGGGGTTGTCCAGCTGGAATCAGAGAAGTTTTTAAGCAGGCCATTCAGTCTGCTGAGTCTACATTGCCTCTCTGAACAGCATTCCACCCAGACCTACCCCAACATTGTATCCCTGCATTTCCCACATCTAACCCACCTAGCCTGCACACCTTTGGACACTATGGGCAATTTCACATGGCCAGTCCACCCAGCCTGCACTTCTTTGGACTGTGGGAGGAAACCGGAGCACCCAGAAGAAACCCACAGAGACACGGGGAGATTGTGCAAACTCCACACAGACAGTTGCCAGAGGCTAGGATTGAACCTGGGTCCCTGGCACTGTAAGGAATAGTGCCACCCTTGAAGCTACCTTGCTGCCCCTATCTAAGACAGAGTTTCTTTTCTCTCTGGAGAGTCTTTGGAGCTCTCCTCTTGAAAAGACAATAGAAGGACAGTGTTTGAATATTTTCAAGGCAGAGATACGTAGACTCTTGGTAAGCAAGGCTTTCAACAATTATCAGATCAGCTACAATTTTGTTAAACAGTGTTGCAGATTTAACAGGCAAATGGTTGGCTCCCACTCCTAAATCTTAGGGTCATATGTATGCCCGGGTAAGTGATGCTCCAGCTGTTGGGACCTCTGATAATGGCTCAAAATTGTTCTCTGAGGCTTGGTTCAATAAAAATGATGCAAAGAGTCATCAACGATGCTATCAAGCATCAGCAATAACCTGCTCACTTTTGCTCAGGATGGGTTTCACCCAGGTCACTCAGCTCCTGATTTTATAACAAGTTTAGTTGAATCAACAACAAAAGAGCTGATCCCAGAAGTCAACGCCATCCAGGATATAACAGCCCACTTTGAATGACACCATATCTACAAATAATTACTCCTCTCACCACAGATGCTAATTAGCAGCAGTGTGAACCATCTCCAAAATATATTGTTAACATTTATCGAGGCTTCATAGATAGCATCTTCCAAACTCTTTGACCTCTGCTGTCTAGGAGGACTACGGCAGTAGGCACATGGGAACATCACTCCCTGTCAGCTCCCCTCCAAGTCACACATCAATGTGACTTGGCAACATAGTGTAATCCTTTCAACAACACTGGGTGAAAATCCTGGAACTTGCTCCCTAACACCTCAAAACTGCAGCAGTTTAAGAAAGCAGATTACCATCACTTCCTTCAATGAGTAATGGACAATAAATAAAAACAAAACATAACATTACAGTACAGAACAGCACAACATAGGAACGGGCCCTTCGGCCCACCAATGTGCCGACACATGATGCCTTTCTAAATAAAAAAAACACTTTAGCCTCTCCGTGGTCCATGTCCCACTATTCCCTGTCAATTCATGTGTCTGTCAAGATGTCTCTTAGATGTTCTATTGTTTCTGCTTCTAGCACCTCCCCTGGCAGCACATTCCAGGCACTTATCACTCTCTGTGTAAAAGGCATGCCTCTCATATCTCCTTTAAATTTCCCCCCTTTTCACTTCAATCTCTACCCCCCAGTAATTGATATTTCCATCCTGGGAAAAAGACTCTGACTATCCATGCCTCTCATAACTTTGTTCCCTTCTATCAGGTCGCCTGTCATCCTTCAAAGTTCAAGTGAAAACAAATCAAGTTTGTCCAACCTCTCCACATAGCTAATACCCTCCAAACCAGGCAACACCCTGGTAACCTGTTTCTGTTGCTTCTCAAAGCCTCCACATCCTTCTGATGGTGTGGCAGCCAGAATTGTAGGCGATATTCCAAAAGTGACCTCACTGAAGTTATATAGAGCTGCAACATGACTTGCTCATTTTTGCTCAGCCAGCAATGCCCACCTCCCATGAATGAATGTTTTAAATAAAATAGATGAATGGGAATGAATCAACCGTTTCTAGGCTGCAAATTTGTCAGTTTGGAAAGCAATATTTCTTCTCTCACAACGGTTGTTGCTAAATATCAGATGTTACAGACTTTTCAGAACTATTTATGCAGTGACTTATGTGAGTATGTATAACTCCATACAAGATGCCTTGATCCGAAGATCTCATCAAAAGCCTGTGTTCTCATAACGGTCACTTAAGCGAACAACAATTTAATCTACATTTCTCCAGATCATTTTGCGTCACAAAAACGTTTCGCAGAACTGGGGGTGAAAGCTGAACCATGTGGGCAAAGAATTTACAGATGATTTAGGTGACTTATGGTTGGGGGAAAAGCAAGAGTGAAGCAGCCTCTTTGAGGACTTTAGGGGGAGATTTCTTGAATATTGAGCTGAGAGAGAAGAAAGTGGGCTTTCGGACTCGATCATCAGTAAAGTGATGGAAGGTATCATCAACAGTTATATCAAACTGTACTTACCTCGTAAGAACCGGCTCGCCATTGCTCAGATTACTTTTCCATTTGGGCCATTCGGCTCCTGATCTCAATACAGAATTGGATAAAACATGGACAAAAGAGATCAACTCTAGAGGTGAGGTTAAAGTCTTGATATCAAGACTGCATTTGACTGAGTGCAGCGTCAAGGAATCCGAGCAAAACTGGACTTCATGGGAATCAGGTGGAAAACCTTCTCATGTGATCACAAAGGTGTAACACCTCCAAGTTTACTCCTCCATCCTGACTATCCGAGGCCTCTTTCTTTCCAATCGCTGAACCAGAAATTTACCTGAAATTCACACAAACTATTCTACTGTGTTTGCTGCTCACAATGTGGTCTCCTCTACATTGAGGAGACGAAACACAGACCGGTTGACCACTTTGCAGGACACCCACGTTCTGTCTGTAAAAATTACCCTGACATTCCTGGTACTGCTATTTTAACACACCACCATGTTCCCTTTCCAACATCTCTGCCTCAGGCTTGCTCCAGTGTGCTAGCGAAGCTCAGTGCAAACTGGAAGAACAGCACTTTATTTTCTGCTTGGGAACTCAGCAGCCTTCAAGACTCAGTATCAAGTTCAATAATTTTAGGGCCTGTGTATCTTCTCCCATGTCCTTACCCCAACCACCACACTTCAGGCTTTTCCTTTACATGGGCTGCTTTCATCACAGCCAACCCATTTTCACCCATTAATGGTCTCCATTAGTAGCTTTCTTTTTTTCCCTAGTCCACCATTGTCAATTCCTTTGTCTGTCTGTCCAACAGCTGTTCTATGTCTCTTTGCTCCATCTCCACCTTTCATTTACTCTTCGCTCACTCCCCCCATCTTCAGCAGAAATGCCACCTTTTCCTACCTACAATCAGTTCTGAATAAAGGTCACTGGATCTTAAAAATTAACTCTGCTCCTCTCTACAGATTCTGCCTGACCTGCTGAGTTTACCCAGAAATTCCTGTTTGCTCTTTGGAAAATTCTCTGCTACTTGGAATCATGGCTGGCATACAGGAAAATGGTTGTGGTTTTTACAGGTCAATCATCTCAGCTCCAGGACATCACTGCAGGAGTTCCTCAATTGACCAGTTTTAAATTTCAGATTTAAATTCCATCATCTGCAACAATGATATTTGCACCCAATGTCACCAGCCAAACATTAGTCTGGGTCTCTGGAATTCCAGTCCAATGATTTTGCCACGGTGTTATCGTCTATTGTTGGTTTTGTAGCCAAAGAAGTGCTTTTGACATGGTCTCACTGCTGTAATGTAGGAAAGTAGCTTACTAATTTGTACTAAGTAAGATTAGTACCAAGTCATAAACATAAACAGAAATTGCTGAAAATGCTCAGCAGCAATTCAACATGTGTGAAGGGAAATCAGGATGTGGAGGTGCCGATATTGGACTGGGGTGGACAAAATCAGAAGTCACGTGACAATAGGCTGTAGCCCAAGTTTTTGGAGCGCATCACCTTTGTCAGACAAAATTCTGAGGATGGGTCATCGGACCCAAAACATTAACTCTGCTTTGTTTTCACGGATGCTGCCAGACCTGCCCAGCTTTTCCAGCAACCTGCATTTTTGTTTCTGATTTACATCATTCTCACTTCGTTTGGACTTTTTTTAGTACCAGATCATGTTTTCTTTTCCAGCAAAGCCATCTGAGAGATGAATATTGGCTGGGGCATAAGAGCCTAAGAAATAGGAGCAGGAGTAGGCTATCTGGCCCTTTGAGCCTGTTCCACCATTCAATAAGATCATAGCTGATCTTTTCATGGGCTTCCCCACTCACCATAACCCTTAATTCCTTTACTGTTCAAAGATCTATCTTTGCCTTAAAGACATTCAACGAGATAGTTTCAACTGCTTCACTGGGAAGGGAGCTCCACATTTTCACAACACTTTAGATGAGTAAGTTCCTCCTCTATTCACTCCTAAATTTGCACCGCCTTATTTTGTGACAAGACCCCTAATTCTAGCTTTACCCTCCAGTGGAAACAACCTCCCTGCTTCTATCTTATCTGTTACCTTCATAATTTTATAAGCTTCGAGAAGATCTTCCCTCATTCTTCTAAGATCCAAGGATCCCAAACATTACTCTGATACACTTTTTTGAAATACCAACATGACTGCATACAGTTCTGTTCACCACATTATCAAAAGGATGTGGATGTTTTGGAGAGGGTGTGGAGGAGGTTCACCAGGATGTTGCCTGGTATGGAGGGAGCTAGCTATGAAGAGAAGTTGAGCAGATTAGGATTATTTTCATTAGAAAGACCAAGGTTGAGGGAGGACCTGATTGAGGCCTACAAAATCATGAGGGGTATAGACAGGGTGGATAGCAAGAAGCTTTTTACCCCAGAGCGGGGGACACAATTACAAGGGGTCACGATTTCAAGGTGAGAGGGGAAAAGTTTAAGGGAGACATGCGTGGAAAGTTCTTTACGCAGAGGATGGTGGGTGCCTGGGGTGCGTTGCCAACGGAGGTGGTAGAGGCAGGCATGATAGCATCATTTAAGATGTATCTAGACAGATACATCAATGGGCAGGGAGCAGAGGGATGCAGATCCTTGGAACACAGGCGACAGGTTAAGATAGAGGATCTGGATCGGCACAGGCTTGGAAGGCCTGTGTTCTTTGTTCTTTGAAATATTTTGACTCTCTCTTGGAGGGCAGATGCAGCCCCGACTGAATTTGCTGACACATCTGGTAGCACAGCATGGCCAGAGTGGCAGTCCTAAAGGGGAATCAAACCCTTCATCTTCCTACTAAGAGACGCCATTGCAGCCACTGAGTCAAAGCTGACCTCCATGAGGAGTGAGCAATGGGGGAGTGGAAATTAATAGAGATTGGGGCTGGAGATTTCTAAAGGAATTATAAGTTTCCTATGGGGAAGTGTAGCAGAGGCAGCGTTGGGAAACAGCTGGTTAAAAAACATGGATTTATCACAGCTACTTATGAAGAAGAAGGCAGATTGCAAGGTGTAAGAGTTAGTGAACCATAAGAGCAGGCTGCTCGAAACAGCTCAGGGTGGGGTGGAAAACAGGTCTGGGGGTGGGAATGAAACAAAGAACTGCATGAATGGTTAGGCAATTATTTCTTTCTTTTCTAATTTAAAGAATTCCTCGAGAAAAAAACCATTTGTACTCAGATGGTCTAATGATAATCACTGTGGACTTGGGCAACAAACTAACTCAGTCAGTTGCAAAGATTCAATAAAAAGTAAATTACTGAACAATTCCCCAGTAATTGAGTGAAATATACACAGGCACAAAAATAACTGAAAGGCATCGTTTGCGATAATGAGGAACCACTTTCACTTTAAGAGTCAAACTGTAGAAATAAAACTCCCAGGCATTGTACAGGCTCATTGTTATGCATGTATCTTCTCATACATCTTGTCCCATACTTGCTAGCTCTCTGAAGATGTGCAATCCAAATGCACAATTCATTTTTGTAGCACTTTTTCCTCTGAATATGGGTGTTTCTGGCAAGCCTTGCATTTATTGCCCATCCCTAATTGCCCTTGAAAAGGTGGTAGAGAGCAACCCTCTTTGAAACTCTTCAGTTCATAATATCTCGCCCCACTCACTAAAATACTGATCAGAAATGGCCACCGTGATCACCTGAACACAGGCTCATAAAAAGCCAGGAGACCCACGTGGAATAAACTAAACTAATCTGTCTGCACTGAAACTCCCATTTTAGCTAAACTCACCAAAAATCAGTCAGCATCATGAATTTTCCTTCTTCGATCTCAATGTATATATGATGATCACTTTACATACTGGACCAGAATGGTTGCCTGTAGGGTATCCAGCTTGGAAAGTCAATGGTGCCAGACTTGGGAATTCATCATGAGCCCCATGTATAGAACCATGGAGTTGTACAGCTTGGAAACAGTCCCTTTGGTCCAACTCGTCCATGTCAACCAGGTATCCAAAATGCAACTAGTGCCTTTTGCCTATGTTTGATCCACATCCCTCTAAACCTTTCCTATCAATGCATCTGTCCAAATGTCATTTAAATGCGGTAACAGAACCCAGCTCAACCACTTTCCCTGGCAGTTCAATTTGCCTTCTGCACAAAAAAGTTGCCCCTCAGGCCCCTTTCAAGTCTTTCCCCTCTCATCTTAAACCTACGCCATCCAGTTTTGGACTCTCCTATCCTGGCAAAAAGACCTCGGCTATTCACCTGATCTATGCCCCTCATAGTTTCAATTCAGCATTCAATTTCAAAGACAGAAACTTAGGTCCGAAACAACCATTAAGTTTTAAAAAAGGTAATGACAAAAGAATGAGGGTAGAATTGGTTGAAGTGGACCAGGAGAGGGGTTTAGTAGAAAAGATCCTTGGAGAACAACAGCAGACATTTCAGAAAATGACTCAAAACGAGGATATATCCCAATGAGAAAGAAGGATGCTCGGAAATAGATTAACTGACCATGTTAATCAGGGAAATTATAGAGAGCAGAAAGTTGAAAGTAAAAATACATAATGTGGAAAGTGTTTAGAACTCACAAAAGACTTCAAAAACTGTTTTTGAGCAGCAGTAGACAAAAAAGAAAAATGGACACTCTATCTCCCTCAGACAGCAAGAACTGCAGATGCTGGAGTCAGAGACAATAGACTGTGGAGCTTGAGGAACCCAGCTGGTCTGTCAGCATCAGAGGAGCAGGAAAGTTGACATTTTGGGTCAGGCCCCTTCATTAGAAATGGGGAGGGGGAAGGGAGCTGGGAAATAAATAGAGAAAGAAGGGGTGAGGCTGGGGAAGGTGGGTCGGGTGGTGATAGGTGAGTGCAGGTCAGGGAGTGGTGGGGATTGGTCAGTGGGATATGTGGGGCAGATAGGTGGGAGAGAAGCTGGACAGGCTGTGTCAGATTAAGGAAGCAGGAATGAGAGTGAAGGTTGGACATGGGATGAGGCCAGAGGTGGAGAGATTTTAAAATTGGCGAATTCTATGTTTAGGCCATTGGGCTGTAGGGTCCTGAGGCAGAATATGAGGTGCTGCTCCTCCAGTTTGCGGAAGGTGTCATTGTGGCACTGGAGGAGGCCCAGGATAGACATGTCACCCAGGGAGTGGGAGGGTGGGTTAAAATGATTGGTGACCGGAAGGTATTGTCGTTTGTCACAAACAGAGCGCAGATGGTCCACGAAACAATTGCAGAGTCTACGCTTCGTCTCACCAATGTACAGGAGGCCACATCAGGAGCAGTGGATACAGTGGACCAAGTTGACAGATAAACAGCTGAACCCCTGTCTGATATAAAAGGTTTGTTTTGGGCCTTGAATGGAGGTGGGGGGGGGGAGGTACAGGGGCAGGTGTAGCACCTCCTGTGGTTGCAGGGAAAGGTGCCAGGTATGGCGGGGCTAGTGGGGAGTGTAGAGCGGACGAGGGAGTCACAGAGTGAGTGGTCCCTGTGAAAGGCTGATAGGGGTGGGGAAGGAAATATCTCTTTGGTCATGGGGTCGGATGCCCAGCTGTGCCTGCCACTTTGTAGGATATATGAAACCGTCCCTTTTTTCACTGTTACACTGCACTATCCCCCACCTCATTCAACGCAGCATTGATGACTGTATCAGCAATGCCTCATCATACCTCATACTATTGTTATCAGACTGCTGAAAGGACCTCCCTAGCTTCAAATAATGTTGATCTTGCTTTGTGCACATCCTGTGCAGCTGTAACCTTGTCTGCCTCACTCTGTCTAAGCACTTTATGATCTGCATGTCCTTATTTTTGATGATCTGCCTCTACTGCTGGCAAAATAGAACTTTTCACTGTACATAGGTACATGTGCCTACAATAATCAAATGAAATTAATCTTTATTCTGTCTGTATCAGACATTCTTCCTATTTAAACTTATGACTTAGACAAAATGCTTATATGCGTGCATTCTTAATAACCTTGCTTGAGATTAGAAGGTAATAAAATTCTTCTTTCCTTCACTCAGGAAAGCCCAGTATTTGGTCCTTTCATCATGATACATATCCAATTCATGAGTGATTACTGCATGTTCACAAGGAAATATAAGTATCAGTCGCAACCAATTGAGAAAGAGTTAAAAAAAAAAGGGGGCTGTATTCACTACATTCACCTGGTTGCAACAACTGACATTACTTTGTACTTGCTACAGCTTGTGTGCATCAGTACAGTTGAGCCTCAGCTTGTGGTCCCATTCAAGAATGAATAACTTTCTCTGATGAATTAATTCTCATCTGCTAGCTTTGGCACTTTGAATATAATGACAGATGAAGCTGGGAAAGAAAGCTGAAGGAAGCTACACAGGCCAACACTGGAAAGGGGTCACCTCTGTTGCCTCTTTCTTGTATTCAACAGGGACTAGATATAGCACTTGGGTGAAATGGGATCAAAGGTTCTGGGGAGAAAGCAGGAATAGGCTGTTGAGTTGGACAATCATCCATGATCGTTTCTGTGAGAGAGATAATGGGAACTGCAGATGCTGGAGAATCCAAGATAACAAAGTGTGGAGCTGAATGAACACAGCAGGCCAAGCAGCATCTCAGGAGCACAAAAGCTGACGTTTCGGGCCTAGACCCTTCATCAGAGAGCTCTGATGAAGGGTCTAGGCCCGAAACGTCAGCTTTTGTGCTCCTGAGATGCGGCTTGGCCTGCTGTGTTCATCCAGCTTCACACTTTGTTATCTAAGAGTGTTTCTGTGTTTCTTCATTTGTACTACAGCTCAGGCTTCTCATCCTTTGTTTTTGTTTTGACACAACATTTGTTTTGAAGGAAGCTAACCCTTCCTTCCTCTCCCATCCTCCTTCCAATTTGATCTATCTGCCTGAGTATTTGAGGAGTCCAAAGAACATTAAAGGTAGTGTATGGCCATAATGGATAAGATACAGTGGATTCGAATGGACTTTTAGATCATGCCATAGCTGTGAAATCCCTATTTCACATGATGGAGAAGGATAGGAAATAGAAATCAGGCCATTTTTCCCGTTGAACATAGAACATAGAACATTACAGCACAGTACAGACCCTTCGGCCCTCGATGTTGTGCCAACCTGTCATACTGATCTCAAGCCCACCTAACCTACACTATTCCATGTACGTCCATATGCTTATCCAATGACGACTTAAATGTACCTAAAGTTGGTGAATCTACTACCGTTGCAGGCAAAGCGTTCCATTCCCTTACTACTCTCTGAGTAAAGAAACCACCTCTGACATCTGTCTTATATCTTTCACCCCTCAATTTAAAGCTATGCCCCCTCGTGCTCGCCATCACCATTCTAGGAAAAAGTCTCTCCCTATCCACCCTATCTAACCCTCTGATTATTTTATATGTTTCAATTAAGTCACCTCTCAACCTTCTTCTCTCTAATGAAAACAGCCTCAAGTCCCTCAGCCTTTCCTCGTAAGACCTTCCCTTCATGCCAGGCAACATCCTAGTAAATCTCCTCTGCACTCTTTCCAAAGCTTCCATATCCTTCTTATAATGCAGTGACCAGAACCGCACACAGTACTCCAAGTGCGGCCACCAAAGATTTATACAGCTGCAGCATAACCTCATGGTTCCGGAACTCGATTACTCGATTAATAAAAGCTAAAACACTGTATGCCTTCTTAACAGCCCTGTCAACCTGGGTGGCAACTTTCAAGAATTTGTGTACATGGACACCGAGATCTCTCTGCTCATCTACACGACTAAGAATCTTACCATTAGCCCAGTACTTTGCCTTCCGGTTACTCCTACCAAAGTGCATCACCTCACACTTTTCTGCATTAAACTCCATTTGCTACCTCTCAGCCCAGTTCTGCAGCTTATCGATGTCTCTCTGCAACCTACAGCATCCTTCGTCACTATCCACAACTCCACCGACCTTAGTGTCGTCTGCAAATTTACTAACCCATCCTCCTACGCCCTCATCCAGGTCATTTATAAAAATGACAAACAGCAGTGGACCTAACATCGACCCTTGCGCACACCACTAGTAACTGGTCTCCAGGATGAACATTTCCCATCAACTACCACCCTCTGTCTTCTTTCAGCAAGCCAATTTCTGATCCAAACTGCTATATCTCCCACAATTCCATTCCTCCGCATTTTGTACAATAGCCTATTGTGGGGAACCTTATCGAACGCCTTGCTGAAATCCATGTACAACCGGTTTACCCTCATCTACCTGTTTGGTCACCTTCTCAAAGAACTCAATAAGGTTTGTGAGGCACGGCTTTCCCTTCACAAAACCGTGCTGACTATCCCTAATCAATTTATTCTTTTCTAGATGATTATAAATCCTATCCCTTATAACCTTTTCCAACACTTTACCAACAACTGAGGTAAGGCTCACTGGTCTATAATTACCAGGGTTGTCTCTACTCCCCTTCTTGAACAGGGGAACCACATTTGCTATCTGGCATTATTCTTGTAGACAAGGATGAGTTAAAGATCAATGCCAAAGGCTCGGCAATCTCCTCCCTGGCTTCCCAGAGGATCCGAGGATAAATCCCATCCAGCCCAGGGGACTTATCTATCTTCACCCTCTGTAGGATTTCTACTACCTCTTCCTTGTGAACCTCAATCCCACCTAGTCTAGTAGCCTGTATCTCAGTATTCTCCTCGACAACATTGTTGTTTTCTAGAGGGAATACTGTTGAAAAATATTCATTTAGCACTTCCCCTATCTCCTCTGACTCCACACACAACTTACTACTACTATCTTGATTGACCCTAATCTTACTTTCGTCATTCTTTTATTCCTTAAATACCTATAGAAAGCCTTTGGGTTTACCCTGATCCTATCCACCAACAACTTCTCATGTCTCCTCCAGGCTCTTCTGAGCTCTCTCTTTAGGTCTTTTCGGGCTACCTCGTAGCCCTCAAGTGCCCTAACTGAGCCTTCACATCTCATCCTAACATAAGCCTTCTTCTTCCTCTTGACCAGAGATTCCACCTCCTTCGTAAACCATGGCTCCCGCACTGTACAGCTTCCTCCCTGCCTGACAGATACATACTTATCTAGGACACACAGGAGATTTTCCTTGAATAAGCTCCACATTTCTAATGTGCCCATCCCCTGCAGTTTCCTTCCCCATCCTATGCTCCCTAAATCTTGCCTAATCTCATTGTAATTGCCTTTCCCCCAGCTATAACTCTTGTCCAGTCGTATACACCTATTCCTTTCCATCACTAAAAGTAAACATAACAGAATTGTGATCGCTATCACCAAAGTGCACACCTACCTCCAAATCTAACACCTGGCCAGGCTCATTACCCAGTACCAAATCTAATGTGGCTTCGCCCCTTGTTGGCCTATCTACATACTGTGTCAGGAAGCCCTCCTGCACACACTGGACAAAAACTGACCCATCTATAGTACTCAAACTATAGTGTTCCCAGTCAATATTTGGAAAGTCGAAGTCCCCATGACAACCACCCTGTCTCTCTCACTCCTATCGCGAATCATCTTTGCGATCCTTTCCTCTACATCTCTGGAACTATTCGGAGGCCTATAGAAAACTCCCAACAGGGTGACCTCTCCTTTCCTGTTTCTAACCTCAGCCATACTACCTCAGTTGATGAGTCCCCAAACATCCTTTCTGCAACTGTAATACTGTCCTTGACCAACAATGCCACACCTCCCCCCCTTTTACCATCTTCTCTGCTCTTACTTGAGGCCGATCTGAGGTTCAAACAGGTCACAGCTGATCAGCTGTATCCACATTAAGGGCTGAATCTTGTGTTTTCTTGGTTTAGTGTGGGGCTGCATTGAAATTTTTTTGACAGATCTTTGCCTTGATGCCAAATGAGACATACCTCATGAGAGGTGCTGCTTTATCTACTTACCCTGGCCCTGTGGTGTCCCTCATTCCCAATTTTAGCCCATTTAGACCATATGGTCTTCACCATATACCATCTGCCCATAACCTTCAACCTGCATTCTCTTTTCTTTGAACCAAGAATTAATTATTCATTTCCTTCCTTAACTTGATTTGTCACAATCATGATTACCCAAATCAAGTGTCTTCTCATTAAGGAGGGTGATCGGCCTTTTCAGTACAGAATGTTTTTAAACACGTTTCTATTTTCTGTACTTTATTCCATTTCAGACTCTAAGGTTGAAGCCATCCTTCAGCCATTAAATTGCCATTGTTTTCACCGCAAGCACCTGTGTCTACCCAAGGTTGAATTTAATGCTTAATGGTTAAATTAGAATCTTCTTGACAATTAGCTGGTGCTTTATTCTGATATTTCTTGCCATCCCACTTGGGGGCTGCTGTCCGAGAATCTCTGCAATGCAGAAGCAGGCCATTCAGCGCATCAAGTCCACAAGAACCCTCTGAGGAGCATCCCTGCCAGACCTTTCCCCCTCTCTGTAAACCTGCAGTGGCTAATCCCACTCAGCCTACACATCTCTGGACAGTACACAGCAACTTCCCATGACCAATCCATCTAACCTGCACATGTCTGGACAGTGGGAGGAAACCGGAGCACCCGGAGGAAACACACACAGGCTCGGGGTGAATGTGCAAACTCCACACAGACAGTGGTCTGAGGGTGGAATTGAACCCAGGTCCCTGTGTGAGGCAGCAGTGCTAACCACACTGCCTCCGTGCCACGCGGGTTGTCTCCCTCAGGACTTTCAAACATAATTTCACAGATTCAAAGATCATGGGAACGTCTTTAATCATGCTTAACTCCATTTCTCCTGACCAACACAATGTGTCTTGCAGTCACTGACAACAGTTCACTTTCCTGCACACTAACAGCAGCACATGATTAATAAATACAACTGCATCATTGGAGCTTTGTCAACTGATAATGAACAATTGATTATCAGGGCCCAGTCCAATGAGTTTTACAGTTCATTCTGAATTAATATGTTACACAATCACATAATATTATCAAGGTGCGTATTATTTCCAAACTATGCTTTGTAGATTATATTCAGATAACCTTGTGGTGATTCGGTTACAAGTTTAATTCATCACAGTGGACAGAATCATGTCTCAATTGAGCGAACACTTCGGCCCAAGGCAATCCACTGGAAAAAATCTCTGTTATACTTCCAATAAGAAATTTGAAAGAAACTTTCTAACTCAAAGTTGTTGGATTCTAGAACTCACTACTAAAGGAATGTGAATTGCTCCAATGCATTTAAGGGGAAGGGAATTAAGGACACAGATGAAGAAAGAATAGGGAAATATGATGACTAAATTGGATGAAATAAGGAGGCTAATCGGCCACTGGATTCCAAGCCCATAGTTAGATCTTTGTGTTCTAGCTTTCTTTTGTGTAAGCTTTATGCACTTCACCCACTGCAATCAAAAATCTATCTTGCAGTGGCGTACCTTTTCTAAATCTTGTTTGCTAATTGCTTTTCTCCTCCTCTCTATTGTCAAACATTATCGATCTTTTAAAAGTTGTAGGCTTATAGAGATGGAGCTCATGAAGAAAAAGAAGCATATAATGATATCATATGTGCCTTTTTAATGGTGATATTTTGGAAAAACAAAATGGTAGAATCAACTGTTATCAGGACACAGGTAAGACTTTTTTTTTAGTACAGAACATTTTTTTCTGTGTTTTTAGTTTCTGTACTTAGCTCCAGGATCACATTTTTAGATTGGCGCTGCTTTTCACACATTCCAACACCCTTTTGTTCTGAAGGTAGAGTCTCCTTCAGTACATATTTGTGTTCTAACATTCTTTAGTGTAAGCTTTGTGATCTTTAACAACAGTAAGCAAAAATCTATAAAAACTGAGTTAGCTGTCATGATTATCTTTGAGTGTCTACTTGCTGTTACAATGATGTGCTTTATGGTTATTTTATGTGTAAGTCCACACATCATGTACCACAATGAATCAGCTTCTTGATGAGATAGACATCTTGTAGCTTGTTTACAATACGAACTATTTACAACGCTACAATAACAGTCTGGGTTCTGTGTTTACTCATGTTATGTTATATTATATACATAATATGGAATGACTGAAGACACTTAGACTGACACCGTGATAAAGACAGAGTGAATAAAGGTGTGATGTCATCTCATGATGTCATGCCTTCAAGGAACAGTCCCACCTGGTCTGGAATCCATGTCTTAACACAACAATGATCTCATTGATAACATGCAAGATTCTGATGTGCTGAGAGATTGTTTTCATTGAGTGCGGAATCTAAAACATCAGGGCATCGTCCCACTATAAGGAGCTAAATAATTAGGGCTGCGATGTGGAGAAATCACTTCACTCAAAGAGTTGTGAATCTTGGGAATGCTCTAACCCAGCGCTTCACAGATGCTCCATCGTTAGTTAACGCTGGGATTGATAGATCTTTGGTGTCCCAGGGAGAAAGAGGCAGGGTGGGGGAGGGACTAGGAAAGTGAAGAGTGAAACCTAAGATCAGCTGTGTTCAGTAAAAGTTTAACAGGCTGCATTGTCTACTTTTGTACCTTAATCCTATTTCTTGAGTGTTTGAGATTAGTTATCCATTTATTTTTCACTATACCATTCAGCCTATTTATTTTCAAACTCATATTTTCACTTCCACTGCAGAGACTCCCTCAGGGTCAAGTACAGTGATATAGACAACGGGTTCCAAATCTCTCTAAATGTTTTCTTTTAGAGAGCTGGGCAAGGGAGGGATCAGGCAGATAATGTGATGATGTACTCTTCCTATTCAAGAATCCCTGCTGTAAAATCCCCTCAAATTTCCTGCTCTCTTACATCGCCCTTCACTGTCCCTCTTTGAACGTGGCAGCAGACCTGACTTCTGGATATTTTAAATTGCGGTATGTTTAGGATAAGGAATTTGTCTAAACATATTAATGTGATTGTCTCATTATAGGAAGCCAGGGTGACAGTTCCTATTTATTCCATGTTTTACTGTTCAGCACACTCCCCTCTAGGATTTTCCTGTCTAAACATCAACACATTATTTATTTATTTATTGTGTTTCTTTTACTGTCTCAGGACACTGTCCTTGTCAATGTCAATTACATTGATGATGAGCAAGAAGCTCTTAGTACTTACACTGATGAATGAATGTAGGCCATCAAGAGTACATTGATTCTTATTTCCCTCTCTGGGGTACTGTTAGCACAGATTCGAACTTCCAATGCATGAAAAACCTGAGTACCTTTCACCAGTCAATCAATGTTGTGTCCCAAAGAGTGAGATTAAGAAAATCGTCTTTCTCTAAATGGATATTGATGAGAAGACACCTTTCTTCCATTTTTTTAGCTCATAAAGGGAAGAAAGGCTTCAATACAATACAATTAACAACATCAAAATGTCTCAAAGTGCTTTCCACTTAATTAAATACTTTTTGAAGTGTAGACACGACAATAATGGAAGAAATCCGACAGCCAACTTGCATTCAGCCACATCCTACAGGCAGTAATATATTAAAAGTGCGGTAATTGTTTCTGTGAGTGGTCTTAGAGAAGGGATAAATTAGGGGAGGCAGGGAGATAATTAAAGGAAGTGACAGCCTTGTGCCATTAATGGTAGACTATCGATCCAGAGGTAATGTTCTGAGAGACCCAGGACTGAACCTTACCATGGCAGATGTTGGAATTTGAATCCCAAAACATAAAATCTGTGATTAAGAGTCAAATGATGAAATTATTGCCAATTATCAGAAAAACCCATCTAGCTCACTACAATCCTTCAGGGAAGAAAATCTACCATCTTCACCTGGCCTGGCCTATATGTGACTCTGAAATGGCCTAGCAAGCTCATCAGTTGTATCAATTGCTATGAAGTCTCAACAAAGAAATGAATGGATGGCCTGGCATCAACACAGGCACCAGGAAGAACAATGACAAAGTGGCACTGTCAACACTGCCAAGCCCTCCTTGCTAATGTCTGGTGGCGAATACCAACACTGGGAGAGCTGTCTCACAGAATGGTCATGCAACAATCTGACATCATCATACTCACGGAATCATACCGAATCATAACACAGAATCACACCGGATCATGACACAGAATCATACCAAATCATAACACACAATCATACCAAATCATAACACACAATCATACAGGAAAACAGAAAGAATTGCAGATGCTGTAAATCAGCAAAAATAAAACAGAAGTTGCTGGAAAAGCTCAGCAGGTCTGGCAGCATCTGTGAAGAAAAATCAAGAGCTAATGTTCTGGGTCTGGTGAGCCTTCCCTAGAACACACACACGCTCACACACACAGACACACACAATCATACGCACACATGTGCACACACATGCTTCTACAAAGATTTGTGTGACCATAGGTTGCCTTTAAACAAAAAGTTTTCCAAATGAAAAACTGTTGTCTGTCTTTCTTATGCTTCTAAACTACATCCAGGTCATCCCCCAGGGATCATGGCATATGTCACATCAATTTGACCTGGCACTGGAACTGAGATACTCACTTTAACTACACAGCGATTTTCTTCATCTTTCCTTCTTGAGCCAAAAAAAAACAGTTTGTTCGTACGTCATCTGCTGTGGCATATAATTATTAACAGTGGCTGGTGCACTAAGCAGCAAGGAGCCCCACTGTGATTCATTATATCCTCACAGAGCTCTTGATCATAGATATAATCACAGAACCTTGATGAGGATGACAAAAACTATGATTAGAACCTATTGTCAGCTTGACATCTGTATATTAATATTGCAATTATTCCACAGCCCTGGCCAGCCTGACTGTGATGAAAACCTGCCTTTCCATTTCTTAGTGTGTTGATCTGCAGGCATTTTGATGAAACTATGTATTTTTAATAATGTCAGTTAGCATTTCTCTTGCCTCAAGATGTTTATGGGTCCAAGGCTCACTTTGGAGACTTGAGCATAAAAACTCCAAAACCAACTAATGTTTATTTAGCACCTTTAACAACTTGGTTATTAAGTCCAATATTAGGTCCAGAAAAAACTTAGGGTCAAAGAGTTAGGTTTTAAGTGGTACCTTTAAAAAAGCAGAGTGCAGTGGACAGATGTAGTGAGAGTGTTCCAAAATGGGAGGACGAGGTGGCTGACAATACAACCAGCAATTGTCAAGCTGTTAAAACTGGGGCAGGGGGAGCAGGTGTGGAAGAGGCTGGAATTAGAGTCATAGAGTCATACAGCACCAAAACAGACCCTTCCGTCCAACCAATCCACGCCGACCACAATCCCAAACCCACCTGCCTGCGCTTGGCCCGTATCACCAAACAATTCTTTTAGATGTTGTATCTGTACCTGCATCCATCACTTCCTCCAGAAGTACATTCCACACAGGAATCACTCTCTAAGCACTAAAAGTTGCCCCTCTTGTCTTTTTTAAAATCTTTCTCCTCTCATCCTAAAAAATTGCCCCCTTGAGTCTTGGAATCCCCCACCCTAGGGCAAAGACACCTGCCATTCACCTTATCTATACCCCTCATGATTTTATAAACCTCCATAAGATCATCTGTCAATCTCTTGCAGATATCTTCAAAGGCTATAGAGCTGGGGGAAGGGGTGAGGCCTTGGGCGCATTTGAAAACAAGGACAAAAGTGTAAAACCAAGATGCTATTTGATCTGGCATCAAATATAAGTTAGTGAACACCGGGCTTAGGGAAATGAAGCTTGGAAGGAGTAAGGCAGCAGATGTCGGGACAGCTTCAAGTTTAGAAAGCCAATACAACCAAGAATAGGTTGAAATGGTCAGGTCTAAAGGCGACAAAGGCATGAATGACAGCTTCAGCAAATGAACTAAGAACAGAATAATGTCAGGTTGTGTTACAGAGCTGGACAAGGCTATCTTAGTAATGGTGTATAATGAGTTTGGAAGCTCACCTCATGGTTGGCCGTGCACTGCCAGAGGTGATGCCTTTTGAATGAAAAATTAAGTTATGGTTTTGATCTGCACTTTCAGCTGGCTCTTCACATCCTCTGGGTCTAGTATACAGTCATAGTGTCACAGACTTACACAGTCCCTTCGGTCCAACCAGTCCATGCCAACCATGTTTCCAAACTAAACTACTCCCTCCTCCCTACTCTCGGCCGACATCCCTCTAAACCTTTCCTTTTAATGGACCTGTACAAATATTTTTCTAAGTGTTGTAACTATACCCATATTTAACATTTCTTCTGACAGGTCATTCCTCATTTGATCCACCCTCTGTGAGAAAAGGTTGCCCATCAGGTCTCTTTTCAATCTTTCTGTTTTTGCATGAAACATATGTCCCCTAGTTTTGAAATCCCCTGCCCTAGGGAAAAGACAACTGCCAATCACCTTGTCGACATCCTCATGATTTTATAAATGTCTATAAAGTCATTCCTCAACCTCCTACATTCAAGTGAAAAAAGTCCTAGCCTATCCAGCCTCTTCCTATAACTCAACCCTTCATTCCCAACAACATCCGAGTAAATCTTTTCTGAACTCTCTCCAATTGAATAATATCTTTTCTTTGGGGGCAACATGATGGCTCAATGGTCAGCACTGCTAACTCACAGGGTCAAGGACACGGGTTCAATTCCAGCCTCAGGCAACTGCCTGTGTGCCTGTGTACCCGTCAGGCAGGGAGGAAGATGGAGAGTGCAGGAGCCGTGGTTTATGAAGGAGGTGGAATCTCTGGTCAAGAGGAAGACGAAGGCTTATGTTAGGATGAGATGAGTAGGCTCAGTTAGGGCACTGGAGGGCTACAAGGTAGCCAGGAAAGACCTAAAGAGAGAGCTCAGAAGACCCAGGAGGAGACATGAGAAGTTGTTGGCGGATAGGGTCAGGGTAAACCCCAAGGCTTTCTATAGGTATTTAAGGAATAAAAGAATGACGAAAGTAAGATTATGCCCAATCAAGGATAGTAGTAGGAAGTTGTGTGTGGAGTCAGATGAGATAGGGGAAGCACTAAATGAATATTTTTCAACAATATTCACTCTAGAAAACGACAATGTTGTCAAGGAGAATACTGAGATACAGGCTACTAGACTAGGTGGGATTGAGGTTCACAAGGAAGAGGTATTAGAAATCCTACAGAGGGTGAAGATAGATAAGGCCCCTGGGCCGGATGGGCTTTATCCTCGGATCCTCTGGGAAGCCAGGGAGGAGATTGCCGAGCCTTTGGCATTGATCTTTAACTCGCCATTGTCTACCGGAATAGTGCCAGATGACTGGAGGATAGCAAACGTGGTTCCCCTGTTCAAGAAGGGGAGTAGAGGCACCCTGGTAATTATAGACCAGTGAGCCTTACATCAGTTGTTGGTAAAGTGTTGGAAAAGGTTATAAGGGATAGGATTTATAATCATATAGAAAAGAATAAATTGATTAGGGATAGTCAGCACGGTTTTGTGAAGGGAAAGTCGTGCCTCATGAACCTTTGAGAAGGTGAACAAACAGGTAGATGAGAGTAAACCGGTTGATGTAGTGTATATGGATTTTAGCAAGGCGTTCGATAAGGTTCCCCACAATAGGCTATTGTACAAAATGCGGAGGAATGGAATTGTGGGAGGTATAGCAGTTTGGATTGGAAATTGGCTTGCTGAAAGAAGGCAGAGGGTGACTTAATTGAAACATATAAAATAATCAGAGGGTTAGATAGGGTGGATAGGGAGAGCCTTTTTCCTAGGATGGTGACAGCGAGCACGAGGGGGCATAGCTTTAAATTGATGGGTGAAAGGTATAGGACAGATGTCAGAGGTAGTTTCTCTACTCAGAGAGTAGTAAGGGATTGGAACGCTTTGCCTGCGACGGTAGTAGATTCGCCAACTTTAGGTACATTTAAGTCATCATTGGACAAGCATATGGACGTACATGGAATAGTGTAGGTTAGATGGGCTTGAGATCGGTATGACAGGTTGGCACAACATCGAGGGTCGAAGGGCCTGTACTGTGCTGTAATGTTCTATGTTCTATGTTCTAAGGCAATGGCCGAGTGGTATTATCGCTGGGTGGTTAATCCAGAGATGCAAATAATGTTCTGGGGAACATAGAACATAGAACATTACAGCACAGTACAGGCCCTTCAGCCCTCGATGTTGTGCCGACCTGTCATACCAATCTGAAGCCTATCTAACCTACACTATTCCGTGTACGTCCATATGCTTATCCAATGACGACTTAAATGTACCTAAAGTTGGTGAATCTACTACTGTTGCAGGCAAAGCGGCCTGGGTTTGCTGTTGCAGATGGTGGAATTTGAATTCATAAAATGTCTGGAATAAGGAATCTAATGATGACCGTGAATCCATTATTGATTGTTGGGAAAAAAAACCATCTGGTTCACTAACGCCCTTTAGGGAAGGAAACTGACATCCTTACCTGGTCTGGCCTGTATGTGACTCCATATCCACAGCAATGTGGTTGACTCTAAACTGCCCTCTGGGCTATTAGGGAGGGGCAATAAATGTTGCTGAGCTAGCAATACCCTCATCTCATTAATGAATGAAGGAAAAAATAAGTTTGTGCATTCTTTCTGTGTCTGTGTGGGTTTCATCCAGGTGTTCCAGTTTCTTCCCACAGTCTGAAGGTGTGCAGGCTGGGTAGATTAGCCATGCTAAATTACCCATAATATCCAGGGATGTGCAGACTGGGTGGATTAGCCGTAGGAAATGGAGAGTTACAGGGATAAGGTAGGGAGATGTGTCTGGGTGGGATGGTCTATGGAGGGTCATTGTGGACTCAATGGGCTGAAGAGACTGCTTCCACACAATGAGGATTCTATGACTTCCCAGTAGCAGGGTGACCGGAACTATAGAAAGCATTCCAAATGTGGTCTTACTAATGGCCCCAACATCCTGCAAATTCTTTATCCTTTTAGCAACAAGTGGGAACGACATGAGCTGGTCTTTGCTCCCAAACTGGCTGCAATGTTTCTGATGTTATCTACAACACTTTCATAATAAAAGTATTAATTGTGAAGCAATTTGCAAATGCTGTGATTATGAAAAGGGCTACGTTCTTCTTCATTCCTCACTCCTTTCATCCTCCCCTGACGTCCCACTCCATGCTGTCTTTTCTTTCCTTGCCTTCCCTTTCTTTTTCTTTATCCTTCTCACTCTCTGTTCTTTCCCTCTAAAATATAATGGAGCACCCTGTTGGGCACTATAGAATTTAAGATGATGACTTGCTTGAAATGAAGAGCAGTTTTTCCAAATCAAATTATCAGATGTCAATTTTGTAGTTAATATTATCTTGCATTTGCCTTCCCTGACAAAAAGATCTTTGATGAAGTAAGTGTTTTTGAAAGCAGAAGTTGTCAGCATCAGCAAATGGGACCATTTTCCATTTTAATAGCAATGTTGAGCACTCTCAGGGAAGCTACAGAATGTGTGAATGAATATCATTCCTTATCACAGCTCTCAGTAACTTCCCAAAGCAGCTGATGCAACATTTTGTAGTATGTCACCACATCTAACAGTGAATAAACACTGCTTGTGGGTGATGTTAATGGTGCAGTGTCAAGGACAACACTAGGAAAGGTGCCTATTCCTATTTGATTTTTTTAAATTCACTCATGGGATGCATAGTCACTGGCTTTCTTTCAATTTTACGGTACAGAAGGAGGCCATTTGACCCATTATGTCTGTACTGGCTCCCAAAAGAGGCTACCCAGCTAGTCCCTCTCTCCAGCCCTACCTCCGTAGTCCTCGAACTTCAAATCTATATACAGCTCTCCTTTGACACCTCCTATGGGATCTACCTCCACCACTCTCCCAGGCACAACATTCCAAATCCTAGCAATTCCCAGAATAAAGAGGTTTGTCCTTATCTCTCCCAACTGTCTTGCTGACAATATTGAAATTGCAAACCCTAGCCATCAAAATACCAACCAGTGGAAACAGAATATCCTTCTTTACTCTGTCAAAATTGTTCATAATTTTGAACACCTCAACAAGATCACCTCTTAATCTTCTCTGCTCCCAGCAGAATAAGCGCAATTGCTCCAATCTTTCCTTGTCTAAAATCCTTCACTTCTGGCAGCATTTTAGTAACCCTCGTTTGAACTCTCTCCAGGGTTTTATCATCTTTCCTTAAATAAGGTGCCCAGAACTAAGCAAAGTACTCCAAATGTGATTTGACCAATGACTTGTAAAGGTGTAGCAACACTTCTTCGCTTTTATACACTGTGTCTCTGTTTATAAACCTAATGATCATATGAGCCCTCTTAACAACTGTTTTAATTTGCCTGGTCATGGGTATGCATCTAACTCGCATTTTGTCCCTTTCGAAATTCTCCTATTTTCAGCAATTATTTTATTCATCAAAATGTGTTTCCAGTGAACATGCTCCCTCAACCTTTAGACCTTTAAAATTTACTCTTTTCCAGTCTGGGATCTTAATCATGGGTCAACATGGCCTCATCACCAAATATTGCCTGCCCCTAGGTGTCCTTGAGAAGGTGTTGCTGAGTTACCTACCAAAGGAGCAGTGGAAGTCTTCCTGAAAAGCTGGAATTATCAAATGAAATGTCGAAGTAAAGATTGTATGAAGGGACATTCAATCATGTAGCTCTTCCTCAGTACACAAACATTCCGAAGAAGGGTGACTAGACCCAAAACATTATAACTCCTTTCTCTCCACAGATGCCTGATCTGCTGAATTTCTCCAGCAATTTCTGCTTTTGCTTCAGCTCTATTTCAATGTCACAGTGTAACAGTCACCCAAGATTGGTATGCAGATGCAGCAGGCGGTGAAGAAAGCTAATGGCATGCTGGCCTTCACAACAACAAGATTTGAGTTCAGGAGTAGAGATGCCTTTCTGCAGTTTTCCAGGGCCTTAGTGAAGCCAGACAGAATAAAATCCATTCATTTTGGAAACAGGCCTTTCAGCCCCACAAGTCCACATGGATCTTCCAAAGAGCATCCTACCCAGACCCATCCCCCTAAACTATCCCTATCACCCTACACTTCCCAAGGCTAACACACCTAACCTACACATCCCTGGACACTTAGCATGGCCAATCCATCTAACTTGCACAATTTTGGACTGTGGGAGGACTCTGGAGCACCCAGGAGAAACATATGCAGTTATAGGGAGAATATACAAACTCCACGCAGACAGTAGCCTGAGGGTGGAATTGAGCGTGGGTCCCTTGAGCTGTAAGGTAACAGTGCTAATCACTGAGCCACCATGCCGCATCTTGAGTATTGTGTGCAGTTTTGGTCCATAGTCTGAGGAAGAGCATTCTTACTACTGAGGGATATCAGTGAAGTTTCACTAGCCTGATTCCCAGGATGGCAGGACTAAATTATAAAGAAAGACTGGATCAACTCGGCTTGCACTCACTGGAATTTAGAAGAATGAGGGGGGATCTCTTCCAAAAAAATGACATTCTGATGGGACTGGACAAGCAAGATACTGGAAGGATGTTCCCAACGTTGTGGAAGTCCAAAACTGGGCGTCACAGTCTAAGAAGAAGGCGTAAGCCATTCAGGACTGATATGAGGAAGAACTTCTTCACTCAGAAAGCTGTGAATCTGTGGAATTCTCTACGACAGAAGACTGCTGGAACCAGTTTGTTAGATATATTCAAGAGGGAGCTGGGTGTGGCCCTTGCAGCTAAGGGATCATGGGATATGGAGAGAGGGCGGGAGTGGGATACTGAGATTGCATGATTGGCCATGATCACATTGAATGGTGGTGCAGGCTCTAAGGGCCAAATGGCCTACATCTGCACCTATTTTCTATGTTTCTATGTTCACTGTGTTGACCTTGATTCAGCTCCCATACAGAAAGTGTTAACTTGAAATTAAAGCCCCTTCTGTGCTGCATGTTTCAGAAGTGTAGCAAGACTTTCTCTGTTCACCACAAATACTAAAATCACAGAAGTCTCTACATATACACTTTTAATATTAACACAAGAGCAAGTATCTAGTTGAAAAATTATTCGCCTCTTAACATGTTTTAATCCCATTCTCTGATGGTCGCCCCCCCGCTACTGTTTCAATTGCAACAATTTCCAATTTCTCACGAAGCATCTTAGAATCAAGGAATCTTACAGCACAGAAGGAGACCACTTGGCCCATCACCCCTGCGTCTGTTCTTTCATGCAGTTTCCCAATTAGTCCCACTCCCCTCCGTCCTCTGCGTGGAGACCTATTTTATTTCTTTCTGCTTTCAAATATTCCCTTTTGAAATTTACTGAATATGCCTCCACCCCATTTTCAGGCAAAGTATTCCAAACTGCAGCTATGTGCTGTGTAGAAACATTTCTACATTTCCCTCTGATCTTTTTGCCAATTATCTTAAGTCTGCATCTTCTGGCCACTGGCCCTTCAGCCAGCGGAAACAACTTGTCCTTATTTACTCTCATCATCTGTGCGGTTTTTCCGAGTGGTATTGCTACGACAGGCATGTTCCAAACAATGAAGAGATGCTGCAGCATAAAGACCGGCAGCTTTTCAACATAGAGAGTGTGGGGCACCACAGACACAAGAGTAAGCAGAAGAGATTTGGATCAGAGGCAAGAGAAACCTCCACTGCATACAAAGTTGTAAGACAGTTGCTGCACTATTGAGCAGTTTCCCAAACAGAGTACCTTTTAGGGAGTTTGAAGACAGCATGACAAGTGACACTCTGATATAGATGTGTCTGATTCAGCTCTGTTGTCGTTGAACCCAACAACAGTAGCCACCGAATCCAGTCCATGTTTACATCCGAGAATTTAATAGTTGTCTATATAGTCAGTGCCAGTAATAAATTTCCAGATATCTGTCTGATAGAGACCCAGTTTTCAGGGATTTTGTTAGCAGGGGAATAACACATAGAGACAACTTAAGCCACATCGTTAAATACCTAGAAGCTTAATCAATAGTGAAATTCTCTTCCCAGGCAAAAGCTGAGAATGAAACAGGATCCCAGAGTGAGTAGGTGGATTAAGGAATTATGGAGTTCCACCACACAAAATGTAGAGAATCCTAGAATGGTGCAGCAAATCAAAAGGCCATCGCATTTGGAAGAGTTATCCAATTATTTATTTCCTTTCTGGGTGTTGGGTGTCACAGACAAGGCCAGGATGTGGTGTTCATTCCTCAATGCTTTCAATGGATTCGCTGGTTCAACAGTTCAGAGTCAGCCACATTGCCGTTGGTCCGGAATCACACTGTCGGCCACAGCAGGTGACAAATTTTTCCTTCATCAACCAAATAGGTTTGTAAAACAATCACTCATAGTTGAATCACTATGACCGAGACTAAATTTATGCTCCAGAATTTAAATTCCACCAGTTGCTGGGATGGGATTTGAAGCCATGTCCCCGTCCCCATCCCCATCACAGCATTAGGCCTTGGCCTCAGGACTCCTGGTCCAGTGATTTCACCACGACAGCACCATTGCTCCATATCAGTTTGTCCTCCTATCAGGCTGTTTCTCCACATCCTTACAATTTGCTCTCCTTCAAACAGCAAAAAAAACATAGAAAATCAGAGGAGTAGGCCATTCAGCCCATTGAACCTGCTGTATCTTTGAATACAATTACAGCTGATACTCTATCCCAGTGGCATATTTCTACATTCTCCTCAAATCCCTTGTCAGCCTTAGAGTTTTGCTATGTATCTATTTCTTTCTTAAATATATTCAGTGTCTTAGATTCCACTTACCCATGTGACAGAGAGTTTCACAGATGCACCACCCTCTGAGTGACAGAGTTATAGAAACATACAGCACAGAAACAGACTCTTTGGTCTAACTCATTCATGTCAACCAGATATCCTAAACTGATATAGTCCCATTTCCTAGTCATGTACCCATCCAGATTCCTTTTAAATGTTGTAATTGTACCAGCTTCCACCACTTCCTCAGGCAACTCATTTCAGACTCACACTACCCTCTGTATGAAAAAGTTACCCCTCAGTTCCGTTTAATTTCTCTCCCCTCTCACCTTAAACCTACGCCTGCTAGTTTTAGACAGTCCTATCTGGAAAAAAGACCTGGGCTATTCACCCTATTCATGCCCCTCATGATTTTATAAACCTCTATCAGATCACCCGTCACCCACCAATGATCCAGGGAAAATGGCTCTAGACTATTCAGCCTCTCCCTTTGGCTCAAACACTCTAATCCCGGTAACGATATTGTAAATCTTAGAAGGCGATCAGTATTGCATGCAGTGTTCCAATAAGTCCTTAGCCAATGTCCTATACAGCTACACCATGACCTCCCAATTCCTATACTCAATGTACTGACCAGTAAAGGCAAGCATACCAAATGCATTCTTCACTATCCCATCTACTTGTGACTCCACTTTCAAGGAACGTTGAATTTGCACTTCAAGGACTCTTTGTTCAGCAACACTCCCCAGGACCTTACCATTAAGTGTAATAAGTCCTGCCCTGATTTACCTTTCCAAATGCAGCACCTCATACTTATCTAAATTAAACTCCATCTGGCAATCCTTGGCCCATTGGCCCATCTGACCAAGGTCCTGTTGTACTTTGAGGTAACCTTCTTCACTGTCCACTACACCTCCAATTTTGGTGTAATTTGAAAATGTACCAACCATATCTCCTATGTTCACATCCCAGCCACTTACATAAATGAAGAAAAGCAGTGGACCCAGCAATGATTCTGAGTGAAGAAATTTATCCCCAACTCATACTAAATGGCCTAACCCATAACCTAAGGCTGCGACCCCTTGTTCACAGCTTCTCTGCATCTGGTCTTTCAATTCCGATCAGAAAAAAAAATCGATGCTTCAGTGAGATCTTCTCCATCATCTGAACACCAGTGAATACAGGCCCATAACCCAGTCTCTCTACATATGACAATCCGACGAGCCCAGCAGATTCTCGGTTAGATAAAGTGACCAAACTGCACACAATAATCCAGGTGTGTTCTCATTGATGCAGTGTGTGCTACAGACTTCTATGGTCCTGTTCTCAAATCCTCTTGATCTAATTCCCTTGTTTAGCCGAGCAATCTCTGTGCGTCACAGCATATAGCAAGACTCCAGTGTTTGAAATTGGAAGTTTGGGTCAACTCTTTGGGTGACATCCTTCATTAGTATCAGAGCACAGAGCCGCCGTTAAATGAATAAACAATTTCACCTTTCGAGCTGAGTCAGCAAGTGTCACATTCTCACAGATCATTTCAGCTTTGAAATTAAACCATGTTGAAACTATAATCACAGCATTATCTGGACCATTAAAGGGCAGATGAAAAAGAAAATTACTTGAAGCAACATTAAAGAGAGAGGAAGGTATACAGTGGCTGAGATGTTAAAAAATCTCTCCTCAATAAGCCTTTCTGGCCTCTGTGGCATCAATAGCTTCTGGGATTTGAGAGCATTTTACTCTTCACTAAAGAAGCATGAACCGTGAATGAGTAAAAGGCCCAGGAAAATGAACATCCTCTATGCCTAGAAAGTAAACTGGAAGTTCTGCAGTTCACGATTGTTCTTTCAGAGGGTCAACAAGCCATGTATCAATGCAGTTTCAGTGTCTGCAGCTTCCCTGCCAAGATTGAGATCTCCTGCTATGGGACACACAGTCTGACTCTCGTCGTGAACAATCTATCTTAAAGTGATGCTGTTAATTTCACAAAACACCCCAACACCCTTCGCAGGAGTATTATAGTACTGGTTTTGACACTGAACCACATTAAGGGGATGTCACAGCCAGTTGGCCACATATTTCGCTAAAGAAGTAAACTTCACGAAATGTCTTAAAAGAACATAAGAACTAGGAGCAGGAGTAGGCCATCCGGCCCCTCAAGCCTGACCCGCCATTTAATAAGATCATGGCTGATCTTTTTGAGACTCAGCTCCACTTACCCGCCCACTCACCGTAACCCTTAATTCCTTTACTGTTCAAAAATTTATCCTGCCTTGCCTTAAACACATTCAGCGAGGTAGCTTCAACCACTTCACTAGGCAGGGAATTCCACAGATTCACAGCCCTTTGGGTGAAGAAGTTCCTCCTGACCTCAGTTCTATATCTGCTTCCCTTTATTTTGAGGTGATGCCCTCCAGTCCTAGTTTCACCTGCTAGCATAAACAACATCCCTGCCTCCACCTTATCTATTCCCTTCATAATCTTATAGAAGAGATAATGGGAACTTCAGATGCACACAAAGTGTGGAGCTGGGTGAACACAGCAAGCCAAGCAGCATCTTACGTTTCTATAAGATCTCCCCTCATTCTTCTGAATTCCAATGAGTATAATCCCAGTCTACTCAGTCTCTCCTTATAGTCCAACCCTCTCAACTCTGCAATCAACCAAGTGAATCTCCTCTGCACCACCTCCAGTGCTAGTATATCCCTTTGCAAGTAAGGAGACCAAAACTGCACACAGTACTCCAGGTGTGGCCTCAGCAGGACCCTATACAGCTGCAGCATAGCCTCCCTGTTTTTAAACTCCATCTCACTAGCAACAGCAGACAAAATTCCATTTGCCTCTTTAATTACCTGCTGTACCTGCAATCCTACTTTTAGCGACTCATGCACAAGGACACCCAAGTCCCTCTGCACAGCAGTGTGCTGCATTTTTTTTTACCATTTAAAACATAGTCCATTTTGCTGTTATTTCTACCAAAATGGATGACATCACACTTATCACCATTATACTCCATCTGCCAGATCTTTGCCCACTCACTTAGACAATCTATATCCCTCAGCAGTCTTTCAGTGTCTTCTGCACTCTTTGCTCTACCACTCACCTTTGTGTTATTTGCAAATTTTGACACACCACGCTTCGTCCCCAGCTCCAAACCATTTATGTAAATTGTAAGCACTTACGGTCCCAACAGTGATCCCTGAGGCACACCACTAGCCACTGGCTGCGAACCAGAAAAACACCCATTTACCCCTACACTTTGCTTTCTACTGGTCAACCAATCCTCTATCTATGCCAACACGTTACCTGTAATACTGTGCAATTTTATCTTATGTAGCAGCCTTTGGTGTGGCACCTTATCAAATGCCTTCTGGAAATCCAGATACACCACATCCACCGATTCCCCATAGTCCACCATGCAAGTAATGTCCTCAAAGAATTCCACTAAACTAGTTAAACATGACCTACCCTTCATGAACTCATGCTAGGTGTTCCCAATGGGACAATTTATATCCAGATGTCTTGCTATTTCTTCCTTAATGATGGATTCAAGCGTTTTGCCCACGACCGAAATTAAGCTAACTGGCCTATAGTTAACTGCTTTTTGTCTACTTCCGTTTTTAAACAGTGGTGTCACGTTGGCTATTTTCCAATTGCAGGAACCACCCCAGAGCCCAGTGAATTTTGGTAAATAATTAAGAGTGCATTTGCTATTTCCTCCATCACCTCTTTTAGTGCCCTGGGATGCATTTCATCAGGGCCAGGAGACTTATCCACCTTATCTACCTAGCTATGAAGAGAGGTTGAATAGATTAGGATTATTTTCATTAGAAAGACGGAGATTGAGGGGGGACCTGATTGAGGTCTACAAAATCATGAGGGGTATAGACAGGGTGGATAGCAAGAAGCTTTTCCCCAGAATGGGGGACTCAATTACTAGGAGTCATGAGTTCAAAGTGAGAGGAGGAAAGTTTAAGGGAGATATGCGTGGGAAGTTCTTTACACAGAGGGTGGTGGGTGCCTGGAACGCGTTGCCAGCGGAGGTGTAGACACAGACACGTTAGCGTCTTTTAAGATATATTTGGACAGGTACATGGATGGGCAGGGAGCAAATGGACACAGACCATTAGAAAATAGATGACAGGTTAGACAGAGGATCCTGATCAGCGCAGGCTTGGAGGGCCGAAGGGCCTGTTCCTGTGTTGTAGATTTCTTTGTTTCTTTGTTTCTTTGTTTAGCCCCATTAGCTTGCCCAGCACTGCCTCCTTAGTGATAATGATAGTTTCTAGGTGCTCACCTGCTATAACCTTCTTGCCATTAGTTTTTGGCATGTTATTTGTGTCTTCCACTGTGAAGACCGACACAAAATAACTGTTTAATGTCTTGGCTATTTCCTCATTCCCAGTTATTAAATTGGCCTTCTCACCCTCTAAAGGACCAATGTTTACTTTCGCCACTCTTTTACGATTTACATACTTATAGAAACTTTTGCTGCCTGTTTTTATATTCTGAGCTAGTTTACTCTCATAATCTATCATACTTCTCTTAATTAACTTTTTTTTGTGGCTTTCTGTTAGCCTTTAAAGATTTCCCAGTCTATTTGTTTCCCACTAATCTTTGCTTTTTTGTATATGTTTTTTTCAATCTGATACTTTCCTTTATTTCCTTAGACATCCATGGCTGGCTGACTCTTTTCCTCCAGTTCATCCTTATCAGTGGAATATACTTCTGCTGAGCACTGTGAAAAGTCGTTTTGAAAGTCCTCCACTGTTCCTCAATTGGCCCACCATAAAGCTTTTGATCCCATTCAACCTTAGCTAACTCCTCCCTCATTCCTTCATAGTCTCCTTTGTTTAAGCACAGGACATAGGTACTGGATTTCACCTTCTCACGCTCCATCTGTATTTTAAATTCGACCATACTGTGATCGCTCCTTCCGAGAGGATCCCTAGCTGTGAGATCATTAATTATTCCTGTCGCACTACACAGGACTAGACCTAGGATAGCCTGCTCCCTCATAGGTTCCATTACATATTGTTCCAGGAAATTATTGCGGATGCATTCTATGAACCCCTCCTCTAGGCTTCCATGGCCAACATGGTTTGACCAATCGATATGTAAATTAAAATCCCCCATGATAATTGCTGTACCATTTTTACATGCATTCGCTATTTCTATGTTTTTTGCCCGCCCCTCCACGATGTCATTACTTGGTGGCCTATAGACCACACCTATCGGTGACTTCTTCTCCCTCCTAATTTCCACCCAAATGGATTCAACGTTTTGTTCGGTGGAACCTACATCATCTCTCACTACTGCCCTGATATCATCCTTAAAAATCAGAGCGACACCACCTCCCTTACCTTCCTATCTGTCCTTCCGAACAGTTTGGTACCCCTGGATATTTAACTCCCAGTCATGACCATCCTGTAACCATGTCTCTGTAATGGCCACTAAATCATACCCATTTGCCACGATTCGCACTGTCAACTCATCCACCTTGTTTTGAATGCTCCAAGCATTCAGATTTTTGCACCTTCTTTTTGGGTCCTATTACCTCCATTACTAATAGCTCTTGAACTCTCTTTCACTTTAACTTTTATCCTAATTTTCAATGGAGTTGAAGCTTCCTCATCACCTGCTAACCTGCTGCTTTGCCTTACATTAATTGATAGTCTCCCTCTACGCTCGCTTCTCCCTCACCCCCTTACTTACTAGTTTAAAGTCTTAGGGGTATGGCGATGTGTAGAGGGGACAGAAGGAGTTATGGTAGGAAGTCGATAGCTTAGGGTCCATATAGCTGAAGGCACCATGCTCCCCCAGTGACCAATTCAGACACTCAGGTGGTCAGGGGCTTTTCTCACTATCTCTGTTTCCTTCTAAAGTCACCGTTAGGTGGCATGCAAAGATCACCTGGTGAACCTTGGTGACTTTCTTGAGGACTCTCGTTGCTCCAACTCAGCTTTCCACATGGGGCTACCCCTTCAGTCGTAATGGCAG